>NW_024496638.1:2456012-2860216 GCF_017590055.1 Onychostruthus taczanowskii
CGCCACCGCCCCCGCCCCGCCCGCCCGGCCCCGCTCCGCTCCGCTCCCCCGGCGCTTCCCGAGCGGGGAGCGGGGCGGGGGGGGTCGGTCCGCCCGCGGCGGGATATTGGTTTACTCCGCCGGGTATTAAGCAAGCCCAATCCATTTAAATATCGCTCCCGCGCTGACCTCTCCGTAGTTCGCCTATTAAGAATGCAATCAAGATAATAACAGGCATTGCTTATTAATGAGCGCCCCAGGTAACGTTACACCGGTGACTTTCTGCAGGCGCCCAGCGGGAGCTCGGTCCCAGCGGTCCCGAGGCGGCTCTGCCCAGCTCGGGACCGGGACGGGACCGAGACTGGCACCGAGACCGACAGCGGGGCCGCCCGTCGCATCAGCGCCCGCCGGCGGAGACGGGGCCGACCGCGGAGCCCGGGGATGTCGGGGGGAACGCCCGGCTCGCCTCTGCCCGGCCGCCCGCGGGGCGCATCCCGTAC
Source organism: Onychostruthus taczanowskii (assembly GCF_017590055.1). Classification (NCBI taxonomy): domain Eukaryota; kingdom Metazoa; phylum Chordata; class Aves; order Passeriformes; family Passeridae; genus Onychostruthus; species Onychostruthus taczanowskii. Next base: position 2,456,492 of record NW_024496638.1, read on the forward strand.
CCCCTGACCAAAATCTGTTTGGCCATCTCCTCCTCCTGCGCGTGCAGCAAGTACAGTAAATTATTGATAGTGGAAATTGAATGGCGGAGGCAATAATGGTATCCCCTGATTGACTGGCTCCATTTGATCTCGGTAAAGACAGGGAGATGGCACGCTCCGGGCTGCGGCGAGCGGGAGCGCACGCGTGTGCCGGCGGCAGGAGCGAGCTGTGCGAGAAGAGCTGGCTTCACCCCCTGCCTGGCATGGGCTGTGGCAGCCTCGCCTCTTCCCTCCCCTCTTCCCTCCCAGGCAAAACTGGAAACAGCTGACTTCAGAAGAAGCTAGCACAACTGTTTCATGAATTGGTTAAAACACGTATTTTTCTACACCTCAAAGCCTGACTGCCATCTAATTGCAATTAATGCCAAAGGCCCATTCACTCCGCGCGCTTGTGAAAATTTATTTATCCTAGGAGAAATGTGTGCAACTCATTGCTACCCTCAGACAGTCTGATTGCCTGTGTGCTTTTGCTATGAAACACCTGCATTTATCAGTAAAGAAAATAACCCAGGTGTTTGAAATTTGAGTACACCTAAGGCCTTCCATATAAATCAGCTTTTAATATATATTAAAGGAAAGATTCCTGGTGGTTAAAAACCTTTGCAGCTTTAAGAACTTTTTAAAAAATCCTGCTTGAGTACCACATCACCCTCCTTCTTGCACTTGGGGGTTTGGTTTCACGTGTTTGAACTAAAAATGTCAGCGAGCGTGAAGACAGTTCTACCTCTTTTTGTCTCAGTGTTTTCCAGTCCAAATCTATCCAATTTACGAGAAAGGAGATATTTTCAAAGCCCTCACTACAGCCTGGGCCTGAGGAATCATGTCCAGCCCTTGCTGGCTGATGGACAGTCACAAATCCAGGTAGCTCTTCAGGCCAAGACCTGCTTTGCTATTTTTATTCAAATTCTGCCATTGGGGATGCATCAACCATTCCTTTCCCCACTCTGATATACCAATATAAGCTTACAACTCCCAGCAACAATGCTGGGTGGATGTTCCAGAGGCGTCTCAAAGGCATGATTGTACCTGGGATTTGCTAAGCTAAGGCGTGCATTTTATTTTTCTGTTTTAGCCTTCGCTCCACAGTACCATTTAACTTTCCAGGTACGGCTGTGTTAGTGCGGGTACCTGATTGCACCAAGGCAGCACGTTTCCAGCAGCCTTTTTGCACAGTCACAAAACAGCACAGTTCCAATATTCTGTGTTTATAAGATGGTGCCTGCAAGTATTTGGATGATCTACCAGACAAGTTAAACAGCAGCAGGAGAGGCTACTTTAATCAGCTGTAATGTAATACGCTGCACACTTGTTATTCCTGTAGGAAAGGCTCTTCTGCTAGGACACTAGACATGCAGATGAGCAACAGCAAATACCATGCTTTAGAAACACTGCTGCCTTTTTCTCAGGAGTGAAGGAGAAGGGATATACTCTGAAAAAAATCTGCTTGCAATCAGAATTTTTTCTTTTAATTTTGGAAAGGAAGCATGTTACAGACAGCCTGACAAGTCCTCACTCTGTGGGAAGCGCTTCAGCTCAGCTCTGCTGAGAACATGAGGACCATTAATTCCATGCAACCATGAAATTCCCATTTTCTCTGCTACAAACGTGTTGCCTTTTGCATTGGTGTAGAGATTTTCCTGGGGAAGAGGTGTGGTCAGAGGAGCTGCTGTTTCTTGCTGGTATAATCAGCCCTTGGAGCATTATTACCAGCCAGTGCTTGATTACTCGGAAAATGAAAAAGTAGCGTAAATAATTACTTGTTTGGATTTTTAATGCACACGCAAGCTGGGTTCCATATTGTTAAGTCAGACTCTGACTTCCAAGAGAATTTTTATGAATGAACCCCCAAAAATTGTGTTCAGGGTATTAGTTTGTGAAGCAACTGCTAGTCCTGGGGACATGGGGACACACTGCTCTGGTTGGAGTTCCATTCCTTAGTCCACGGACTGCACTATAAATTTGGAGGTTACATGAACCATCCCCTTTGGGATTTTTGGGGTACATAGGATGCAAAGGCAAGGCATCCCAATGTTTTCTGGGTAGACCCAAAAGGAGTTCTCTCTTGTTGTGTCTTCCAGCTGTGTTTTCCCCATTTGGAATGTACAGATGTCACACATAAGAGGCACTGGAAAAGAAAGCCACACCACAATTGCATGGGGAAGAAAAGGGCAGGCAGACCCTTTTCTGGTGCTTTCAGATAATTCAGTGTTTCAAGCCTCTTGGTGCTGTCCCACTATGCCCACATTAAGCATTCACCTTGGGACCAGGTGTTTTTTCTATTCATGACTAATTAAAATAACTTTTTGCATACACAAATCATAGTTCACTGTTTTCCAAACAGCGGCAGGGAAAGAGTATGAGTTGTCAATCAATAAAACGTTGATTTATCCCTGAAGTAATATTGCTTGCAGGAGGGTAAGACCATTGCTTTTTGCTGAATTCAATTTAAACTGTAGCATAGGCACTAATGACACTGTAGATACTATAAAGAAGAAAGCAGAAGCACGCACACCTGGTTTCTGTCTCAGTGGAGGTTATGCATTATAGTGATTGATGTATGAGGTCCAAATTTACTGATAAACTAATTACATGATAAAGTAGTTTGTGGGGCTCTTAAATTCCCCCATTGCAATTGTAGGAGAAGCAATAAAAAAGTCAATATTTGAAAAGAGTAACATTCATAAAAGGTACATAATTAGACAAAAGGCAACGGGTGATTGAGTCTCCCCTCCCCCAGACTGTGTCCTTACACTCCCCATTTTATTCACGTAGTATCTTCGCCTGTTTTTGAATGAGAAAAAGGTCAAGAAGCTGTAATTTGGAATTCTTCTCACTTGGCTGTCAGGAAATATAAACTAATCCTGATTACAAAAAGGACAATGCTATTGATGTACTCGGGTTTTGATGCTACGGGGTTTTTTTTCCTGTTTAAAATTTTAATTGGCTGAAGTAATTCCTTATATCATTACAAGCATTTTGTGTTTGATTATGTTTACTCATGTTTCCTAGTTACCTTTATTTGCTATTTTTTCACATTAAAGAGATGGAAAATTAATGGAAATACACTTTTCCAACCCCAGCAATGCTAAGAATTGCAGTGGATTATATACACAAGTTATGTACACAGCCAGGGTTGCAGGCATGGTGCATTTGTAGGATGACTGGGCTATGATGCTGCTCTACAATGATTCAGTGGCTGCAGCACACACACGAGAGCCCCTCGTGCTCCACACCAACATCAGTGCACTGGGAAAACGTCAGCATCTTTGAGGAGCAAAGCCAAATTCTGCTTAACTTTGAAAAATGGCAGTATTTTAGAGGTTTTGACTGAGAGATGGTGAGAGAAAGATGGTGGTGGTCACTTGCCCAGCTTTCCCCTTGCGTTCAGGGGTTGGCCAGGCTGTGGGCACAGCCCCTCCCAGCCCCCAGTGTTGTCAAAGCCTGGGGCTGGTGGCTCAGGGTCTCACAACCCCAAGGTTTACATTGGTTCAGCCTACAAAGAGTTGCTGCTGTTGTGGTCTGCAAGCAGCTTGCTGGGTGACCAGAATAGACCCTTAGAGTGCCCTAAATAGTGCAGGGTAGCTGCTCTTAATTTCAAGCATAATTTCACCTTCAGTGAACAGCATTTCTTGAGAGGCCTTGCAGCCTCACTTTAGCAGGGCAAGTATTAAGTGAAACAGCAAAGATGGGAATACAAACCCAAAAATCTTAGACATGGTTTGTAGGCTGCATGTACACAGGACAAAGCAGGAAAACCTACTCTTTGAATCACAGGCACCGAAACCACAGCATTTTTCCTGGAGAAAATCCACTTAATAGCTCAGAATTGCCACCCTGCAGCTACAGCAAAAGTAGCTTTAAAACTCTAACCAACAATTAAAATAATTGTTTTCTTCTCATGTCTGCTAAAGGTATGCCAGCTTTCCATCACATGGCAGGATCTGTACCCTGAATCTTGTCCCATGCCTTCTAATCAGGGATTTCAGCACAGTTTATGTGCATGAAACCACCTCTCTGACAGAGTTCTGTGGTAGGTGCAGATTAGCCTTTTGCAAACAAGGAAATGCATGTGTCTATCACACGCACATCTATTCAGCTGCTCATGAACATACTTGTTTGGTGAGCACACCGGGTCTGGGTTTGGTCCTTGTAGCTTGTGTAGTTGTCTCTACTGGCATGAAATGTTGTTGAAACAGAATGTGTGATATGTGGCAATTCCCACCTGCAGTGACGTGCACACACGCACACAAAATCCTCCCCATCCAAACCTCTAGGCTTTTCTTTTGGGGTTTTGCATGAACTCCATGCACTGCTTGGACAGAGGGACTCCTAAACCACACGTGAAGGGCTGGGGGAAGCCAGGAGGACAACTCACCCTTCCTGCTGACCCCTGGTCCCATGGCCAGTGTCCAGCCACGCCAGGCTTGCCCCACACTCCGGGGTGCAGGGCAGCTGTTGAGGATGATGGCACAGAAAAAAAAAAAGGTGAGAACAGGAATAAAAAAAGTAAGGAGAGAATGAATCTAACCCCACAGAAACATTAAAAGTTTGGTTTGTCATTTCCTGACGCTTTGACATTCACTAAAGCTGGCAATTAATCTCCTGAGTGTCTCTGCCTTACTGCTGTTTTGGAGGCATTAACCACCCACTACCTGAGCAAAGAGGAAAGTATCTGGGCTGTGCCCAGGAGTATCAGTGTACCAGGTGTCTGGCGTGTGGTGCCCAAGCCTCCCTCCCTCACCCCTGACCCTCCTGCTGACAGCCCAGCCAAGGCTCCAGCACAGCAGGCAGAAAAGAGAGCATGGGACAACAACAACGATGCAGAGTCTGAGGGAGCAGCAGACAGGGAAGGGAGAAGAAAATCCCCTCTTCCCCGAAGAGGTTGTGTGTGATTCCTTGGGATGGTGGAAACCTGAGCCAAGTGTGGAAAGGTTAGATGGCTAGAGATGCACTCCTGTGACGAATCAGGCCATTGGAGCTCTAGGATTAAAGAAGATCAGAAAACTGTAGGTGCACTTGTGGGTGAAAGGTGTTGGGATTGACTCATCTCTCCTTTCCTCTAAGTATTCAGTGGGTTTCAGTTAGATGCAATATAGTGGATTATTTTTAATATTTAAAGGGATCGGATTCCAAGGGGTTTATAAACTTAGCCAGGCATCTTATCAGAACAGGTTTATGCCTGGCAAACCCTCCTCAGTGCATAACTTTGGAGAGCTTATTTTGAGTGTGTGCTAAAAATAAGCAAGCCCCAAAATCCCAGGTCCAGAGCCCTATGAAGGCTCTTTTGCAGCTTATTTCTGTTGAAGCAGCTGAGATCTCCTCTGGCATCAAGCTGGAGCACTGCCTTGGCCAGGTGCAGCAGCTCAGCGATACTGCCCCGGGGTGATGGGCGATAAGGGATCTGCAGCGATAAGGGGAGGGGACGTGGAGGTGGAGCTTGGCACCAGGGCCAGTGGCTGTCCCGGGGTGCCCACCACCCACAGGGTCCCACTCTGCCAGGAGGGATCCTCCTTGGGTACACAGAAATCCTTGGGAATGCAAAGCATGTGTAAACATTAAATAGTTCTGCTGGCTCTCCTGCCCTTCAGGACTTTCATATTAACATATTTTATGCTGCACTTAGATGGTTGTCTTCATCTTCCCGAAGGGGTTAAGGTACTTTGGCTCCATCCCTTTTCAAAGCCGAACCACATCGATGCTTTAAACAAGCTGATGTATTTAAAGATAAATTCAGGATATTTTTTCTTTAAATAGCAGATTGAGCTATTTCACCTAAGAAACAAAACATAAAGGGTTCAAAACATTTTCTATGTTAACCACCTAAAGCATTAAAGTGAGAAGCATCTGTGAAAGAGCAGATATTTTTGTTAATTGCAAACTAAAGTTACCAGTGCAGCAATAAACATTAAAAAGAGTCCTCAAAATGAAACTCAGACCCCGTTAGGTTCTCCTCCTCCAGTCACTGTGACTTGTGGCTCAAGAAACAAGTACTGGGTTAGTCAGATTAAAGCAAAAGTTGCCCTTGACTAAAACATTTCATTTGCATGGTGTAATTTCTGTACATTGAATACTTGGGATTGTTAATCCTTTGGTAATTGAAAGGCTGGAAGCACGTTGTGTGTTACTGCATGCTGCTCTGGAGTTCGATGGGCAGCCAAGTGTCTGCCCAGGAGTTTCCATTTGTCCAAGTGAAAGGAATGGTCTGCTCATCCATGGCAGAGGGGTGGTGCTCACCCACTCCTCAGGGCCTGCTAATACACAAAAAATGCAGCAAAGAAGGTGCAATCCTCACTTCCTCTGTCCTCCCACTGCAACACCCAGCTCCAAGGAGCAGGAATTGCACAAGGGCTGTTACTAACTCTGCACTGGCCAGATGAAATGATTTCATTGACTTGCATGGCAGAATTGCTTTAAGTAGAGCCAGTAGAGCTGGGTTTTTGGTACTACTATTAAAACATGATTTTCCTCCTCACTAGGGTAGTTGGATGCATAGCTGGATCTCTCCCTACAGCAGGTGATGTGCTCAGACTATCATTTACAGATGCAGAGAGAGAGGAACAAAACACAGGGTGGATGTATGACTGCTCGGGAATTCAGAAATCCTGAAATATCGATCCACAGAATCAATACAAATTTTAAGCTATTTTAAAATAACTTTCCTCACGTTCCCACAATTTCTCAAATGGGAAAACATATTGATTTCTCTGTCCCAGCCTGCACAAGGTCAGGGTGGCTTTTGAGGGGTAAGGGGTGGTTGGGGTGGGCATGTCCAGCAGTAGAGACACGGCCACCACCACAAACCTCATTTGAACATAATCTTAAGCAATCCTGCATTCTGATGCTCCAAGCCCCTGTATTTTTATTGTTGGATATGACTCAAAGCCTAGCTTTGGCAAGACATTTAGTGGGGCCTTGGTGGTTCAGGACTTGTGCCATTAGAGTATAAACTCATAAACAACATAATATACATTTATTTTCTGGACAATGTTTATTTTTCATGTAGTTTATACATCTGAAACATAAATGCTTACAAGGGAGTGTTTTAAACACCTCTTTGTATTTCATTAGCTGGCTGTTTAATCTGCTATAATTTATTGCAAATTGTAGTTGTACTATATGGCCTCATGGTGCCTTTACTTATTTGAACATAAACACCACTGAAGTCAGCAGGAATGCAAAGTTTTTAAATCAGAAGGGAGCCAAATGCTAGGTTTTCAGCAAGGACTTTGCACCAAGTCATTAAACCCCTTATTTCAGACTTTTGTTATGTTTCTGTTTGATGCTTTACTCTGCTATGTGCTCCAAGCAGAATCATTTTCCCTTACAGGCATGTACAGCTCCTTCCCCTTTGGTTTCTTAATTTGGGTTAGATCCCATAATATGAAAAATATACTCAGATATTGCACCTAGAGCACATTGATGAGACCTAAAGAGCTCTTCTGTGAAGGGAATTAAGATCAAAAAGAATGTGGAATTTAAATATTCAACATTTCTTCTTGGATATGAAACAGAAAAATTGTTTTGATGCAAAAGTTCTTGTGACAGAATACGTTACTTAGACTCTGAGTCCATATTAGGATAAAATGGCTTTTTTATATAGGAATTGCACTCCTTCATATGGAAATTATGACATTTTGTCTATTGCCTCTTACTACAAATGTTTAAAGAATCTGTTAAAAATATTCTTTTAAGAAGTTTTATCAAGATAAAAGAAAGTAAATAAGAGCCAGTACAATTTTCAGGCTTATTTCTGATTAGTTTCTTGATTTAGACCCCATTAACTGCCAGAAAATTGCACCAACTACCAGAGCTGGGGAAGCATGTAACTGACAGCACAGTTCACTTTGCAGTTGGGGTTTGCTGTGCTTTTGTCAGACCCTCACCCTGGCAGAAAAGGAACACTGTGTTAATTCCATGGACTGATGGCTTATAGAGACTCAGGGAAAGGGCTCAGCCTGAGTGCTGACACAAATGAAAGACAAGCAGATGAAATACACGTTCTCATGGTCTGACAAACTGGTACTAGACCTTCATCTACATTTAGCTGATCGATTTTTAACGAACCATTCATCTTTACTAACACCCCATGAAAAGCGTGGATTGGGAAGGCAGTGGACAGCTTCCCCCACCAAGGCTCCAGGTAAAGGGGACAGGACACTTGCAGATGGCTGAGGGATTGCCAGATTGCCTGTTGGGAAGGCAAAAGCAAAGGGAAGAGCCATCACCCTGCTCTCTTCCTCACTAGGCAAGACTCACTGCTATGTCCTTTCCATCCAAGTGCTGCTCCCCCAGTGTGGGAGGGCTCCAGCCAGGCATCCAGCACTCTCCATCACTTGTGCTTGCCCTTCCCCACACCTCCTCGCTGGCAGAGCCCCACGGGGGTCCCAGGAGCCCTGCAGGGCTAGTGAGAGCCCCAGGCAGCTGCCACACCAGGGCTGCGGAGGTTCAGGAGCTGAGTCAGCACGCTGCTTTGGCCCCACCCTGTTGCTCTTGGACAGGCTGATGCTCCCAAAGAAAATAATTTGGAAAGGTCCATCATTTTTGGCTTTTCTCCTGGCCTGAAGTGCCTCACATCAGTCTGAATTTCTTCCCTGTTTGTCCCTACAGAAAATGAATAGGAAATTCTGGCCATTCCAAATGAATTTTCTAGATTTGTCCTTTTAAGGACTTAGCCTTTTTGTCAAATGTTTTGGCTTCCTTAAAATTTGGGAGCCAGCAGAATTTTCTTAAGGGACTGCTGCAGAAATACTTTGATGGGAAAGTAGATGATAAAAATAACTATTAGGTGCCAAAGGCAGTGGACTGGGAATTAAGAGCTCTTCTGAAGTCTGAGAGATTTGTGTCTTTAAAAGAGCTCAAAAAAGAGGTGAGAAAAGCAGCGGGTATGCAGGGCTGTGACCGTGGCTGGACAGCTGCCTGAGTCCAGGTGAAGGATTTGGGAGAGGAAAACAACAGGTGGTGGGCAGGAAGGGCCTGAGAATCAGATCTGCCTAGGGAATACCCCTGGATAGAGTGACTGGGGCAGGAGCAAGTGCCAGGCAGAAAGAAAAGAGGTGAATCTATCATTAAACTTTACCTCCTGGTGCCACCAACACCTTCGTGAAACCCTTAGGCACAACAATTAAACCTCTCAAAAACCAAAACCAGGGAAAAATCCTAGGGTTAAGTTCTTGTTCCCTCAGAAGAGGATGAGAACAAAACCTGTGACAGAGGTTATTCATGTCACTTACAAAGGTGTTAAAAACAGTGATCAGTGATGAGTGTGCTGTAAGCACTTAAAATATCTTAGTAAATAAAACAAATTTGGGATAAAAAAAAAAGAGATTCATGTGGAAAATACTGTGAGATTCACTCTTTCTGTGGATGACCAATAGATGCAGTAGGTTTTTTTTCCTCTCTGACACAATAAATTTTCAGCAATATAATAAAGGGTATCACACTTCAGGCTACAGCAAGAGATTGGTACAGTAGCAAAAGCCATTTGAGATGTATCAGCATCCACTGGAAAATTTCAAACCTAGAATTTAGCCTCGTTTAAAAACTGCTAAATCTTTTTGTTTTCCTGGTCAACACTATATTATCAGCTATCTGTTCACAAAATTCAGCCAAATATTCTCTCAGATGGTTTTACAGACTTTTGGTAGGTGTGAGTCAACATGTATTTTACAGAGCAAACCAACACATGAGCAGCTCCAGCCTTTTGACCTCTGCTCGTGTCTCTTGCTTCATCCCATTCTCAGTAGAGTTGGTTGGGTTTCAAAAGGTATTTGCTGTCAGAAAACAGCTGCCTTTTTTTTTTCTTTCCTTTGGTAGCCACCTGTTTACCTGAAATCCATTAAATCCGTTGTCTTTTCATGATATCCTTTGGGTTTGAATATTTGATATTATTTATCATTTGGGTCTGAGTATTTTGTCAAATGTCATTGCCAGATTATTGATGATAGCTTTAGACAGAAATACTGAAAGCCTCTTTGAATACTCTGTTAAACAATATAGATCTCAGTTTGTGTTGAAAATACTGGAAAAAATTTAATTTTGAAATGTCAAATATTTTCCCAGCTCTGTCTGCCTTGACAATGCGTGGCCTTTTCTGATTCCTGAGAGGAAATCTGAATGGGAGCTAAGTGACAGATGCAGAACTGCTTGTGGGCCACCATACAACCTCCTCCTCCTGCTGCTGTTTCAAAGGGTGAAACACGTAAAGGAATAAAGAAACCTGAATGCAGGATCAGGGCTGACGTCAATATTTTGACATTTCCATAGCTGTACAGGTTTAGTACAGCTCTAATATTAGAATAATGCACTCCAAGAGGTAGTATGTTAAGCTATACTGTTGTGCCTTGCCTTAGACTTGAGCAGTAACCATCTAAACAGCCTCCATCATTCTCTTTCCCTTCTCAAATGTTTCTTAAAAACATATCCTTCAGATAAAGGATGGTTAGCTCTGTGCTTGGGTTCTGCTCTGTTTGAAATTGATGGCATATTTCTCCTTGTTCAGTGCTCAGAGAGGAGCTTGGTACCATCTCTGTACAGCTGCTGAACCAAGGGAGGCGGAGGGGCTGGGAGGATCTGCCACGCAGCACACACTGCACAGGAACTTGCCTTTACTGAGGGCTGTCAAAGGAACCAGCCTGGCTGCTCTTCCCTCCTGGTTGCCTCTGAGGAGCACAAACACACACACACACAGGAAGGGATCCCCCTTTCACACACACTGCCCGTGTGCCAGTTCTACTCCTGCCAAACAGATGAGAGAAAAGTTTATCTTGAAGCCTTCCCACTGCCAGGGCCCCTTCCACCTTAGCATGCCTCACCCTTTTTTTTTTTAACTGCTTAAATTTGCAGCTTACCATTTGTTATAATAATGGAGTCTAGTGAGAAGCTTGTGGCCCCATAAACTTTGGACATAATTTTAACTGTGTCAGCTTTAAAAAGTCAGTATCTGCCTCATCAAAGGGCAATCATGTCCAATGTGGGTGTCTCTGTCAATTGTGTTCTGAACTGCAGCAATAATCCAACCAAACCATGCAAAGATCTTTTCTACACCCACATTTCTTAATTATCATCATGAGACTGAGGTAGCTGAGACCAGATCTATAATGTTTTCTGGATGTCAAAATGCCCACACACCTTCTGTAATCCTTGTGCTACCAGCCCCCTTTCATATTGCTTTTAGCTGGTCCATCTAATTATCTACTACCATAACTTTTTACTGCATTATTCCCAAATCCCACAAAGGCTCTGTTTAACAAAAAAGAAACAACTGGTCTGATGAGACCTCCTTAACTGAACAATCCTATTAACATTTTAGTGGATGATAAACCCCTCTTCACCCCTTTCAGAAATGAACCATTTTTCTTACAGTCAGGGAAGACCTAGGGCCTTAAAGGCTCTGCATACATTGCATCCATAAACAATGCAATTTCTTGGGAGCTTTGGGGTCTACTGTCCATTTGGAGAATAAATAACTTCGTTATTTTCACATGTGCTATAGTCAATAAGGATCTGGAATGCAAAAGTAGTGAAAATGTTATGACTTAATGAACACGTTGCAAAATCATTCTTGCCAAATGTCAAAATAAATTGGAGGCCAGAGTGCATGGTTTATGCTTGTTAAATTGGGGTTTGTGCGCTATTTTGGGAAGGAAAAAAATTAAAAAAGACAGACCACACCATGAAAAGGCAGGGGGAAGAGAAAGTGTACACTCAGCCACTCATGGCAAGAGCTTGGTCCACTACAGCCCCTGCACCAGTGCTCCCCACAGGAGACAACACAGCAGCCTGTGGCTGTGGGGAGACCCCTCACTGATAGCAGAACTGGCTCTGGGGCACTGCCGTGGCCCCAAGGCTCTGCCCCAGCCCAGGGAGGGCAGGGGCCAGGCCCCAGAGCCCAGCTGGGGCCACAGCCCTGCCCCTCTGGGAGCACCAGGCTGGGCCAGGGTGAAAATGCTTCACACCCATCTGCCATTTCTGAGACTTTTCCCATCAGGGGACTGTGAATTGCCATGAAGTTCAAATGACAACAGGAATAAACGTGACTGGAACCAGATGTGCTTCTGCTGGAGACTCCTGTGCCACATCTGATCATTGCCACAGCTGTCCCACTGATGCCACTTCTGGCACAGACGTGCTGAGAAGAGCAGGTTTTGCCAATATTGCAGAGAGTTTTCTGTTTGTCCAAGCAATGAGCAGCTTGAAAGGTCTAAGTTTAGAAATACCTACACAGCTGAGGACCTGATCCTTTGAACACCAAAGCGTGTCACAGCTATTTTCCCTTTGAGATTGCCTCAGGAAAAGACCAATTAGGATTACATGATAAGTAAAATTATTCCCATACTTACATGGCTGGGAAAATAGGTCTCTCCAACTGCATATTCAAAAGGACATCAAAGCAACATTGTTCTTTTGCAGTTAGATTTTGACTTATTTATGTTTTTCCCCATTATGTGCCTGTTCCAGCAGCATCAAGAGGCCACGGGCATGTGCTTCTTACTTCCCCTCTACATCTAGTAATGGGAGTGCCATGAAAGTGCCTCTATTTCTGGCTGCCTGCATGAAAATGTGTGGATACATATATGTGGCTTTCACTTATTTTACTTCACGACACAAGGAGGGAGGGAAAATCTTTTTCATACACCTACATCTATCACAAAGCAACTAAGAATAGAAGCAATATTGAGACAGATGGAAATGTTAATGGTGACAGCTCACAAGCAAGAATCACACATTTGTGAAATAATGAAATGGGTGGGCAGTTGTTATATGAACTCCATGTCAGTCGGTATGTTTTCCTGGCTATAATTTTGCAGAAGTATGTCTCAGAGATATTTTCAGTTCATGGGAGAAGCCTGTGCCCTGCCCTACACCTTGCTGCTGGCACGTGGGTGTAGGAATTCACCAAAGGTGGCGAGCAGCTTGCCAGTGACCCTGTTCATCACGTGCCCTGGGGGGCTGCAGGATGTCCCCTGACATTTCCCTGCCAGGGCACTTCACTACTCCTAACAATGTGGTGGGAGAGATGCAGAAAGGAAGTGTAAAAATATTTGGAAAATCAAACATGAGAGAAACATGGGATACCCACACTCGTTCCAAAACCTCACTTCCAGGCATACAAGTATACCTTTTCTTTGACATTTCATCTGCCCATATTCTGGGGTCCTTATTACTAGCTGGACTTGCTGACCACAAAAGAAAATGAGCATTACAAAACCAGCCCTGCATTTCTCCACTCTTCCTTTCTAGTTCTTCATGCCCCAAAAGCCATCAAATCCATTTTAAGGACCACTTTGACAAGCCTGCTTTTGCTAGCCCCAGTTTCTTAGCCCCAATCTAATGTTAGCTCAAAGGGGAGGGAGCTGTGAAAGTGTCTTTTCAGACATATTTTACCTTGCACTACCTGTCTCATTCCCAAGGTCTGGGGAATCTACTGATTTTCAACAACTTTGATAGGTACTGTTTCTTGCAGATGCTGTTTACTGCACTTGACGTTACTATTTTTTGCCAGAGGAATGAACTAGTTCTCCTGAAATCTTATGGATGCTCTCTTTGTTTGCGTATCTGATTAAAAAAATTCTAGCAGCTACATCTTCAAGTGCTTAGTGGTGATTTACTACAATGATTCATGGTAAGACTTACAGCTCCGAGGAAATCTGTCCCTCAGGATTTATCCACCTTTCCAGAATTTCTCATGGCAGGGCAACCATATGCCACTGTATTTAGGAAGCAACTTATGGTTACTGAATGGCAGCCAGTCTGCATTTTCTTAGTGCATTTCTAAGAGCTCAACAGCATTAATGTGATAAAGAAAAAAAAAAAACTTTCTGTACAAAGCCAAATGTATGCATCCAGCCACCTCAGATTAATGAAATGCTAGACATTAATCCAGTGGCATACATGCCTGTGAATGCTGGCCACTAAAAATAAATAGTGAGAAATATCAGACCGTTTGAAACAGGAAATTGTTGAGCAATCCTGAAAATCAAAAGGTTATCCAAATGGTGAGCTGCTGAGAATGGCAAACTTGCATAGAGACAACGCCTGTGTCAAACACCATGTATTATAAAAACCATCTCGTGCTGGGCACAGACACCAAACCACTGAAGACAACACTCATGGTACCAGGTAAAAGAAAACCTTAAAAAAGAGGCAAAAAAAGACTGCCACACCAAAACTTTGGAGGATGAAGACATAGTCCAAGGACATTGGCCATTTTACAGTACCATAACTGTAAGAGATGAAAGGTGGTGATGAACCACCACCAGAGCAGTGACAGCTCCTGGAGAAACAGGAGATACTAAAATCAATAAAGCTACTTGCAGATTAAGGTATGAGTCACCACAATGGGACCAAAAACGGCCCGTGTCATTTGTTAGCAGCCGTCCATCCCATGCGTCTCTGCAGAGAGTGATTAGAATTCCGGAGAAACATGGCAACAGAGGCAGAAAGGGAAATGCTGGAGTTTTTTAAGAGCTGGCAAGAAAGTAATGGGTGCAAATTTAAAATACAAGAAGATACACAAAATTATGCATGGAGTGGAAAATTCATATAACTAGAAGCTCCTTGACAACCTCCTAGATAACAGAAAAATTTATTTTGGGAAGTGGGTAGATTTTTAGTAGGGCTCATCAACCTCTAGTTCAGAGTGTATGTATTGAAATATTAGCTCTACCACATTACTTCTTCCTTAGTGAAAAAAGGTCAGAGGACGTTTCATTATGAATTTAATGAGACCAATACTGCAAATTAGGAGTGTTTGAGTGTCACCCAGCCTCCTGACGAGGGATGCTGCTGAGACCTGGCTCTTCTCTGGCTCCTCTCTCCTCGCCTTAAGAACTGCCTCCTATGGCACCCTGACAGGTATCCCCAGCAAACGCAAGTTCTCCAGGTGGAAATGGAAAAATCCACGGAGGGATGCTGCCCGCTCCCTCCTCCGGCCGGCCTGGAGGGTGAAGGGGGACGGCGCAAAGCCAAGGCCGCCGGTAGCGCATCTCCCGGGGCGGGGAGAGCGGCTGCTCCCCGGTACCGCTCAGACCCGGAGCAGGCACGGCCGCAGCAGAGGCGGCAGATGACCGACTTCGGAGCGAGCCCCTCCGGAGCCGTCCTGCGCCACCTCCATTTTGGCTGCGCCGTGTCCGGTGCGGCTCCGGTGCCGTCCAGGGGCTGCCGCCGAGGAGCCGCGCCCGGGCCGCGGGGCGGAGGGGGCGGCATTCCCGTGCCCCCATCCCCGCGGCAGCGCGCCCCGTTTCCGCAGGACGGAGCCTCCGGGGGGAGGCGGTCGCCGTGGCAACCGCGGTGGGGCGGGGGGAGCCGGGGGACGCCGGCGGGGGCGGCCCGGCCCGGTGCCCTGCGCGGCGTCTCCGCCCTGCTGCGCGCTGGGGAGCCGCCCCCTCCCTGCCTGCCTGCCTCCCGCCTGCCGGGGGCTTCCCTGCCCGGCGGCGCTACGTGCGAGCCGAGCGGGAGGGAGCCCGGCGGGAGGCGGGGGGGCGCCGGGATCCGCCCTCGCTCCCTCCCGGCGGGCCCGGCTCCGCAGCGGGGCCGGCGCGGGGCGCTGCCGCAGGGAGGGCCCGTGGCGCCGGGGGCCCGGCCGGCCGCCCCTCGGGTCCGGAGCGGGGGGCTCCCCGCGGCCGGGATTCCCCGGGCGGAGCGGCGCGGTGTGTCTGGAGCGGGCACGGCGGGGCTCCGGGCGGGCTCTCCTGGCAGGAAGGCGGGGGAGGGGGCGATGCACAGCCTCCGTGCGGAGCCGGAGACCCCCTGAGCCTCTCTACCTGCGAGTGCCGCTGCTGCCGCCGCTGCTCCGCCAAACTGCTGACTTTCCAGAGCTTATTTTTAGCCCGGAGACTAAATATTATTAGCTACATTTCTACGTAGGAAGAATCGGAAGCGCGGGGAGGGGTGGGGGGAGGCACTAGAGATAGGGAGGGAGATGAGCAGAAAGCTTATCCGAATGATCTCCAGTTGGGGGGGCTGCGTTTGGGTTTCAGCCTTGCCAAACGCGCGCACACACACACACACCATTAATTATAGCAAAGTAGATGCGGATATTGGATCATCGGCAATACATGCACGGCTCTCCCTTTGAGCCGTAGGTTGCGTATACAGAGGGGTCAGCTAATCTCCGTGTAGGTAAAGATCAGCTGCGTCCCTTTATCTGTGAAAGATCGGTCCTGCACAGTGCCAGCTAGAGCTCAGCTGCATCTCTTTAGCTATGCATAATCAACTTGCATCCTTAGCCAGAGGAAAAAAAAAAAATCCGTCGCATCTGCTTCTCTTGGTAAAGATCAGTTGCATCTCTGCCCAAAGCATGCACACACACACAGACGAGATTCCCAGGTTAAATCAGGCACAACTTAAGTTAACTCGTAGTTAAATCTCATCCAGCTTTTCATTCCTTCCACCTCTAGCCCTCACACACATCAAGCAGCCAGCAAGGTAACAAAACTAGGCGAAGAGCAGGCACCCATCCCCGCAGCACGGAGAGGGAGAGGCAGGAGCCAGAGGGGCCGCCGGGGGTGTCCCCCCTGTGCTTACCTTGGTTACAGCTAACACCACGAGCAGTGGCTAGATCGCGGAGATAAATACTGGCATTTCCCAAAGTTGACACCGTCAAACCAACCCCCGGAGCTTGCAAGACTCTTTTTTTTTTTTTTTTTTATCCCTCCTCTCTTGTTCCTATTCCAGTCCGCACCGCTAGGAATTCAACTTAGCCCAGCTCCAGCGGGGCGAGAGGGCGGCGGGCGGGGAGGGGAGGGGAGGGGAGTGGAAGGACCGGGGCTTGGCGGGGGAGGGAAGCCGGCACCCGGCGCCGGCGGCTCCCCGCGCCCGCCGGGTCGCGGAGCACTGCGGAGCGGTGCGGGGCCGCCTCCGCCGCCGCTGTCCAGGGTGCTGCCGCCGCCTCCCCGCTCCGCTCCGCTCCCGGCCGCGGCCCCCCGCCCGTCACGTGCCGCTCCGCGCCCCCTCCGGGGCAGCCCCGAGCCCCCGGCCCCCCCGGCGGAGGCGGCCGTGCCCGCCGAGGGACGGGCGAGCGCCCGGCGGCAGCCCGGCCGCCGCAGCTCCAAGTTTCTCTGTCAGACGCGCCGTTTCCATCGCAGCCCTAAATCAAAGAGCGCCGCAATTAAAGTTACACCGTCTAAAACACAATTCTCCCGGCCTCCGCGGGTTACGCTCTTTGGCGTATTAAGTACTAGAAAGCCGAGCCCGTGGTATCAGATCCTGTCGTTAAGCAACATCTCAAGCTTTTTGGTGTAGTTGTTTTGTTCCTCTCTCCAGGTATTAAAAATAAGGTTTTTTTGTAGGTACTCACCATTGTTTCTTTGCTGTCCTGGAGACAGAAGTGGTTTAAAATCCAGTCTCTCCAACAGATGCTGGAAGGTAATGTGTCTTGTTTGAAGTCATCATGTGAGAACTTCTGCTTTGCTCAGTGGATCGCCCACCACTTGGTGTGACTTATGAATCTAATAACCCTTTGCAATATCCGCAAGCTTAAACTCTCCACCACCTTGGTGCCTACAGAAGACAGAAAGCAACTGGCAGGGAGTTTTAAAAACCTATAGATTTACGCAAACGCCTTAGCTCAGAGTCACGTTTCCCTCTGAGTTCTTACGTGATCTTAATGAATGAGAGGGGTTACCAACCAATACAGTATAAAACGTGATCGCAGCCGCCTCCCAGGAAACCGGAGCGGGACACGAAGTTCCCGAGCGAAGTGCTGGCCGGCCGGGCGCGCTGCGCGGCGAGCCCTGACTCCCACCGCCCTCCTTCCACCTCCCGGCTCGCACCCGGGGCCGCGCAAGACGAGCCGGCTCTGGAGGTTTACGTTCGGGACAGGTAAGTCAGCATTTGGGGGGTTGTTTGTTTGTTTGTTTGGGTGAGTGGCGCGTTCACTGCGCTCTCACGGGAAGTGCTCCAGGGACTTGTTGCATACTAGGTCCTGCCACAAGAGGAGCGTGGCACAGTTGCCAAGACGAGTTCCTTTCCGAAACCCCTGCCTTTCCCGAGCTGCAACTTCCCGCACGCTTCTCCTCCCCCTCGTCCCTCCGCCCTCGCCGGGAGGCGCATCCCGGGGGCGGGCTGCTCCGCCGGCCCGCACTGAGCCCCCGCCGGCAAGGCAGAGGGGAGGGGAGCGCATCCCGGCATCAGCCTCTGCTCTCCCCTTCTCCCCTCGGGGCTCCAGCAGCGCCCCGGCTCCGCCCGTGATTTCTATGGCCAAGTCAATTCCGCCCTGCCTGCGTTGGGAGAACGCCCGCACACCTGGGCGCCAATGCAGCCTCTTTCCGCGGGAGAGGTGGCCGAGCCCCAGGGTTACTCCTGCCGAGGCTCACAAAGTCCCCGTCCCCATTTTGTCTTCGCACCTGGGGTTCATTCTCGGTGCCTGCCCGCCTCCCCGGCTCCGAGAGCCCCGCGGGAGCGCTGCGGGAAGGGCTGTGGGAGGTGGTGGGAAGGGTTTCTTTGCTTTGAAGGCGAATTGCAGTCAACTGAACCTGGACTTGCCAAAGTTTGAGGGTGCTGTCTCTCATAAGGAAAAAAGAGACCAAGACCGAGGAGCTCCTCGACCAGTCCCGTTCTCTCCTGACTGAGTGTTGGAATTACACTTACGGGTCATTTCTCTCCCATGCGCCCGTTTCTCCCGCCCCCCAGTCCCAGGTACCTCTGCCTGGGAGCCAAAGCAAGCAGCCTCTTCCATGACAACCATCTATGTTGATCCATGCAATAACCAGCAGATGCTGCCCTAAGACTGGTACAGCTGGTACTTTCCTGCCTCGGCTGTCCTGGGGACAAGGTGTTAGAAGAAAAGTCAAGTGGCATCCAGCAAAGCTGCCCTGAGGAGAGCCACGGAGCCCCCTCAGTGCATCGCACACCGCCTGGGTGCCATGTGCAGGCACAGCCTGCCGGAAAGGCTGCTGCTGATGTAACACTGCACCCGGCAGATCGCCCTGTCACTGACACGGTGTCACCCGAGACACGTCCTCAAGTGCTGATCCTCAGTCAGGAAGCTGAAGTTTTCTTCCAGCAGTTGGAAGCATTCATAGTTAGTGTTAATACTGGTCAGGAATACCAGTTTTAAATGGCATTAAAACTGACAAAAAAAAAAAAAAAAAAAAAAAAGCCTAAGTGTTTCAACAAGTGGACTTGCAATGAGTTCTGCTTTCTCCCATTCTTCTAAGCAATTTGCTCCTGCCTCTTCCTCAGGGGAATAAAGTAATTTATTAGTAGTATTTACTTCGGGTAGTAAGTTGCACAATTCACATTTTGACTACATAAACACATATCTAAATCTTAAAGGTTTCTGACCCTGTGGAGTCCTCAGTGTTTTATAGAGAGAACATTACAACGATGCAATACCATTTAAAACTTATTTCCACATACTTAGTTTAGAGCTCAAGAAACATAGTCTTTCATTGAGAAAGTAATTCCCTCTGTAGCACTTGTAACAAAGTACTTTGCAGCACCATACCTCCCCTACTTCTCATTTCATTAACTTCTGTGTATCTTCATTTTCTGAGGAAGGTCTCAATTGTTAGAGATGCCCAGGAGAAACCTTCGGTGGGTCATAGTATCATATTGATGTAATAACGTTAAATTTACAACCAAAAATCCTTCCACAAAACTTCCCAGGAGGTCCAGAGCAGGCAGCAGCATGGTGTCATTTCAGCCCTGTGCAGATGCATTTTCTACAGGAAGCTGATGGGGTTTGCCTGCAGTGACAGGGCAGGGTCCTGCCTGGGAGAACTTGTGTTTGCTGGGGATACCTGTCGGGGTGCCACATGAGACAGAGCCACAAGCAGTTACTTCTTTGGACAGCTAACTAGAAGAGCTCCTGGTCAGGATTTCTGCTGAAGGACCACCCACCTCCCTGGGGATAGGTGATAACTGATAACACACCTCATTCTCAATAGACCAAATTAAGCACGTGTTTGCTGAAGGGATTGCTTTAGATAGCGTCAATGTAATCAACGAAATTAACTGGGCTGTAATCAAGGGAATGACACTAAACTCTATGGAAAAACAAAAGGCCATTAGTAGGGTAATAGGGGGTGCTATGGAGAACAAGAATTACCTGGCAGAAGATGAGTAGGAGGAGGCAGTATGAAACAATCACAGTTCTTTCCTTGTAGTGGCACTCACAGGTGAGAGAGTAGCCCAAGCCATTCTGCTGGGCCAGAGCTGAAGTTGAGACACCAGTCAATGTGCCAGTCACTCCTCTGTCAGGGATTCCTGCAAGAAGGGCATTAGAAAGGGAATGACTAGAATTAAACCTAAATGCCTGTTGAGTTTCTAGACATTTCCTTTCCCAATTCTCTAGAAGATCTTATCCCCAGGCCATGGGAGACCCAGCCATGAAAAATCACTTGATGTGAGTCGGTGTGGAGGGCTTTTTTCCTTAGTACCCTAGAGGGGCACAAGTGACTCAAAGTTACTCACCTGACAAGTCATACACTTCAGTAAAAGCTGAAGCAGTGAGTAGAGTTTAGCCCATTGTTTAAAACTAATAATCAGGCTGTTGAAATAGAATATCTGCTAGCATTTGCCAGAATGACATGGCACAGCATTTGCTGCATGCAGGTAGTTCATACATATAAGGCAATGTACATCTCTTGTTCCAAGTCTGTTTATCTTGGAATCACATTGTTACCAGATGAAGTATACAGCTGCAGGACCTGACTTCAGTGGGGACTACTCCTACGTAAATAGTGACATAACTGTTTAGCAGATGAGGCCTAATTAAGCGGGAATCAGCCATACATTTTCCCTCTATTAGACAAAACAAAGTGAAGAATACTGCAACAGCATTGCTAGAAAGTCACAGTGCTTTAAATCAACCTGTGAAGCATCCCGAAATCCTAAGCAAGCTGCAAATGCTCTTTCCCTGCCTTAAAACACCTTAGAAAATGATGAGCTGTTACTGGTTGGCTTTTTCACATAGTTGAAAGACTACCAAAATATGTGGATAACTGCTAAGCACCTAACTGCTAAGGTGCTAAAAGACACCTTCCATTCATTAGGTACAGCTGCTCCCCCAGGGACCACTGAAAACCTGCCTCAGACATCAACATTAGCAATCTGAGCAGGATCAGAGGAGAGCAGGAGCTGTCAACTTCACAGAGATGCTTCTGAAATAAGAGCTGTGTGACATCATCGCTGGTGTGAAACGGGGCTGCCAGCTTCTCTCCATGCCAGCAATCTAATGGTGTGTTTGCAAGAGAGGTCCCCCAGGGTTATGGTGTGCTAGTTCTGCTGGTAACCTCCTGCTTCTTCAACAGGCAGATCTGGCACCTGCCCTGCTGCTGCCTGGAGGGTAAATACCAGCCTCCCAGTGGGTATTTAGGGTAGCCTCCCATCAAGTGTTGGTTTTCTGTGCCTGATTTCCTCCTCCTGCAGATTATCCTGCTCTGATATTTCTATCTTTCCCCTGATCTTCACGCTGCAAGTGTTAGCAGTCTTTCACTCTGCCTCCTCCCTCCCTGGAAGTTTTCCTTTCTTTCTGAGCCTACTTGTCTTCAAAGTGCGTATATTCCATGCTGGTAACATGCAGATGAACATCGTAGTCATGATCCCACTCAGATACTAAACAAGCCTCCCACCAATGCCTTGTCCTCCTTTAGAGTGCTGGAACATTTCAGCTTGCTTTCAGTCTCCTGCAAGCAGCAGGAAATCCTCTGGAGCAGACAGGCAGCAGCACACGTGCTCGTTGTGGTTGTACCTCCGAGGAGGGCTGATCACCGACTCCTCTCCAAGTGTCTGCAGGGAAGGGAGGCTGAGATTCCCACAGGAATCCCACAGGAGGCCCCAGAGCCAGCACGGAGCTGGGCTCCAACCCACCTCAGCCCACAGGAGAAGGGCTTCAGTGTCGCCATCAACGGGAGGTATTCTGCACGTTAACTTCTTTTAAGATGACAAACTCTGCCAAGCTCATATTCACATTGGTAAGAGAGGAGAGCTCAGTATGCTTAAGGAAAGCCAGCCCTGCTCCAAGCCAGGATAAATCAGGGTTTCCATCATCCATACTGTCTGAAGCAAACACCCTGAAACAGATGCCTTGGCCAGCATTGCTAATCTGTGGAGGCAGCAGCACAGGTCACAGGGGCAGGACATGCATCAGGGCTGACAGGGGGTCTGGCAGCTTTGAGCCAGCCACCAATTTCTGATCCTGGGGAAATCCTCTGTTCTGCACTCTCAGCTGTCCATAGCTACCTCCACATCCCCCTCACAGGGGAGTGGGACCGTAGCAGGACTTCAAGGACAGTTCTGAGAGTTTGGCATTAATGATTTGCCATCAATTTATAGTAAAAAAGCTATTTTGTAGAAAAGTTTTGCCTTAACTGTTTCTGTCACTTACAGAAAAGGCGTGTTTCAGGAAAACTTCTAGAATTAAGGTTTTTTTTTTTCTCAAACTACCACGCATGCAAATGTAGGTTCAGTACTTTTATGGCACTCATTTAGGTTAGCTGGAAAAGACAGGAGATTAGATAAATGTAATGGAAACTCTTGGCCTATCTAAGTTCTCCTGCCTGACCTGAGCAAAATGAGACACCGGGTATCTCTTACTAGAAGAAAACCAGAGATAGGGAGAGAAATCAGAACCTGGAGAAAAAGAAACATGACAGCTGTAATCTGTTACTATTGCAACCTGATTATAGGATTCATTGACAAGGTGGGGGACCCTTCCTTTTAGCATTAAAGTTTACACCTTGCTTCATGTAACCACAAGAAAACATCTCCCGGCATCAGCCTTTAAAAAAAATTCTTTCCTCAACCTTCTTTAAAGAGAAAACATACAGCATGACTATGAACAAAATAAGGTACACCCCTGCCTCATCATATTTTTAAATGCTGATATGTGCAGACCTGAGTTAGTAAAGAAAACCAGCACTCCCAGTACAGATATACAACTGTAGGGGATTAGCCTTAATTGTACTTACAGGTGAAAAGTAAACACATACATTAATTCCCTTCCAAAGTTACTGTTTATAAGGAAAATACCTTCCAAACCATATGAATCTGCTTCCTAACAGTCAAATTCCATGGGAGCTTGCAGTCACAGCTTGGTGTCCAAACCCTGCGGAGCATGGCAGGAACATGTTATTGTTGAGAACAAAATATCTGTTGGAGGAATTACACACTGAGTTAGAGAGAGCAAGAGGAGCGGCATGCCTGTCATATAAGGGTTATTAAGGGATGCTGGCAAGCTCTGAGCAAGAGTGACCCTTGGCTTTGTCTCTGCATTCACCTGATGAACTCTTTCAAATGGAACTGTGTTCTCTGCAAGGGCCCTGTGTGAAAGAGGAAGAGGGTGAGGTGACAACAGAAGAAGAGAGGAACTGGGCAATAGTTGCATGGGGTAAAAAAGCTGAAGGAAAGCAGAAATACAGAGAAACTCTTACAAGGGTACCACTGAACTGGGGGGCATTTAGTAAAATAATAACCTCCATCCAGGCTCTTGCAACAAGTTAGCTAAAAACACCTCCCTACCAGTTAGGTATGAAATTGTCCCGTCTATTTTTATCCTGGCATTTTCAGACTAAAATGACAAATTCTCCCCTGAGACAGCATTCACAACAACCAGGAAACAGTGCTAATGTTGACCTAAATAAATAAAGCTGCTCCTATGTAAGAATTCCTGCAAGGATCCTTTAAAACAAGATACTCAGAAAACATTTGCTGCAGAATGCATGTGAAACCCTGGGGGACTAGCAGCCTGCTAGACACTATGGTCTCACTATCCCAGTTTCCAAACAAGGCTGAGAGCTTTACAAATGCACTGCTGAAGAGAACAGGGGTATTAGAGCAAGCCAAAACACAGGGTCCTGGTGTTCCTTTCATTTAGGACACAAAGAAATTTTCAAAGAAAAAAGTGTTATTTTGTGGGGTTGTACACGTTTTTGAGCCTAGGTGCACATGAAGATTTAATTATGCCTTATGACAATTTGCATGATGCTTTCTGTCTCAGGTGGTGCTATTATTCTGTCTTAACTTTTTGCTAGGGTCATTAATTACAGCTAAAGAGAGCAGTTACACATGAAACCAAACAGATCTCTTTAGATGCATTGCTTACTGAGGTGAATTAGATCTACTGTCCTTATTCAATCTGAAGCTGTAGAGCTAAGATCTGTTTCCAAAGCCAAGCTTCACAAAGATAGGGGCAAATCTAGATGAATATTTTCTGGAGGTTTGTTTAGGATTTCATGGTAAAGTCACCAAATGCAGTAGTATAGAGGTTGTTGGTAAAAATATTATTGCCACTCTTACTTTGTATTTGCATCACAGGTTTGACGAATGTATTTTCCATTGGCAGCCCAGATACTGCTGCAGCATCCTTCCCTTTGCTCCACCTGATAACCTGTCAAAAAAGGGGGCCATTAGCAAAATCTCCACTGTGCAACAATTAGCAAATCTTTTGTTCCAGCAGAGATGAAAAAACTCACTTTTTTCCCCAAGACCTGATACTAGAATGGCCAAAAGGGACCATTATTTTCCTTTAGTGCCCCCTGTAATGCCATCCATTTACCTTGAGGATGTTGTGCATGGGCTCCAGGAGTCAGTGCCTTTCCTAACTGCCATGCACATGTGGAGACTTGGGATGTACAGATGTCATTATGAATTAATCCACTTCAGCCCAAAAAGGTCTTTTTACCTTTCACACCTCCACTGGAACTCAACCAGATACAACTGATACATTTTCTCTTCCACTTTATTCTCTGATGTGCTCTCTTGTTCTAGCTGCTCCTCATAGGAGCTGGAGTAACTTTTGTTTGTGACTTGGGGAACTTGATTGAATAAATATATATAGAAGTGTTCCTAACGCTGAACAGCCCACAAATTGCATGATTACTTTTAGTGTCTCTTATTGAAATGAAAATATTTTAATAACTTGAAAGATTCTTCAGTGAACCATGCTGGATCTGTGCAATTTATAGCATATTTAAATATTTTTACATTGGTACCCGAGATTGAATTCCAATACTTCTCTTTTGTCTCTCTGTGCATTTTAATACACTTCTGGGAACACTTACCTTTTATGATGAAACCAATATTTGCTAAGGTAAAGTGGTGATTTCAGCTTAAGTGCAACCATATGTATCTTAGGGCACAGGCTTTTGGTTCTAAATAACTGGTTAATGTTAAGCATCTCTCACAATGAAAATGTCACAAACTACCATACACCAGCTTTCTCAAAGAAACCAAGATAAAACACAGAAGAGCAGAGCTTCTATAGTTAAGGATAAATACTTTGAGGCACGACTAAAAATTGAAATTTTTTTTCAATTAAAATGGTATAACTACAGAGTTATCAAGTCTGCTTGATTTTGTGAGTCTGTCTCTCTTGGTATGAATTAGATGATGCCCCATTTTAGTTTACCAGTCTGATGGGTAATAACACCACTGAACATAATTCTACAAAACTATGCACATAACTTATTCCTGAATCTGTACAGTGTATATCCTTCATCAGTAGTTGCACCACATTTGTTTATTTTGTTTCATTGCAAATCTCTCAGAAACCTGAATAAGTCCTTACAGCTTTGAGGGACATTTTTGTGTCCATTTTACAGAAAGACAAACTAGGCAGAGAGCATTTCAGCTGCCAGGAAATGACTCTGATAGTGCAGCTTGGTCCCTGAGCAGTTTACCCACAATAATAATGCCGGTCAAGATTTGGCAGTCCCAACACTTTTTTCTAAGAAATTTATAATGACTCTTCTCCTGTGCCTGCTGAGTATATTACTTTGACACTGGGAAAAGATCCATGTGAAAAATATTTGTATCATAATATCAAGGATATGCCATATCATTCATATGGCCTAACAGCAAAACACTTGGCAAGGAAGAATTATTAATATGGGAGTAAAATTACTTATTTTTTTGAAGTGTACATAAATTAGAAGAAAAAGCAGAGAACTTGGGCAGACACTGAGAGAACAGCAATCAGATTTTCCATCTCTTATGCCTTCTCAGGCTCACATTGTCTACCCTAAATGTTAAGGATCACAACATTTTCTTGTGCATTTGCTACATGGCCTGCACCCTGGGGGTAGTGAATTTGGAAGTTTTATGGAATAGCTTTGAAGTCATAGGATAGAATCCTAGAATTGTTTGGG
This sequence comes from Onychostruthus taczanowskii, assembly GCF_017590055.1. NCBI lineage: Eukaryota > Metazoa > Chordata > Aves > Passeriformes > Passeridae > Onychostruthus > Onychostruthus taczanowskii. Next base: position 2,482,621 of record NW_024496638.1, read on the forward strand.
TTGGGAAAGATCTCTAGGGTCACTGAGTCCAACTGCTAACCCAGCAGTGCCAAGCCCACCACTAAACCATGTCCCCAAGTGTGCCATTTTTAAACACCTCCAAGGCTGCTAACAAAACCACCTCACTGGGCAGCCTGTTCTAATCCACGACAAAGCTTTCCATGAAAAAGTTTTTCCTAAAATCCAATCTAAACCTCCTCTGGCCCAGAACTGAATATGTCATTTAATGCATGGCTTCACCAGTGCCAGGGGCAGGGGTCCAACCAGTGCCCTGCCCCTGCTGGCCACACTGTTTCTGACACAGGCCAGGATGCCCCAGAGCCAGGTGGGCACTGAGCTCACCCTGCAGAGCCAGGTGGGCACTGGGCTCACCCAGTGCCAGGAGCTGCTCTGCTGGGTGGCACTGGCAGCAAGCCTCACCTGGGGAGCCCTGCAGTGCTGGGGTCCTCCCTGCCACAGCAGCACCCCGAGCTGTGCCACCAGCCTGCTCTCTTAAATCTTTATCAATCAGCACTTGGGTCAAAGCACAGGCCTGAGGAGCACATCATGCATGCCAACATTTTCTGATCTCTTGGGTGAATAATTTTTTGGGCAGCCTGCCTTCCGTGAGGAGGAGAAGGCAACCCCGATACTACCAGGGAAGGAAGATGGGCACATTCAGATAACTACAATAAATAAAATTCCAGATCATCTGATGGGATAACAAGAATAATAACATTATGAATAATCTGAGGTCTGCACAGTTATGCAAGACCAAAATGAAACTTGGCCTAAGGTTTCCCTGGCTTTCAGTGGGTTTGATTGTTGGCTTAAATGTGCAGTTTCTATGAGGTTGCTGTCTCTCATAATCTCCTATTTATCTTTTTTCTTGTATTTCTCGTAAGTCTTTTGACATTCCTTACTTGTTTAGTAATTGTTTAGTAATCCCCACTAAACCTGAATCATGTGGCAATACTCGAAGGAAAACAATTGTGACTAAAATCTAGGAGATAAACCACAGGGTGGAAAACAAATGATTAATTGCAAGTAAGTAGATAAGAAGAATGTAATGGAATACTACTACCTCTCAATTACTTAATTAGGAGCATATAAATCACTGTACTTAAACAGGACACCTTCCTGTACTACCAAGTCTCTGTAAAATAATATATGGTTATTGGTCTAAAGAGCATTCTTAGAGATCAGAGTAACACAAGTCAAAACAAGAGCAAGATGAAATGATTACAAAAGAAATTATATAGTTAAATAACATAAAGATCCTTGAATGTAATTTGAAAAGTGCAGCCTGGATTCTTAGTTGCTTAAAATGATGAAGCACCACGGCTTTGTGGAGCTCATCCACCTTGCACAAACCATCTTTTAACCTTGCATCTGTCTGACGTGCCTTAGGCCTTTCAAAGGAACAAAAACTGTTCAAATCAGTCCAATGATGGCTTGACTATACTGATTACTTAATGAAGCTAATTAAGAACCTTTTCTCCACCTAATTCTTTATTATGATAAAGACTTTTTATTTTGAAAACTGATTAGTAGGGCTTATTCTCTGTCATTTATATTTACTGATATAAATAGGCAAAAAGTGCTGATAAATAACCCACAGGCTCTGAAACTCATCAGTGTGGAGAGGCCAGAGCTCATAGTCACGTGAAGTAAATAAGTACAACGTGCTCGGCTGTCAGCATTTCCCATCCTTACAGCTGCCACCTTATAAATTGGATGTCTTTAAAATTATTGAGGCTACATTGGCACCACCAAAAGCAGAAACACTGAAATAACTGTTCCTGATGTCAGGGTGCACACTAACTAAGCCCTGGTGCTGTGTTTTATGGAGGGAGGTGGGAAATTGGCTCTTCCTGCTGCCAGCATGCAGGAGGAAACAGGATGGGGCCGTGGAGCCAGCAGGGATCAGGTGCAGCTGCTGCCCTCTCTGCAGGCAGAGGAGGAGGCATTTCCTGCCAGGCAGGAGGTAGCAAGGAGGTGTTTGATGGGGTCAGCAGCACAGAGCTCAGCAATGGGGTTCAGGGGACCTACTCCCTGCCCCTGGGGGATGCAGGCGGGCCGTGGTGCCCCCTCTGCACTGTGCATCCCTGTCAGTGCCTGGGGTGCAGGCAGAGGGGGTTCCGAACACCTGCAGGGATGGCAGCAGGGCTCTGCCAAGTGAAAAGGCTCAGGGCTGTGGCTGTGTAAAGGAGTGCCACGGCCCAGAGTGAGAGGTTGGGCATCACACTGATCATACTGCCTCCCAACCTCTTTGCACACAGATACTTTTGGATAAGTAATGTAAAATTTACACGCACTTGTATGTTTCTTACATGCAGACTAAGACTGACTATAAACCAGAATAGAAATATGGCAATTTAGAGAATAAAAATGAGACTTTAGAGAATGACTGAGAGCAGTGGCACAGGAGATAGCCCTCCTCAGCTCCTGATGTAGGTTGAAATGAGCTATCTGAAGCCTTTCCTTGGAGGAACACCGAGGGACCGCTGCCAGCACAGGTGCTGCAGTGAAACCATGTTGTTTGTATGAGATAGGGTAAAAAACAGTCAAGAGGACTCTATGTCTCTGCCATTCTCTCCTACAGATGTGACCCTTTAATGTGCAAAGCTCTTGGTTTGCAGGAATGAGATTATGAGAGCAAGATCTGAAATGCTCAGTATTTATCTCCAGTCTTATCAAAAGCAAAGCACCATCAAAACATGAAATTGAAAAACAATTTTAATCCATTATCATTATTTCCCAAACATAAATTATAGCTACATTGGTGGCCATAATTTATGTGTGGGAAATAATTATAATAATAATGATAAACATTCTTACTCCACCACTCTCCCACATGATACACAGTTCAAGGGCCAACTGCTAAGTGAAGAGGTGACCACTGTCACTAAGAAGTGACAGTGCTTCTCCTAACAAACCTAGAGCAGTTCAGGGTGTAAAACAATTGTAGCTCTGCAATCTCAGACTCCTTTACTCTCCCCTTCTACACATGCATGGTCTGTAGAGGACACAGGTGAGATAGGCATGCAGGGTGAGGCTGGACCCAGGAAAACTCTAAACCCAATTTACTTCCTAGCTTCCCACACCTTCCTGGACAGGAACCTGATCCCTCCTCCAAAAGGTGTCAAGAGCCAGGTGAGCTTCTTACCTCCTGGAGAAGTTGGGAGGGTGCAATCAGCAGGGCACATGGTCCCGCCAGTATGGGGAGTCACTGGTCAGAGTCAGCAGGGAGCAGAGCAGCAGGTTTGTGCAGATGTGAGGTGCACGTTGTGTAACAGCCAGGTGATTTACACGTGCTATCTGCAGGTAGGGTGAGCTGTGCTGCCTGCAGTGCAAGTTTGCAGGTTCTGCAGTGAAGTTTGCAGGCTCCTGCACGCACAGCCCGAGGGAGAGCGGAGCAGAGCCCTTGGAGCCCAGTCAAGGCAGTGATTCAGAGGCACAGCAGCACATGCAGGCTGAGCAGCTGCTAGACAGGGACTTGCTGGGTGGGCTTGGCCTGATTAGGCTGATTGGAGAAAGGAATCAAAGATTCAGGATTGAGAAGAGAACAAAAACGCAAGTGAAAATTCAGTGTCCATTAGCTTGATGTGTAATCTTATGGCAGTTTACAGGCCTGTGCATGAGAACAAAGTGGAAAACATCTATTTTCGTGTTGTGGAGGGATGCTGAGCTGAAGATGAGACGGTTCACGAAACATGGTTTGGCTTTTTAGTCTTAATCCACCTCCTGTTACACACTCCTCTGTTCAAAACACCCCACATCTTCATAACATTGCTTGCATGCAGGGTAATATTGTTTTGTTACAGGACTGGGATCAGGGAGGAAATTGGTTTCTGATGCTTGGAATGGCTTTGTAAATGAATGATGAATGAAGATGCAGGCAAACTGGGAGATACAGGGAAGAAATTGATAAATAGAAGAGAATGCTGTAGAAAAAAACCCCCAAGAGTATCTAAATTACTTACACAAAAGGCACTAGTAATTTGTGTGCTTGTTATTAGGTATCAATGGCATCTCTCTCCCTGCTGCACCAAAACATGTTTTATATGCACAAATAAAGGAAACTGCCATCCACTCCAGCGTTTCTGTTAGTTTTGGAGAACCCCCACTTTTAATTTCCAAGCTTAAAGGGAAACAAGAAATCTGGAGCTCTAGAAATCATTGCTGTTTCCTTTCAGAGCAATTTTGCATGTTTGACATCCTACCTATTGTTTATGTCAGGCAAACAGAGGCTGGACAACACGGAGTGGGCTGCAGCACCGAGACAGGGAGTGAATACCTATGAGCCTCGGTGATTCATGCTTCCAAGGAGCTCTTGCTTTAATCACAGAGAGCTGCCAGATGAGGAAAACCATCAGGATTTATGACTTTGGGGCAGAGAGACAGCTGTCCTAGGCATTTCAACCCAAAACTGCAAATCAAGACTTTTATTAGAAAGTGACGGTGAAGGGCTGAGCAACCAGATGTCCTCCAGGACAAAACTGCCATGTGAAAGAGCAGCCCTGCTTGATCCATGGAAAAATCAATCTGAAATCCAAGCTTTTCAGTAGCTGAAGGATCCACCTGTAGGATTCCCTGTAGCTAAGGCAATCTGGCCTCTGGATGTTGGTTGCCTGTTTTGTCACAGACACAAGAAGCATTAAATCCAGTGCTAGGACCTCATAAGCAGCAATTAACCATGGAGCATCACTCAGCCCTGCCAGCATCCCTCCATGGCCACTGCACTTCACTGCTCCACTTTCACAGAGACCTTTTCACCCCCAGTCTGCTGCTTTAGATGATGTCCAGTGTCTGTTTCATGGTTTACATAAGACTGATGCTCCCTTCACAGCTGCACTTCTCCCCTGCCACAATCAGCTGTGTCCTGTCTGCAAGCAGCAATCCCTACAGGCCATGGAAAAATGAAAGCTTACCTCAAAACTTGTGGCTGGATTGTATGGCTGGAAAGTAAGAGACCTGCGCTCTACTGTCCCTGACAGCACTCACGTGTGCAGGTGAATAATTTTGTTATCTATGTGACTTAGTTTCTCCATCTCTGAAATGGGAAAACTGCCTTTCTGGAGGGATTTTTCCTAAAAATGGATTTGAGTCTCAGTCAGGAAGAGACATAGAAGTACTGAGTGCTAATATGAGTAGCAGCTGTAGCCTGATTAGACCCACAAATAGAGAGAATGAACTAAAGAAGCAAATTCCTTCATATCTCCTACTGCTCAAACCTCTACCTAAACCAAGAAATGCATTTTATTTTAGCAGAGGGACCTGCCCTGGATAGAGCAGGGAGGTATAGGGGAGCCTTGAGTAGAGCCTTCTCCCAGACTGACCTGCTCCAGTAAAGGTGATACCCGATTTCTAGCCTCAAAGAAATCCCCACAGGAATTATGCTCCCTTTCCAGTCCTACTTTAATCACTTAGAGCTGAAAGACTTTTCCAGCTTGCAGACACTCAAAGATCAAGGTGTTTCAGCCCATACCTGCCATGAGGACTGAGCCATGTGGTTGCTGGTCAGAGCTCCATCAGGTAATTTAGGACTGGCTGATTGGTCTGTTTGATTTCAGTCCTCAGTAGCTGTGAAAACAGCACAAATTATCTAAATAAGGGGGAGGGGACAGAGAAAAGACCTCAAATTCTTGCTTTCCAACTGCACTTGTTTCCCTGCAGAGTTATTTGTAGAAAGCAAAGTCAAGAACAATTGTGTTCACAGGCAATGCCCATTTTGCCATCACAAACCTGTGGAGCTGAGGGCTGGTGCAGGAGAATGGTCACCTGGTGCTGCAGAGGCAGGGCTTTTCTGCAGAGAGAATGTGGAATCTTGTGACAGACACTGTGGTGTCTGCCTCGCTGCCTCTGAGGAATGCTCAGGAAGAGGAGGGTCACCTCTCCCAGAGGCTCTGGAGGCTGTCACTTCTCACTCTGCAGTAGCTGACAGGGCTGTCATTACCTGGTGGGAGACCCAGCAGCAAGCTTACCTCCTCCTGAGAAATGCAACCCACTCAAAGCCTTAGGGCTGGTTGTAATAACACTCTCCTACCAGACTCCATTTGCTTTCAAGAGTGATAAATGTAGCACTGGGGGAAGAGAGACTTTTGAGAAACTCATCAACCACTTGAGGTTTTGTTGTGTCCTCATGGTATACCTTTACCATTTCATTAGGAAATCCTGCTATATTTTTCTTGAACTCTGAGCCATGAGAGAGGTAACATCAGTAGCCAGAATCACCATTCAAGCTTCTGTATGGAATTCTCACCTGAAACTTTCAAAATGTTACACCAAGATGCTGGCATCACATTTTCCTACTTCTGCTTTCTCTTCTGCAGTAGGTCACTCTACCCACCACATAAGCAAGATCAAGTGTTATTTCTGAGGATGTGAATTTTCCATCATTGATGGGAGAGATGAGAACTGTCTTTAAGTCATTGCTGTGTCTATACTCAGTTATCAAAGAAAGACATTAAAAATATTTTGGCACACATAGAATAGAACAGTATCAAACAACATCTTCAAAATGAAGAGAAAGTAAAAATAACAAGTCAGCAGCACATTGAAATTCTTATAATAATACGAAACACTATTCTACCATTTCTATGGAATAGGATTTTCTGTGCAGTTGTCTCTATATGTGCAAGTTGCCTCTATATGTGCAAGGCAACTGTTTACTAGTTCCTAAAGTCCATGCTTTTCCAGCTGAAAGATCAGAAAAAATGGACAAGTTTGAGATTGTCATCTCAGCTGGTACTTCTGATCACAGAAGATTCTTAGTAACAACAATTGTTCATGGGATGAGAGTGCTTGAAAGAGACAAAAAGGTGATATTGTCAAGATATTCCTGGGGACTCAAGGAGAGTTTTGCAAAGATAAAACAAATACCGACATTGTTGTGAGCTGTGAGGCTCCAAACCATCCACCTGCTTAGCACTTCTGATCTGCAGAAAATTTGAATTATGACTGCTTTCCTCTGTCCAAAAGGGGATGAATAAACAGGCTTGGGAAACAACAGATTCCAAGATCTGCCATTAGAGGATTTCTAACGTTTTTAAGACCTGGGAGCCAACATTTTTTCTAATTTTTCATTTTCTTTTTGGCGGGGGTGGTTGGTTAGTATTTGAGTAACATGCCTCATATGTTTTGCTTTACTCCTTAACCTCTAACATGGCACAGCACAGCCAGATACTTGAAACACATATTGCCACAGACAGGCATGAGGAGTGCTGCACATACAGTGGGAAAAACACAGCAATGACACACACGTCTACAGCTAAATGCACACTTGTTACCATCCAGGTGAGCTCAGGCAGCCTGAATCACCCAGGCTGACATGTTATTTATATTTACTCTTCTCCCACCTATGGAAGATTTTTTTCCCAGAGCTCATAACCTGCTCCCTTCCATCAAGCTTGCACTTGGAGAATGGACCTTCAATGAGTTTCTTCCAAGAGGCCCCCAGCTCCCCTCCCACCCCAGGTGATATTAGGTAAACACTGGCTTTTAACCCCTAAGGAACTGAACTTGACTTTTGCAACAACTGCAAATACCTTCCTAAATAAATACTTGAGTAACAAGGGAGGAGAAAATGAGGAAGGATTCGGGAGAAAAATGACACATGCAAAACTCAGTTGAGCTGCTTGGTGCCTGCATCCTCACACAGTGGTGATTGGGAGGTTCTGTGATGGATGGCATTCATTCTCAGGAGCTCTGTCTGTAGCTGTCAGCACAGAAAGGGCCCCTTAAAATTCCAGCAACTACAGCCCTGCTATAATTCTTCAGGAGAGAGCACAGACACCCACCCTCCCCCTTGGCCAGCACACGAACCCAAATGGCAAGCCTAAGTCACAATCATTTTGTTTGTGCAAAACTCCCTGGCCATGAATTCCCAACCTTGGGAATACACTGCATCTTTACACGTGAGAATGATTGATTTCATAAAACATCTTGGACGTGAGATCACTGCTGTTCCAAATTTCATTTGTAGGCATTAAAGGGCTATTGTAACCCAATTAATCTTTTTATTTCCCTTTTGATCATCACCCATCACATGGTGCACAGAGTAGAAATCATTTTTATCTGCCTTTGTTTGGATCTCAGCAGCCTTAATTTTTAATTGCAAGCCATGCTCTTTCACCAAAAAACACATGAAACTGATTTGAACTGCAGTCCTTTCTGGACTGCACTTCATGACTGATGCTGTGTTTGTGGGCACAAAGAACTTTACATTAGTTTAGACTGAAAAAAAACCCAAAACAACCGTGCAATGTACTCACCCTTCAGAATATCTGGGGAGTTTTTCAGATTTTCCCAGCTTTTCACCCTGCAGCTCTTGGCTACTTGGTCTGGTTCCCATACTGCTCATTCTGGCTTAATGCAGACTAATTTCTACCAGAATAAATAACATTTCTCAGTCAGTACAAAAGCATGTGACTTCTTTGCCTGAATTCTAAAGTCTCCACGGGTTACACCTGTGGCCAATATGGCCTGAGGGATAAAGCAGTAGGAAAGCAGGTCATTACTGGGGTAAACATGGGATGATGCCATGAGGAAGTGTTTGACTCACCAGGTGGCAGAGAGAAAAAGCAGCCTCCATCTGCTGCTCTGCACTTCTTCCTCAGACTGGGCACCCCTGGCCATTTTTCATCTCACACAGCTGCCTTTCCTCACCCCCTGGAGCTGAAGCTGTGCTTCCAGGGGTGATACAATCCAAGCAGGAACCTGATCTCAACAGCTCTTTCTCCCGTTGGTTGGAAGAACCAGCTGCGGAACACCTGTGATTAACAGGAGCAGTGTTTCAGTGCAAGAACATGGAGCAGCCGACAGAGGAGGGTACAACTCATCCCCCTGGGACTGGATGGAGTAACTGACGGGGAGGCGTTCAAGGTGAAGCAGATTTAGTGCCAACCAACACCAGGAGCTGTTACTGACCATGCACACACACAACCCAACTCCAGGAGTTGTTATTGACCATGCACACACACAACCCAACTCCAGGAGTTGTTATTGACCATGCACACCCACAAACCAACATCAGGAGCTGTTATTGACCATGCACACACACAACCCAACTCCAGGAGTTGTTATTGACCATGCACACCCACAAACCAACATCAGGAGCTGTTATTGACCATGCACACACACAACCCAACTCCAGGAGTTGTTATTGACCATGCACACCCACAAACCAACATCAGGAGCTGTTATTGACCATGCACACACACAACCCAACATCAGGAGCTGTTATTGACCATGCACACACAACCCAACTCCAGGAGCTATTATTGGTGCCTCTTCCCTGCTTGCCATCGTGACGTCCAACCTGGAGGCAAGTGCTCATGCCCTTATAAGGCTCTGTGCATACATTTGAATATGTTATCCTTTGGCCGATGATACAAACTGCTATCCTCAGTAGCATACGGCATGGGGAGGTGGGAGATTTTCTTGGCTCTGTGGTGAGAGAGAAATTAAAAAGGAGCCTACAATGCTGAGTCACTGTGACAAATATCTTACTATGGAATGCATTCAGGCTTTAGCAAGGAGGCAGCTGATAGTGAGTCAGTGACTGACTAGTGCCTCCTAGATTTTCCTCCTTGGGAAAGATTCAATTTAATGGGATGAACTGCCAACAAAAAGTCATTCTCACTGTTACTGAGACAATATCACTAATTATACACATGGTTAAAACTGTCAAGTTGTGTTATATGTCATATAAGATGCGCTTTTTTTTTTTTTGTGACTACAGCATTGCCCTGTTATAAAGCAGTTTAAAGTCCCATTAAAAACGCTGAGTTTTAGGAGCTAGAAATTTTGCTAAACTTCAACTCTTCGGCTGTGTTAATTCAAGAATCTCCTCTCTTTTGGTTCAGCTTGGCAGGCTTATGGATGTCCTATTTAGTGTTCTCGTTTAGCACTCCATGGCACAACTTAAAGCAAAACAGATAATTCAGTGTTATTAAAAAAAAACCCTCTAAGTGCAAAACGGGTAAGGATTTGAGGCAGAAGGCGGAAGAATGTCACAATTTGTTGGTTATTAGATAATTCAGTGTTATTAAAAAAAAAAAAAAAACCCTCTAAGTGCAAAACTGGTAAGGATTTGAGGCAGAAGGCGGAAGAATGTCACAATTTGTTGGTTATGAGTAAAGTAAAATTTGTATTTGTTTTATCATTACCAAATTAGTGTCTTCTCTTCTCCCCTCTCCAGTCTGACAGACCCATCCTCAGTCAGGGAATCAGGATCTTGCCTAGAGAAGTAGCTCGCTCAGGACCATGGACCTAGAGGAGGGAGAAAGAAAGTAGATCTGGGCAGCTTTGCTCTCGCCCTTTTCCCTGGACACCTAGTCATGTACCTGCCAGTAAAACAGCAGAAACATCAGGAAGCAAAGCTTCCCTGTATCCGAAAAGCTGCAGCCAAACACCCTTCCTGTTCACACATCTTTCTGTTCATGCTGCCTGGCATAGCTGCCAATTGTTCTCAAATATTAATGTAATCTCCTACCCTCACCTGATTGAGGCTGCTCCTGACAGGACACTTGCTGTCTTGATGAGCATAAAAAACATGGAGAAAAGTTAAAGGGCAAAGCTGTCACCCCAGAGCCAAGCAGCAGAGCCTTTTCAGCCAGGCTGTCCTTGGCAGCAGGGGATCAAGGGACCAGAACAACATGATCTCTGCTGTGTTTCCATCAGGTTGCTCATCCAGATGATGTTCCTTTTTCACTTGCCTGTGCTCCCACTTTCAGAGAGACCCCACAGCATCAGCCCTGGAATTCCTCAGATACCATGCTAACCATTCCATTATGGGGAAGATTATAACTGCTCCTCAGCAGATCACAACCAGAGGGAAAGAACATTCTGCCTCCACCTGCCCTCCAGGAGGAGACATGAGGCTCAGACTGTCAAGGGGAACATTTTCCCTGAAGTAATTCCAGCTGAGACAATGCAGTCAGGCTGCCCTTTCTGAGCACGTGAATCACAAAGGCATGGAACAATCTACTGATGCCTAAACTGTTGATTGGCAGGTAAATTATACTAATGTTGTTCTGAACTAAAGGTTGGCTGCTCAAGGACAACACCTGTTGCTCAGCTCATATGAATTTTCAGTGGTCCACTTGCCAGTGAATAGGGCTCATAAAGCTGGTCAATTATTTTTACATGATACTTTTGTTAATACACTTTTGTAAATACACTTAAAGTGTATTTTTTCTCCCCCTAAAACAAAGTTTTTCTTGAGAAATGGGGCTTTCATCAACAGTTTCACCATCATTTTTTAGCCCAGTGCACCTCTCCCCTACCCTGTGGGACAAAGGGCCTCCTTATTTCCACCTCAGCTCTATTAAACCCCACTATTAAAACAATTGGCATTCTTGATAAAAGAGCAGAGGGGCAGCCAAGGGCTCTTCCAGGCCAGGGGAGAGGCATGTCTAACAGGGCTGTAGGGAACTACTCACTCCACCAGTGCCAGCATCACATCATTTGTGGTTGCTGAAGGACTTTGGAGCCGGGCTGTCACTCACCTCGAGATGGTGAAGTGGTCTCAAAGTGGATGGGAGCATATAGTTATGATCAAAGGAGTCTTCTTCTAAGGAAGAATCATCTGTCTGTGAAAATCATACACAGACTCTGCTTTTAAAGGAAGCAAATTCTTACCATTTCAAAGAAAGAAAGGTAATCACTTTTTCCTTTGTATTCTTGTGAAGAGAGGCTCTCAGCTATGACCTTTCCAAAACACCTGTCAATGTTCAGCTGTAAAACAAGAGATCCCAGTAATATTTTTTCTAATGCAGAGTAAAGAGCAGCCAACTTCCCATAGGAAGGGTTTTCTCCAGCTAATTTTACTTCCTTATCTTTAGTCATCTGTTGAAAAGAAAACACTAAATATACTCCTCAGTCTACTCCTTCCAGTGATAGCTCGAAGGAGTAAAGAACCATATGGTCCTTCAGCTGATCTGTACTGTCTCCATGACAATGCACATTTGCAAAGTTTGCTCCTAACTACTCGGTAGTATGAGATCCAACTGCTTGTAACTAAAGGCACGAGAAGCTTTTTGGGAGGGAGGGGCTGCTGCTGATGTGCCTGGACTCTCCTCCCAGCCCTGGAGGGGCTGCCTTGGGGCACAGGGCTTTGGTAAGGCCCCTGCACTTCTCTGCACTTCTGTGCAGAAATTCCCAGCCCTTCAGCTGGAGGAAATTTGTTTATCTTCAGCCATGTTAGTGCAGTTTCAGCCAAGAAGTTGATAAACTTAATTCCTTCAACTTGCATACAAGTTTTAATGCACAGGACACCTTAAAAGAGCTTTTGTTTCTCAGGAAATCTGGGATTTTCAGTGTCTCCTCCTTGCTAATGCTCATGCATTGTTTTAATTCAGTGAAACCAGATTTCCCACAAGTTCTCCACACTAAGTTACAGTGGGGTCTGGCAGCCATGACCTCCTGGAGCAGGAGAGAAGAGTGGCACAGCAGGGGCTGAGCAGGGGCTCGTGGGCACCCATCACAGCTGAGACACAGGCTGGGGGAAAAGGTGGGAGCTGCTTGGCAGGGAAGGGAAGCAGCATACCAGAAAATAAAAGGGCATGATGTTCTAGACACAGATGTATTTTAAACTAGTGAAAAAAACTCCCAAACAATCCTTGTTTGATATCTTCCCTTTAGTTAAGGCAGAGTGAAAGTTAGAAAGCCCTGTAAGGGTTTTACTCCTCTCTCTGGGCCAGCCCTCCTCACCCCAGTACAGTGGTGCAGCATTTCTTCCCAGGCTCAGGGGCAATGCCAGGAGAGCTGTTCCTAGCCCAGGAAGCAGGTGACACCATCCAAGGAGAGAGGACACTGCCTGCCCTTCCATAGCACTCCGTGCCTTGCAGGGACTGGGTGCTGTGAACATCCCTTGGGTTCCTGCCACTGCCTGCCCAGGGCCCAGATCCCAGCAGTGCAGGCTGTGTCCTGAGCCCTGTGGCACTGCAAACCCATCCCAGTATGGATTCACTTGGCTTGTTAAATATTCCTGGTGTGCCTGTGATGGGCAGCGTGCTCCCTGATGTGCACAGCCACCTGCAAAGGGTGGGAGCCACCCTGCAGGGCACTCAGCTGGGGCACCTCCACAATGTAAGGACCTTTCCAAAAACAGCCTTTGGAGTGGCCAGGAGCAAGGAATCACTTTACAGCTCCAAACACATCACATCAGGTATGTCCTGTCTGTAAATACATAACCTGTCAGTAAATACGCTCACCTTTTTGCAAATAAAATAAATACAGTTTGCCCTTTGCAAAACACTGGGCAAGATCTGTTCTGGAATAGCTGGGAGCTATCCAGGAAAGACAGCAGCCAAGACAAAGTCAGCCACTGGCACTCCTCCTGCCCCACAGCTCTGTCAGGGCAGTGCCAGGGAGAAATACACGAGAGGTGATGGGGCAGCGGCAGATTTTACATTTTGGCCCCTTAGATCTTTTGTATCTTTCTGGACAAGAGTAAAGAAAGGCTCTGAAATGCCAGCAGGTGGGCAGCAGCATGACAGTGACCGATGCCATGTTTGTGGGCACAAAGGAGCACACTGCCCAGGATGGGAGCCCACTGCACACAGAGGTGCAGGTGACCCAGATGAAACAAGGTCTCACCACCAAAAGCGTGAGGCACCTCTTAATTCTCCTTTAAACCCATTATATTTATGTTTTTCCTGGTTTTCTTGGGTTTTCTATTTTTTTTTTTAAATAATAATAGTTTAAATAATATAAGTAATAGAAATTTAAATAATATAAATAAATATAATTCAAATAATATCAATATAAACCAATAAACAATAGTTTACTGGTTTATATTTTTCATCTACATTAAGAGGGTTTTTTCCTATCACAACTGCAAAAATAGCTTCCAGTTGAATACATCATTTGCCAGAAAGTGTTGACATATTCCAATACTCCCAGAAGCCACTTCACATACCCAACAGTGTACAGTAGTTTGGTTTACTTCCAACCAAGCAGGCCAGGGTGTCCCACCACTTTAATGGGCAAAAATAACCTTATACACCAATATAACAGCAGAAGAGAGCTCAGGCTGCACCTGGGCCACAGGCTGTCCACTGGCAGCCTCCACCCAAGCAAGTGCAGAGAGATATTGTTATATTGCTATTTTCAGAGCCTCTTCTTTCACTGTTCCTTGGTTGGTACAATAGCTGCCAATAAACACTCTTGTTTTGAATTTCACACACTTGCTTATCAAATGGACCTATAGCAAATATTTCAACTCAATAAAAAATTCCAGCTGGCTAAAATGTGACTGTAATAATTAAGAAACCAATAGAAATACCCAACCACTTGAAGTGGTGCACAAAGCAAATATTTCTTTTTTTTTTTTTTTAAATCAAGGAATGGCCTAAAATATGAATTGCAGATCAGGTTAACCCAAATAGTTTCAAATGGACCTATAGCATATATTTCAACTCAATAAAAAATTCCAGCTGGCTAAAATGTGACTGTAATAATTAAAAAGTATTCAAGAATAATGATACAATCATTTTGAAACAAACCTGACACATTTATTTGTCAGAATGAAACATTTAGAGCTATTTCTCTTTCTGTAGTTTGCATTCCCAGGCAGCAAATTCCTATGAATTTATGAGGTATCTATATGGATTTTTTCTAGGCTGGTGATATTCACTAAGAAACCTCTACCATTAACATTTTTGCTGTTTGTACATCACATTTAAACACAAACAGGACTTCAAAGGCCTGGCAAAGCCCAGCTCCTCTGTGCAGCTCCCTGCTGGCTGCTCCTCCCAGGGCTCCTCCCAGAGGTCAGGACACTGCTCACAGGTCATCACCACATCCCCTTGGCCCCTGGGAATACATGCCAACTTCTACCTATGCTTGACAACCCTTTAGAAATTCAAATTTCTAGAAATTCAGGTTTCCTTTTCTTGCCTGCCCTGAAAATGCCAGGTTGCTCCCGAAGCCTATCTAGGGGTGGAACTATTTATTATTATATTATTTATTATTTATTTAGCCTGTTTAGGGGTGAGGCTTTTGTAAGAGGGCAGAGCCTGCAGCTCTGCCCTCACCCTGCACACCAGGAGGGAAAGAAGAGCTGCCAGGAGGAGTCCCCTCCAGACCAGTCTGCCATCACCATGCCATGGAGGGAGGTGTGCTGGGCAAGGAGGAGCTGCTGCTGGAGGGAGAAACAGCTCAGAGGCACAGCTTCCTCCCTAAGGCTCCAAAGACCACAAAGAGTTGGTTTTTTCAGTCAAAACTGCCCCTCTTTTGGGGAAAAACACAGCCCTGCATGGCCTTTGCTGGTCTGCCTGTTCAGTGGGATGGCACACGAGGTGCCAGGAGCTGGGGAAGCAGCACACAGGGCTGTTTGGTGCATCTGGGAGCTCCCTGGTGAAAGACAACCTAAGGGATTCAATGTGTGCCTCCGAGTGTCAGCAACTGCTGTAAGGACAGGAAATGCTTTCCAGACTCACCGGCCTGTTCCAAGGAAATTGCTGCCCTGTGGGATGTCAGACACATCATGCCAATGCCATGGGTGTCACCAGACAGCAGTTTTCATTCAGAGAACAGATGATTGATGTCAAGAAAATCGAAAGAAACACATCTCCCTTTTAATTCCTCTTACTCCTGTATTTTTTTTTTTTTCTGGGGATTTGGGAAACCGGCTTCAGAAGCTTTGAGGAGTCATGCAAAATCAATTGTCTCCAGATTTCAGAGGGTGGGGAACAGCTAAAAACTTGCCGCGTCTTTGGTGAGCACCAAGAAAGGGGTGCAGAGCCAGCACAGAGCTCCAGCACAGGTCGGGTGCCTGGCCCCCTGAACCCCACAGAGCTGCCAGCACAGCCCCTGGGAATGAGGAACTGCTGTCCCAGGGACATAGCAGAGTTTTTCTGCTAAGAAGGATTTCAAAGAGCAGCCTGTTAGGGAAAAACAGTGAGGGCAGAAGAGCTGCTTACTTCCTGCAAGAGTACTGTACTTTAGCAAACACAAAAACCAAATAAAAAGGTATTTTTTCCTCTCCTGTTTGGGGCACACACATAACAAAGAGTAGATGGAGCCAGGGGTAATTTAGAAGACTGTGGTGAGACAAACCCCAGGGGGTAGGTGTGCAGGGATGGCAGCAAACCCTGAACCTTAGGGTCAGCAGCATCTCTGTTCCAGCTCCAGTTTATTTAAATGCCTCTAGCTTTGTCAACAGGGAAAGGGGTGACCCCAGCCAAGAGGGACTGAATACCACAGAGGTGAGTCTATCCAAGGCCTTACAGCAATAGCCCACCTGGCTTCATATGCTGGAGAAGAGGATTTGATTCAGGCTGGCTCAGGGCTGCATCCAGGCTTGGCCTCAAGCTGGAAGCTTGAGGAGTTGGAAGAGGAGTTGTGCCCAAATCCTTAAAAACTCAGACTAAAGTCTGGACGGAACTGTCACCCAGCCCCTACTTTTTACCGCTCCTGTTGCATTTTACAATCACCAAGGTGACTTTCTCCCCTCAGCTCCCAAGATGTGACTCCCCAAAGTGGGCTGCTTGTCCCCCCAGCAGAAAATAGTCACAGCAGCAGCAGAGGGTGTGGGGGCAGGCGCTTTTTGGGCACAAGAACTGGCAGTTTTTAGAGCCTCCAAATGAGTAGGTGACTGTGCTGAGGCTCTTTCTCCCACCACAAATCACGAAGCCAAATATCTCAGTGGCGCTGCATGTCTGCAGCAGTTCCTTTTCCAGGGCTGGCTAGTGTGGGAAGGGCTCTGTTGGCACACAGCTTGCCCAATCTCTCGCCTGTGTGTGGTCAAACTTTAGGGGACCATGTGTTCAAGATGCACATGTGGGCAGGGCCCTTCTGCCACTTATAGCCTGCCTGGCTGCACAAGGACATGCAGAGCAGACATCAGCCTACCTGCAGCCAGCCAAATCCTGCAGGGATGTGGGATCCTGGAGAGCCCTGTTCAGGCAGGGCAGCAGGGGGAAGGTCTTGTCTGCTTCCTAGAGGAGGGAGGGAAACCAGTCAGCTGAAGGTGATAGAAATAGATGAACCTGTGTAGCCTGTACCCTACAAGAGAAAGGCCTTTTCCAGTGAAACAGATGGGTTTAAGTGCCATTTAAAGCAGATCCTGCTTTACCCAAGGAAGCCTCACAAACTTTGAATGTGGATTACACAAGCAGTTTATAAAACAGAGAGTCTGGCAACACATCTCCAACACCACAGGAAGCCTTTTTAAGCAAAGCTGAACAAGAGGAGTCAAAATCAGCCCTTGTGTCCTTGAAATTCAAGTAGTGCTACTGACTTAAGCTACCTGTGGCTGAACTGAAGTCTGAAACTGTTGCTTCTCCTTCTGTTCCTCTGCTCCCACTCCTGGTAGCTCAGTCACATGGAGACTTTTTAGGAGCATGTAACAGCATGGCTCCATTGCTCCTCATGAACTGTAAAGACCAAAAGTACATAGGCAAAAGGTGAAGAGATTTCGGAAGGGCAATCACACAAGCAGAAGCTGCCATTGGTGTCATGACTTTAAACCTTTCAGAGTCTAGCCACTGATTTAGCACGTACTGCCTTGGCCTCTTAGCACCTCCCTGTACATGGTTTTCCTTCAGGGACCTGACCAGTGAGAGCTAGCAACAGCTGCCAGAGACTCTCTTCCCCCTTTCTTTTGCAGTCATGTGCTGAACACCAGAATTACAACCAACACGTGCATTAGATCTGCAAATGGTCACAAGTGCAGAAGACCGGAAATTCCTCATCATGTTTAGTGAAAACACACAGAGAAAAGATGGAATTATTTGTTCCCTTCCAGTCAGAAAATCAAAGCAGTGAAAGTGATAAGACAGTCAGAGTTTGTTGGAATAAACAGTATGGACAGACAAAAGTCTGGCTTGAATGAAAGAAAGATTGAGAAAGAAAGATATCCTCTCATCCTTCCTCCACACAGAGTTGTACAACCACTGCTGCCATTTCAGAGGTGATAGCTTTGAGAAGAGCCAGGGCTGGCTTTCAATACTGAGCTGGTGGAAACACATGTATGCAACAGGTGAACACAAAAACGCAGAGGAAATGAAAACATTATCAAGAGGAGAAAAAAATAAACCCAGAAGTACAAAACAGAGTGGAGGAAATAGAACAGAGTCAAGGCAAAAGGCTTCCAGCAGTGAAAGATAGACTGCAGTTTTGGCTCACTGCTTAAACCAGGGCTTGAGAAAGTCTGGTTCTGACAAAGGGACATCTTCAACTACACCAGGCTGCCCAAAGCCCCACCCAACCTGGACTTGAATGTTTCTGGGGATGGGGCATCTACCCCCTACTCTGGGCAATCTGGGCCAGTTTTTCACCACCCTCACTGAAAGAACGTCTTCCTCACCCCTAATCCAGTTCAACTCTCTTTTAGTTTGTAGCCATTATCCCTTGTCCCAGCACAGCAGGCCATGCTAAAAAGTTTGTCCTCCTCTTTCTTCCAGGCCCCCTGTAAGTGCTGCAAGGACATGACAAGGTCTCTGCAGAGACTTCACTAGGTGAGTGCAAATCACTGGGGTAAACACGGGTAAGTCAGCAAAACTGATGAAGCAAACTGTTCTCACACATTTGACAGCAAAGTGACTGAAATGTAGCTGCTGTTACAGGATGGGACTGCATGTTAGGAAGGTATTTTCATACCTGGAGTTATTTTCGCGGGATAATAAATTAGTGCAAATTTTCAGTCTCCGCATTTCCCATTTCTCAGCCCAGATTTTTGCTGGCTCTTTTTGGGATGGAGTGTTTCCACAGGTGTTCTTTATCTTTCCAACCTTCCTGCTAACAGACAGAAGGAAAACAGAGGGAAATAATAGCACATAAAGGAGTTGCAGGGGTATTAACTCTTCTTACCTCAGAGTGGCTCCTTGTGTCTTGTACCCTGGTGACAGTGAACTGGGGCTGGAGCTTGGTTACAGCCTGCTGGGTTTGGTCAGGCTCTGAAGATCACTGCCTCCTTCCAGGAGAGCAGGAGCAGAGTCCTTTCAATGCCTCTGTCTCATGTCATGCAATTCAGAAGTGCATGCACAAGTGCAAATACCAAACCACCATTTAGACATCCTGAAGGACCATTCCTGAGGAGATAAAGGGTGAGAGAAGTGTGAAGATGAGGGCAGTGAATTTTGTGAGTGTAGCCTTAAAGTAAATATTTGAACAGCAAGCTGGAATTCAGCCAGCTGCAGCATTTTATTCAAAAGGAAGTATCTTAAGGATAATTCTCCTGTACCACCCTGAAGCTAGCATCAGAGTGGTACACAAGAATTAACCACATCCTGGCCAGAGCCAGAACTGAAGGGTTTGGGCAAAGCAAGGGAATGACAAACTACGGCATGAGGAGCAAAGATGCAGCCATAATTAGATGTAATTTCAGCATGATGCTGGTTTGCAGGCCAAAAAGAAAACCAACAAATCTTCCAATTGGGTATGCACAAAACATAAAAATATTAGAAAGATGTTTAGGCAACAAGAAGATGTATGAAGGCAAAAGATGACTTCATTACAAAAGAAATCTGTTTCTCTGAAGGTGGTTGGACAGCACCCAGTGGTTTCAGTGGAGCAGGCATTCAGGATGTTTGTTGTAGCCTCAGACTCCCCATAAACAGGAAGATGTGGTTTTCATGTCAGGGATGATGAATGGGGAATCTCTTCCTAGAGCCAATCCACCCCATCCCTTCCAGGGAGTCAAAGAGAGCAAAACTGGCTTTTTTACAGTTGAATTGGAAAAAGTGCCAGTGTTGGGCCATAGGGATGGTGCTGTTTTGTGTGCTTGCTCCCCCCTGTTTGAGAAATGCTGGGGAAACAATATTCCTTGGTTTCTGGGTGCATTCCTTTAGAGGTGGAGAAGGATGGAGCTTGCAGCCTTTGACAAGGAGGACAGAACAGAATCTACAACAAGAGGAGGAAACACTTGTAGGTGTTTTTCCTTCCAGATGCCCATTCAAACATTTCAGCTAACACAAAATAAAAAAGCTTAAAACAGACTAACCAAAATCACTTTTAATCAGGTTTTGTTTCCATGGCACCTTTGATGTCATAAGCTTAATGGCTCTTCAGTGATCCATAGAGTCTTCCAGGAAAAAAAAAAAAGAAAAAAAAAAAAAAAGGCTAGACAACCTGAATGCCAAATGTTGAATACACCTTTAAAAATATCCTTTCTGAAAAGTTTTCAAGCCTCCCTTCTCTTTTAAGAGCCAAGAGAAACCAAAAAACCCAACCAGGAATTTCCCCCTCCCACAAACCCCCACCCTGCACATCAATGAAATCTTTGCAGAGAAGTAGGAATATATATGGAGACCCACAAATATATTATTAAACTGCAACGGAAATGCATAAAAACACTGCTATAAAAATAGCCATAAGCATTTTTTTTTTTTTTTTTTGTTCTACAGATGCAAACTCTCAAGAAACATCTTTCTGTCAAAACTGAAACAGATTGTGGTGCTGAGCAGCACATTTCTCTGCTAGGGAAACATTCTTGGTACAGTATTTTTGCTCTTTGTCTGATGTTTTTTCCAAGGATTTTCTGATTAAACATGGTGATGATGGATGACAGCAGTCATACTACGGTTGCTGCTAACACACACAAGCCTTGCCAGAGGTGAAGTAGATGTAATTTGCTTTATATTTAAAAGCTTTTGCTCAATAATACTTTCACAGCCTGATCTGCCACTTGTAGTCAAGCAACATTCCCACTTCCATCAGCCCTTAAGGTCCTGGTCTGATTTTATATTATAAAAGGAGCAGACCTTTGGCTTGATGGTTTTCTGGGATTTCTGCCACAGTTTGGAGAGCAGCATATTCCTCTACCTGGTGGTTTTGGTATGTGTAGGAAAGGAAATGAATCTTCAGATGACTTGCTGCTGGACACTAGCAGTATCATTGAATGTACTAAAAAAAAGGAAAAACCCTAATCCTGATTGCTTCTTTGAAGGTAGAGCATAATGATTTTTATATGCTGATAGTAAAATACACAGCAGAGGTACACTGTACTAACTTCAATGGAAAGAACAACTTCAAAATTCCAATTTGAAAAAAAAAAACTTGATAAAACTCTGAGTAAGAGGTGTAAAACATGCATATCAAATGATATTTATACAACATATGAACAAAATAAAACAGTTCTGGGAAATGGCTGGTGGGGGAAACATGACCATTGGTTTCCCGACGTGGAACCTGCACAAGATTGACCTCTGGGGCTGTGGGAGCCTACAAGAATCTTGGATTGGTGGAACTCGTTGGCAGTGGTACCTACGGGCAGCAGATTCTCTTTGAGTCAGAGGAGAGGAGGAAATGAGGACATGTGAGGGAAAACAGCCTGTGACACCAAGGGCAGTGGAAAAAGACAGGGAGGAGGTGCCCCGATGAGAACCAAGATTGCTCTGCAGGCTCTGGTGAGGACCATGGTGAAACAACCTGTCCTGCTGTAAGGCATGAGGTGCAGGGGGATGCAGGGATCCACCCGCAGCCTGTGGGAAAAGTGCTCACACTGGAGCAGGTGGTTGCCAGAGAAAGCTGGATTCTTTTAGAGAGAGAGGGCCCTGCTTCCAGAGACAGAGAGAGACAGAGAGCCCTTGCTTTCAGACTAGAGCAGCCCATCCTTGTAGGAATGCACCCTGTGGATGAGTGACCCACACCACAGCAGTTTTGAGAGGGCTGTATGCCCATGGGAGGGACTCACGTTGCAGCAGTTTTGGCAGGACTGCTGCTGATGAGATTGGAGCCATGCTGCAGAAGTTCATGGAGAACTGTCTCCCATGGGAGGCACCCCATGGCACAGCAGAGAAAAAACTCCTCTGAGTGGACAGAAGGTCTCGAGTGATGAACTGATCAAAACCCCCCTGCCCTGTGTCCCTGCACTGTCGGTGGGAAGGAGAGAGGGGCTGGGGGAAAAAAGGTGTTTTAAAGGCTTATTTTACTTCTCATTATCCTCCTCTGACTCTGTTAATAATAAATCTACTTTACATCTAAAAATTTGCACCTGCTTTGTCCTTAGAGTGTTGTTTCCCAGTCCTCACCTCAACTCATGAGCCCTGTGTTAATTTTTTCCCTCTCCTCTGCCCTGCTGAGAAAAAGAGAGGGTGAGAGAACAGCTTTTGTGGGTGCTTGGCATTTGGCCAGTGTCAAACCATGGCATCCTCTCTCTAACCTTGTGGCATTACGGAAAAAAATGAAGCATATAGCTACAATGTATTAAAAGACAGAAAAACCCCCCTTCACTTATATTTTGATAATACTTTCTTAGTGATTTTGTGTGGCTTGTGTTTTGCACAATAGGACAGATTTATTTAGATATATGTTTATATACTCATGTATATATAAGCCCTTATTCAGAATTATGTTCTTTAAGAAATAGCAGCACTTTTCTCACAGGGAACTTCTCCAGGTAAAGTTCCCCAGTGAACCCTGCAGATATTCATGTTCATGTACTGAGCCATGGTCAAGTTTTAATATGTTCCTATTTGTCCTGTTTCAAACCAAATATTTCCAGACAAAAGAGATGAACAGACACATTAAAGTCCCAATCAATGCAGCTATATGAAGTGCCTTATAAACTGGAGCATGCTTAAGTCACACTGCAGAAAGCCTTAGAGGGGTGCTTTCCAAAACACCCTTGGATATGAGAACACACCTTATAAATTACTTTATAAGAGAAGGATAATGAAAAATTATTTTGTCTCTGTACCTGATATGGGGAACCACTGACAGCTGAGCTGGGTGAAAGCTGGCTGCTGATATGCCTAAAAGCTCTGTTAGATATAGCACTTACAAGGCAAACCCAAGCAAAACATGCCTGCCTATTAAGTTAATAAGAAGTACATATAACTATAAATCTTGTGAAGTTATACATTTCTGTCTTCTATTTGGAAAGTGAGTCCCTGATTAAAGGCCGGGGGCAGGACCCTGTAGGAATCCAGATCCATGACTGGAGCAAGTGGAAGCCCCAAATAATCCAGAATTTTTAAGAGCATGTTGTTATCATCATTACACACACCCACATCTGCACACACTGACTTATACTAACTTTTTGGGGTTTTTTTTTGCGTAATTGTAAGTAAAATAAGAGTATTTTAAAAGGAAAAAATTAAGTCTTACTGAAAGCTGCAAGTTAACTTGTCCATCTTGAAAATATTATCCTCCTTTTTTTCTTCTTAGTCATGATTTCTCCCTCCTCAGACTTGTCTTAGCCACTCTTTCCCTCCTGCTTGCTCTCTGTCTTGGAGATGAATGGGTTTCAGGAATGAACTTCAGAGCAGCCTGAAAGAGAAAAATCTCTTCCAGACCGGCTATTTTTTTATTAAGTCCAACAAATGCATATTGCAGGCAATTCAGAAAACTGGCCATAAAAGACACAGACTTTCATCTCGTGCTACCTTTTCAGCTGCAGTTCCAGCCAGATCAGAAGCAGTTGGCAGACTTCAGTCAGCACCGCTTTCTTGAGGACCCAGGACTTTCTGCAACACAAGTTCACTTTTGTTGAAAGATGTTCTTACAAATATGCCACTTTTCTCCATTCTTCCGTCACTTGTTTCTGCTGGTGATTTGTTTTTTCCCTTAAGAGCATATTAATTTTCTTCTTGTTTATATCTTCTCTTGAACAGAACAGAGTCAACCACCCTCTGGTTTCATAGTCAGTGGAGGGATTCCTGCACCTTTTCTCTCTGCATCACTCAGTTAACAGCACTTTTTGTCTCCCCTAGCACGTTCTTTTGAAGATCCCAACTCGGTCTGCAGCAATACCTCACCTTAAAAAAACCCCTCTTTCCTCTTATCCATTCTCCACCCCTGCCTGCCTTCCACCCAATCAGAAGAGTATTAAAAGTAACCATTTTTTCCTCAAACCCACTCGGCATTTCTGCCCAAGTTGGATAAAGAATATAAGTTTTCTATTCCTATTTTAAAACTTTCCCTTTAAACTACTGTTTCAGAACCTTTTTACTTTGCCTGTTCTAGGGATACAATTTCTCTTATGTTTAATTATCTTCTGTCCTGAAGTTCAGTGTAAGATCAAATATTCAAAAGTACCAAGCAGCTCCCAGTTATCCCAGATTTACATCACAGTAACAGAGAAAATCTGGACTCAAAGCCCCAGAGAGATGTCAGTGCCACAGATGTCATTGTTGTTTGCATATACTGTGGTGCCCTGATAAAAAACACGTGGCTCTGACTTACACAGTGACCTCAGAGCTGGCTTTTTCTTCCCCAGACACATAAAATGCACATAAGGAGAGAATAAGGGCATGGCTGACATAGAGGCAAGCTGAACAGCTGCAGCTTCAGGCTGAGCAGTTTCTGTTTGCTCTACTTTTGTAGGAGATGAGTGGCCAAGTGGAAGACAGAACACACCAACCGCACCACAGCCCAGCCAGCAGCTCAGGAGTGCCAGACTGTCATGCAGATTTTTGCTTGTTTGTTTAGAAATTAAACCCAGCAGGGCAATAAATACTCAGCTTGGTACACCTCAGATCAAATCCTTCATTGTCCTCCGTCGGTATCATCACAGGGCTGATCCCAGCACAGCACTTCACCTTTAGAAGGGCACCTTGTGTAATGATTACAGTAAGGAATGAGGAACTGAGAGCCCTAGGTTATAGTCTTAGCTCTGTTTGGAATTCCTCCCCAAAAAGGGAAAAAAGAGTTTGGCGAGTTTGCTGGCAGGCACTCTGCTGACTCCTGGAGCAGGCTGTGATTGCACTAGCTGGTGTGACCAAGGCTCCACTTCCCCTGCTTCACAAGCCCTGCTCTATTTACCTTCCTAGCAAGAAGAATGTCTGTGCTTCTTTGCTTAAACCTGCTAGTTTGAGAAAAAGTACAGGGTGGCCACTCTCCTGGAGGAATGAGACCACAAGGTGCTGAGAGGGAGAGGAGTCAGTCTGTGCTTCCAGCTCACACTTGCAGTATTTGTTAGGGTGAGGAACAGGGTGATACATCCTGCAGGGAGCTTCCTTTTCTTCGTGGAATTGAGCACGGGGACAGAACTCTTCTGAGCGAGACCTTCACTCAGGTACTCAAAACCAACCATTAATAATGGACTAAATTGAATTGAACATTGCCTGGTGTACTGCTACTAGTTTCACCCTCCCAACATTTTCCAAAAGCTTGAGTTTATATAAACCCTCTTAATCTGACTCATGATTCCTTCAAATCGATCCCAACAGCCTTTACAATATTTGAATGCTCTGTAATTT
This sequence comes from Onychostruthus taczanowskii, assembly GCF_017590055.1. NCBI lineage: Eukaryota > Metazoa > Chordata > Aves > Passeriformes > Passeridae > Onychostruthus > Onychostruthus taczanowskii. Next base: position 2,507,754 of record NW_024496638.1, read on the forward strand.
CATTAGTCTGGCTTTTTTCACAGGTGTTTTTGCTGTGTTTTGATGATATTAGAGTAAATCATGCAACGTTACGCTGGCTTTTTGGTGATGACCATCCAGAAAGTAAAACAACTACAACAACAACAAAAGAAAAAACAGAAGTCAAGAGACTGTGACTGCTGCTTTTTCAAGTTTTTCTATGCCCAGGCTGTCAGCCACATAACTTCTCCCCATGTTAATGGCCTTATGTAACTAAAGCCCTTTTCACATGTTTGGGACAGTACTTACAGTGCTGTAATGTATTTGTGGGACTGCTTGTCCCCAAACAAATATTCCCTAAAATGTGCTCAGGGGTCTGAATCACAAAAGGGAATGGTTTATTTTATGATCCTTTTTGTGGCTGCTGTTTCCAGCTGTCCTTTGAACATCTCTGCAGAGCTGCCTCAGTCACCAGTTTGCAGTGAAGGAAACCCAGCCTTGGTACAAGCTCACCTGAGTGCAAACCACAGACTGTGAGCAGCTGCCACGTGGAGAGATGAGACAACACCACAGCAAGTGTGGGAAGGAGGGCAGCGTGGACCTCTGCCTGAGAAATCACTACTCATCATGGACTGAGTCATCTGTGTTTATCAGCCACAGCCCTTGAGGTCTAAGTTGGCATTTAATATACTTTTACCCAGCTCCAGGGGTCTTTGGGTAACTATAAATAGGAATTGGAGCTATGGTAAAGCCCCCTTACTTTGCTAAAGAGGTGAAATGAGGTTTACTGTAAACAAATATTCAGGTGAAAGCCTTTCAAAAAGGCATGGTCTTTGGGATTTGTGACAAGAGATATAATTTAAATAAAGTGAGTATTTAAAAACCACATTATCTTGTTCTCTGTGTAAGGGCAAAACATGAATAGGTCACTGAACAATGGTAGCTTTGGTGGAATTTGCTTTTTTTGGATGGGTGCCCAAGTAGTCTAAATCATGTATACACGTGCTGACATCACTGATGTGAGATTACAGAAATGGAGACTTAGATCTGCCTTTATAGTAATTAAAATTTCTATTGTATTAGGTGTTCTTATTAGGAGTCCCTGATCCCTTTTAATTCCCATTGTTAGAGTCCCTGTTGCCTATTTTTAATTTGCCTGCAGTGTAGATACATTTTCATGTTGCTTTAAGGACCTTACGAGGATAATACCCAAATAAACAGAAAACAGTGAGCCATATAATTTCTGGATATTCCACATGCAAGTAGTATGAATTCAGGTCAGGGAGAACAGTGAATTTATGTGGATGCTACACTGGCTTGTAAGACCAATTAAAGAAAAAGGTAGAGATTGCTTTAGCTGGTTTGTAAAGAAAGCTTTGAATATTTCATTTGCATTTTGTTTACCAGGAGCTCCAAGTGACTTTCAGGCAGATGTGTGTCCTCAGGAGCTGGGCCATCCCATTTGCATTTCAGCACTGCCACGCTGCTGGGGCTGGCACAAGCAGAAGGAAGGGACCATTCCTGTGAAAAAGGCAAAATTCAGTGTTGTGAAAAGATGGAGGTGGGCTGGCCCTGTCACCTGCTCCACTGCAAAAGAGCACCTGTACCCCCTGGGTAAGGGCATCAGCAAATGACTGACCTGGTGAATAATGCACATGCTTCTTTCACCTTCTTACCTTGGAAAACTGTCTGTGCATCCAACTGTCAATGCAACCCCAGAGCATTTTTATCAATTATTTTAATACTTTATTTTTAAAATTTCTATATTTCAAACTGATAGAAGTCCAAAATCTCACAATGTAACTGAAAGTGGGATGTTTGGATAGGCAAGAAAGGAGGAGGAGCAAGAACTTTGTATATGCTGCAATTGCACATCCAGGTGTACATTAAAGCTCAAATTAAATATCACTGTTAGCTAACCCAAGAGAAGTGTTTCACTGATATTTTGTATTTAAATTCCTTTCCTCTCACATTTTCCTTGGCAGATATCTGGAATGCCCATCAGACTAACTTGGTTTTGCCCTGCACCACTCATTATTGTGTTTTCACCAACAGAAGAACTGGAGTTGCCATAGTAAATCCAGATGGTGCTACCTCTGGGAAAGGCCAGTCCTGGTTATTAAACTTTGGCCTGTTCATATTTTACCTTGCAAAACTGAGAGATGTCCTGAGAGGGGAGTACTGAAATGTTTTACCTTGCAGTTTTAGGAGCAGGTGCTCTTCTGGGCCTTTGCAGTTCCCAGTAAGGTGGGCAGGCTCAATGTTTTTTCTTGGTTTCAAGGCAGGACAGAAGTTTTGTCACAATGAGAAGGACATACCTACAAACCAAGATGTGACATTGTATATTTTTCTTTCAGAAAAATCTCCATTCTCTACATTCAACAATAACTCCTGAAATCTAAGATATTCCTGTGAAAATAAATGGTCTTCCCTGGTTTATAGATTCCCCCAAATATGCTGGATGTATGCCTCAACAGTTAGTACAAAATTTCAGTTACCGAAAAAACAATTCAGAATACTGCATGAAAGCAAAGACATGGAGAAAAAATCCTGTGATATTTTCTTCTTTTGATCAAATCAAAAGCATTTTGAGGGATAGATACTATTTTAAATAACACGGGGAACAAAATATGTTACCAAAATCTCCAATATGCAAAACCTTTTTCTGCCCTCAAAGAGTTGCATTTCTTTTGGCATTGGCTTGCTTTCCAAAAGAGTTAGAAGCAATACCAAGCAATGTGAGTACATGTTGAACATATTTTTCCAGGTGTCTACAGACAAACAACATCATCTGGCAAGAGGTTTTGCTGAGGAGGTTTCAACACTGCATGTTTCTGCAACAATTCCAATCTGGATACAGAACATTCCTGGGTAATTCCTGGTACTTCTATTGGTAAAAACTGCAGAGGAGTGTTCCCACAAGGCTTGCAGATGACTCTCACTTTTGTCAGATTTTTCATCCAAGTTCAAAAGAAATTATTCCAGGGTCAGAGAGTTTTATTAGTACAGGCTTTAGAAAGCTCAAAATAAAACTGAAAATTTTCGTGTTGAGAGAAATATTTTGTCCAGCATGAAACATATTAATTATTAACTTTGCAGTCCTTTGATTTTTAATTTTTTCTTTCTTGTGAGTGAGCCAGCAATCCTACAATCAACCTCCTGAAGGTAAAACTTGCCCTTTCCAAAAGGACTTGAGAGGCAAATCAAGTGTTCGCAGATTGTTGAAGTGACCTAGCAGCAGTATTATTTTCCTTCACCTCAGGCAAAAATGTACACCAAAACACCTGCCTGTGTGCCTTTGCATACCATGCAAACACTTTGGGGTCAGGTGAGGGCTCTCCACAGAGACAAAAAAGCCTTTTCCCTAAGACCTCCTCTTTGATGCAATTTGTCTTCCTGCCTCACCTGTACCTCTCTGGTCCCCTCAGAGAGGGATAGGTGCTGCTGGACCTGAGGTACTCTTAAGCAATCTGTGTTCTGATCCAGTTTACGAGATACATTTTCATGCTCCTATTTAAGAATAGGGGGAGGAACTACCTTCCTATTATGGAGATTTTTATATAATAGAAGACTGTCCAGCCTTAGTCACTCCTCGCTCTTCAGCATGACAGCTCACCATGGAAATGACAAGTCCCCACCATAGATGGCACCCATTCTTGCCTCACAAGATGAACCTGCTCACAGGTGGGACTCTCTGCTCACCACACAGGACCAGCAGAAGCCTTTAAATCATCAAGGGAATGATGATTTTAAAAAGGAAAAGCAGAATCAGGAATAGTGCTGACATGGAGCTGTCATTAAAGAAGAACAGAGAACCTGACCCAAGGCCATTGACGATGCCTGGAAATAAGTGCATTGCCTACATCACCTGCTCACCAAGCTTCAGCAGTGGCTTCCCATGTTGTAACAGAGCTGGAAAGCGTCAGAGCTCCAAGAAACATCTCTCAAATTGTGGTAAAGGAGAAAGACAGTGCCACAGTTTGAAAGCAACAGCACATTCACCTTCCTCCATCTCCTATTCTTATCCAACTTCTCTATTTACTCACAACTGTTGTGGAAGCAAGATTGTGCATTAAGCAAATTCCCTTGGCTGTGTACACAGATCTTCCCTTTTTCAGCTTTTACACCAAAGTTATACCTTTTCATTGGCCAGCAGGAGCAGGGAGGTCATTGCTTCCCTGGGCTCGACACTGGGCAGCGCCTGGAGTGCTGTGTCCAGTGCTGGGCCCTCACTTTAGGAAGCACATTGAGATGTTGGAGCATGTCCAGAGAAGGGCAACAGGGCTGGTGAAGGGCTTGGAGCACAAGTCCTCTGAAGAGCAGCTCAGCTGTGGAGACTGGAGAAAAGGGGGCTCAGGATGACCCCACCACTCTCCACAACTCCCTGAAAAGAGGTTGTAGCCTGGTGAGGGTCGGGTTCTGCTCCAGACAACCAGTGACAGAACAAGAGGACACAGACTAAAGAAGGTCCAGATTGGGCATCAGGAAGAATTTCTTCACAGAAAGGGAGGTTGGGCATTGGAACGGGCGGCCCAGGGAGGTGGTGGAGTCACCGTGCTGGAGGTGTTTAAGAAAGGCTGGACGTGGTGCTCAGTGCCATGGTTTAGTTGTCAAGGTGGTGCTAGCTCATAGGGTGGGCTTGAATTTTAAGGGTCTTTTCCAGCCTAGTTAATTCTGTGATTCTGTGTTTTTCAGATTTGTAACCCTTATCTATTGCCATCTAATTAGATAATCCATTGGGCAAACCTGATCAAAGCTCAGGTTTTTCCCTTCCCCCAACACAGGGGCAGAGGTAATTATAATTGCTTCCATCTCATTTACAAACAAAAAAGCCAAATATTTTACATGTAGGCTCTGGAACCATAATTTTCCAGTGTCAGAGTTCACATGAAATACCTCTCATGTTGTCTCAGCCCGTTTCCTGGCAGGGAGCTGCAATCTCCGAGAACACATAAATGTTTCAGTATTAGTACTAAGAAGCCACATGAGGGAGCATTTGGAGAATTGAAATGCTTTCCTTGTACCATTGTAAATAAGGGAGGGAATCAAAGTTGATCCCTCTGAGATCTATGGAATTCAGACAAATCTAGATGTTATTATTCATTTCTCCACTCACACTGGGATGCGGAAATTGTCATTCCCACTGAAGACAGAGGGTTTTTTTAAAAAAAGCCCATTAGTGTCTGAAACAGACAATTTCTCACTCTGGCCAAGGTATGCTGTGACTGGTATACCTGAAAGGGAGCACAGATAAATGGGTTTACATTTCAGCTAAATGAAATTATGGGACACTCTGTAGAGGTTATTCCAGGCTGAGTGTGACAGCAGTACCAGTTTTCCCAGATTATCAGCAGCCTTGGCTGACAGTGGCAGGGAGTGGTAATTTCTGCAATATTCTGACTGGCAAATAGCTCAGCCTACATGCTTCTAAATTATTTTTACTTTTATATCTTAGAGCTTACTGTAAACCAAAATCCACAGGTGTATAAAGTTAAATTAATCCCACTGTTCTTATAAGCTGACTCACAATTTTTTGAATACTTGGGGTTGGCAATAGTGAAACTAATCAAAATGGGAAATAAAAACTTGTCCACATGAACTGTAGGGGGAAATGTGCCTAAATTTGTGCTCTGTATTCTTGTATCAGAAAAAAAAAATAGTCAGCTGCCACTTGGCTATCTTTATTGACAGAGCCAGCTCAGTCAAATAGCATCATATGACTTTACCAAAAACATATTTGTCAGTAGTGCTAAACAGGTGTTCAATAAATAAAACATTTAGCACTCTACCTTAAAAGTCAACATTCATAGGAATTGCTGTCAATCAAAGAAACTTATATTAAAGGTAATTTTGAAATCAATGCAAAAGGACTCCACCAAGATCCTATTTTCCCCTCATTATTTATACCTAAAATTGGCTAAAGAGCAAGTAATTAATGAACTGCATAAAAATCAGATTGCAGCTATGATGCTGTGACCACACATGGCTGTGAATGTTTGCAAAATTTGCAACTCCTGTTAAGGGGCAGAAGTTCCATCAGTCTCTTTCTGCCTAAATTATATAATAATCAACTCCAGGCATGGCAGAGAGGTGGAAGGGAAGCAGAAAAAAGAAAGAGAAGCACAAACTTTAATCTTTTAAGTAGGTTTGCTTGGAGCTGATGGAGGAGGCTGGGCGTGCTCACTGCAGTTTTGGAGGAAGGGTGCTGGGTGCCATCTGAGCCATGCCAGCAGCCCAGTGGCCACCTCCAAGGGGCTTGGCTGCCTGCCTGCAGGGTGGCCCTGCAGATCCCAGTGGGAATTTATCCGCCCTGGAAATAATCCCTGTTTTTCAAGGGATTAAACCGAACCCAGATGGCTGCAGCCAGTGGCTGGGGCTCAGCCCCCCAGGGCCTGTGGCTACAGCAGGGGGGAGCAGGAGCTGCAGCTGGGGCAGAGCTCTGCAGGTTCCCTCCGCTGCCAGACCCAAACCCTGCCCATGCACGGCCTGATGGGGCAGGAGAGGCTGGCACTGCTCCCCTCTCATTTCCACCCTCTCCCTGCCTGCTGATTTCTTTGCACGAAGTCATCTGACCCTTTTCATCAAGCCAGAGGAGCTCTGGAAGTCTGGTGCTTGCCGATATCCTCATCTCCAGAGAACAATTCTTTCCAGCTCCAGTAAATAGGACTTTAAAGGTAAATGGTATTATAGTGTTAATTTCAAAGTGAATTATTCAAAAAGTGCTCCATATATCAGCAAGCACCATTTTGTGGAACTATATTAATGTCTTAAATACAGTTCTCCCTTTCTAAAAGCTGTTTTATAGATCCAGGAAATATGTCTGGTATGAAGTAGTGCTTATTGTAAAGGATGTTTTAGCAGTTGTGTCCAATTAATGAGGAAGGCAGGATGTAGTCCTATATAAGAAATAGCACAACAGCAATAATTCCTTGGGGCTTGAGAATCTTCACACTTTCAGAACCTGCAGTTATCCATTCATTCAAGATACCAGATCAGTTTTGTTTCATATTCTTATTTTAACTCATTAAAAAAAAAAAAGAAAAGAAAAGAAAAGAAAAAAAAAGTGAGCTCTCCTTTCAACAAAGGCTCCCTGTAAAGAATTGAGAAGCTGAAAATAAGAAATTGTTGCTTTTCAGCAGAGATGCCTCAGAGTAAATGACTCAAAAAGGACCTTGAAGCTTCCAGGATTAGCTGAAACAAGCAGAAAACTCCCAATGCTGACAACAATGGCCATTCAATAAGGAAAGGACCAGACTGCAAAATTCCATTTTATCCCTGTGATTCAACCATCAGCTCCCTTACTTCAATTTCTCAGATGTGAAAGGTGGAAAGAAGACATATGAGCTGCACAAGGTCCCCTCCTATATTTCTCCATATTGACATGTTATTGAACACCTCCCCGCAAACAAACTATAGCCTTTCTTTAAGGGAGAATGTATGTTCTTTAAATTGTACAGCAATAGGAATCTGAGCAGAAATCTTGGTTTTCTGGATTTTTCCCACTCAGATCAAAGGGCCAAAACTTCACATCTCTTATGTCCCACGTCCATTACATGAATGTGGCTCTGAGGATTAAAAACAAATAAATGCAAATATTAAGAGGATTTAAAATGGCTGTGTCCCTGTTGTCTTTAGTAAACAATGGCTGACTCTATCTTTATTTGTGTGACCAAATTGCTTAGGGGCTCAGCCAGGCTTGGAGTCCTACAGTGAGGGCCAGTGCAGCCTGGGACTGGAGGTGACAGCAGGCAAGGATTGCTCTCATCCATCCCTCTTGTGCTAAAATAATTGATGCAGGGGGATTACACCCAGCTGAGCAGCAGCAGCACTTGCTGCCACTGGTAGCTCAAGGGACATGGCAGAAAACTGGAACTGCTGCCTCTGAGTCTAAACAGTGCCATGGCTAAAACTGTCAACATCAAAAGTTCCTCCTTAAACATCAGCCTGCCCCTTGAACTCATGATTAGCTCCCTGAGCCTCTCCAAAGCCCTTCCTGCTCTTCACAGAAGAGCTGGTGACTGTGGTGTGAGTGCTGGGAGCTCAGGTTCACTGGGGAGGCTGGATCTCAGAGCCAGGGTTTGGTCTTGGCTCTCCAGCTCTTGCCATGCAGGTGAAAAATCTAGTCAGAGTTTATTTATATTTTATGTAGGGTTATATTTATATCAAATACTACCTGGATTATTGCATTGTATTACAGGGTGAGTGCTATTATTCTGCTCCTTACTCTCAAATTTTCCTCTCCTGAAGTGATGAGTTCATCTACACTGCTCATACTTAAAATATAGAGGAGAGAACATTTGTGGTGACACTTTTCACATCAATTAGAAGCTCTGTAATATTCAGCTGTCTTGCACACTGCACACATCTGCCAGTTCCTGCAGCCAGAAACTCCTGCAAATCACACTGGCTGCTTGTGATGGAAAACAAAAGAATGAGATATCTCCTATTCAGTGAGTTTCAGACTTTTTCTTTTTAGAGTGAGTTTGACATCTTATGCATTTGAACTGACCACAGTGTTGTCTTTTCACACTGACAGTTAGTATACATAAGATATTATTGCAGTGTTTTTTTCACTGGGGATGACTTGACTTTTAATCCTCAGGTTTATATATAAAAAAAATAATCCCTCTCAAAATTCATGGTAAAGAATACATCTTAAACTGCTCTTTGTGAAAAACCCCCATTGGCATTCAGCTACCTTGTGAAAATCACCTGCATGGCGAGCAGCCAGAAAGAAACAAAACCTTAAGACATTTTCTTATGGACAATTGAAGGATGAGAGCTTAAAATCCAAAACTCATTCTGTTGGCTAGCAAATGAAACTGGTTCAGACAAGGACTTGTGCCACACATTCAGCCGTGGGCTATGCTAGCATTATGGTCTCCGGACCATATTTTATTGCCATACTGCCAAAGCCTAACTACTACTACCACCACTACTACTAATAATAATAATTCTGGAGATTCAATAGAAGGAGAACTTGATGGGGGAAAACTGGAGGACAGCCCACCACAACCCTGCCCAGAGCTACAGGTGCAGCAGAGAATTTCACCGCTGCTCACATATGCTGCTGAGCACAAGCAAACAGAATTTTTTCTCTGGGATTTACAAGTTGGCCAAGTTTCAGCAGATTTTCATGAGGCTGGCTAAAAGAACATCATCAACATGAGGCTGACAGACCTGCTTACTTACCAAATAACACTTAGCCAATTTTTGAATTCCTGCTCTCAAGCAGGAAGGCACCATAAATGAAACAAGTTTTCCCAGAACAAAAATAAAGTACTAAACTAAAACATTTCTCGCTATCTTTACTCCAAAGGTTATTCTGACTTCTTTCTCACACATACACAAATCATCTTTACACGATCTTCAGCAGAGAAAATGCCATTCCCAGTAACAAAACTCTACTAAAGTTAAAAAACAGATAAAGATTCTTGCTGGGCCATGTCAGGCAACTTTCATCATGGTACTCCAAGCTGAGCCAAAAAAAGATGTATGGTTAAACAGAGTAAGAGCAACAACTAACAGGAGAAATGTATCTGAGACACGTCTGGAGGTGAGATTTGAGCAAGAGAGGATTGCAAAGAGCTTTGGCTCTAAAAGTAACGAGTGGGGTGAAGGATGTTTGATATAATCATACCTTTCTTTGCTTCTTTTCTTAACCCACATGTGCTCCTCCTTATGAACCAACTTCTCTGGAGTGAGGGCTGCTCAAAACACAACTCTTTCAGTCCTCAGTGGTACAGGTAAGTGCTGCTCTGCCCGTGCTGTCTGACTGGAGAGAGGTGCCTGCTTTGCAGGCAGACTGTTTATACAGCTCACCAAAACAAGCATTATTTCAGCCAATTTGAACAAAGCCAGCCACAAGCCCAGCTCTTGCTGTCCCTCCCATCCCATCCTGGTCCACCTGGGGCGGGCACAGCAAGGGCTGCTGGAAGGAGGGTTCTGAGTGCCAGGGCTCATGGCTGGGCCAGTTCCATGGCCCTGCTGGCAGGGTGGGATCACAGCCACCACAGCCACCACGGTTCTGCTGGCAGGGTGGGCCCACAGCCACCATGGTTCTGCTGGCAGGGTGGGCCCACAGCCACCATGGTTCTGCTGGCAGGGCGAGCCCACAGCCACCACAGACTCCATGGTCTGCTGGCAGGGCGAGCCCACAGCCACCACAGACTCCATGGTTCTGCTGGCAGGGTGGGCCCACAGCCACCATGGCCACCATGGTTCTGCTGACAGGGCGAGCCCACAGCCACCACAGCCACCATGGTTCTGCTGGCAGGGCGGGCCCATAGCCACCACAGACTGCAGGGCAGCCGGCAGTGCAGGGCAGGACTGGGGCTCAGCCTTTCCAAGAGCATCCCCTTTGCTCAGGAGCAGTTTTCTCAGGGCCACACTCTGTGCACTGCACTGGCTGAGATTCAATAGAGAGGCTGTAGTACTTCTCTTTGTGACTCCTTTCATTAGAAAGGGTCTGAGGAAAGATTTGCCTCTTTTCCCCAGCTTGCTTGGTCCCTCCTGCAGTCAGAGGTGTTTGGAGCCTGTTTTCCATCTCCTGAGCACCATCCCCAGAGCTTTGCTTTCATTCTTCCAGCTCTCCACCTCTGCCCTGCTGGGAATAGAGTGACTGGCCCAGCAGCCAGCCTGGGCTTTGTCACAGCTCTTGGCTGTGGGTTACAAACTCAGACTGGCCCAGCTGAACGTGCTCACCACAGCTTTGCTCCCTCCCCACTAGATGCAGTCATTTCCATGAAACTTCTCCTGGAGGGAAAATAGGTTTTCCATGGTGTTACTTGCAGTTTTTCCACCAAAGCAATAACATGTGACCTTGCATCAGCCCTTCCACCACCACTGGAGAAAGCTGCACTGACATGCTTAACCTGTGCCACAGGCTCTGTCCCTCGCTCCCACCACAAACTCTCGTGGACCACAGGAGAAAATGGATGAAAGCAAAGCAGAAGGAAGGATAACATGTGCTGCCGTCTTCAGTTTCCATCATCTCCCTCGTCCTCCCTGCAAAATAAACCCATTTCTATGTGGTCTGCTCAGCAGATGGGTCAGCAGAGGCACTCCCTGCCCTGAATGTTCTGCATGAAGCAGGGTTTGGGTTCACATTCACTGCATGTGAATCTACATTTAGGAGTGAATTCACAAACCTGTGCCCTTACAGTACCAAACCCAACCACATCAAGTAAGCTTCTGTCCCAACAGCTGAATACCAGTGTTAGAATCGTAACTGCAGTTGTGTTTTCAGTTGCCAAATCCCAGAGAACTGGGAGTTTTGTAGGCGCTGGAATTGCCATGCATGTCCCGAAGCAAGGGCAGGTGTTCAGTATTTCCTGCCATGCATGGCTTGTTCACAGGACAGCATCCTTAACTGGAATTTGTCTAGTAGCTGCTTAAGGGGTGGAACAAAATGACTGCACAGCACCATGGCAGCTGATCAAAAAAGTGCCAGCTGATCAGATCATTCTCCACTCTGTTGTAAACATATAAACCCTATGGGCTCACTGGGATGAACACCTTAAAACCCCTACCATGGTTCTTCCCAGACAGTGCAGATGGATCAGTTCTGTCTGTCTGTGCTCCATCTATCTGTCAGTGTCTGTGTTCTGGAAGAGCACATTTCCTTTCATTTTTTAATCTAGATTTTCAGCTTTAATTAATGGAAAGTTGGCAAGAATTTTGTTACACTTTTTATTTTTGTTGTTGTTGTTGTTTTTGTTAGCTATCTTCTCTTCCAACTTCAGAATTGCACACCACCAAGACAGCCCAGCTGCTATTCTAAATGCACTTTAAGGTACTGAAAGATGCTCCTATGTCAGTTCTAGATTAATTCGGTTTTGTCTCAAAGTCCATCATTTTCCTCTTTCATATCTAAATCACTTCTACTTCAGCTGTCTCTTTTTTCATGTTTGGTGTGGTGACAAGAAATAAAAATGGCACTTTCAAAAAAAAAAAAAAAAAGGACTGACTGATTTCTAAAATAAAATCATATATTTATACTTTGCCCCCACATGATTTATAATGCCTGTTTTTCTTATCCCTTTTGGGCACAGCTTGCCAGGTTTAGATTTAGGTTTAGATTTAGAGCAGGTTCTAATTTTTGGCCACTAGCCTCTTTCAACTCAACAGCACTTCACCCCTCATTTCATGCTTTCTCTACTCCCTTAACAGTCATTTGTGAATATAAAAAAATCAAGATATTAAGGAGGCACATGTTCCCTTCAGGAAGAGGCTGGTTTTCCTTTCAGCTCATGTTCCCTGCTAAACCTTTTGAACATCCACATGATTGGTTTTACAGGTTTGCCTAGAGGTAACAAACAGCAACTTGTACTTCATTGGGATCATCATTCCTTTTACAGGACACTGAAAACCACTGCTTTAATTTCCCTGTAATTGTATATATTGCACCAATCGTATCTACTACACATGGATAGATGTAGTACAACATGCATCCAGTACATTTTGGTACCTTAATGTTTTGAGGCTTTACACCCAGGCTTCTCTGGAGCCCAAGTCCTCGGGTATTTCCCTGACTAACTTTGGTGTTTTGTTATCCACAGCTGATTACTCTTTTTCAAAATGCATTAAAGCAGCACCTCAGCCCCAGAATGTGTCATCTTTGTTGCCTGAGGAAAATTGGTGCCTCTCCAGAGCCTCCCCAGAGAAGACTGACAGAAGCACATCTGTGAGGTCCTCAACAATATTCTTTAATTACCTCTCACCTTTATTTGCTGGTAGCTTACTTGTCACAATACAATCTTTACTTTGCTCTTCCGAAGAGCTCCTTGTTTGTTTTCACACTTAGGACTCCAACTTTCCAAATCTGCTCTTACATCACTCAGAATTTTGCTTCACAGTCTGCCCAAAGTACTTTTGTTATTTAACCACAAGAAAGTTTTGGTTTGTTTGTTTGTTTTTTTTTGTTTGTTTGTTTTATGTGCCTAAATACATTTGAGGGCCAATTAGTGGCTAAACATTTGTGCTGATAACTCTGCTTTACTCTCCCATCTTCCCTGATTTTTGTTCATCTTTCCCATTCTTTGTGGCTTTCTTTCTGATGTTTGCAGCTTATTTTTAGACTGGAATCCCTGGCTCACACCCAAAATTAAAAAGATTGACCTATTTTTGCCTGCCCCAATACTCTGACACTGGTTACTCCCCTCCTGTTTTCTGAAGATTCTCAGCATCCAATATACACTGTGTAGTTCAAACACTTCCACACCTGCTGCCTTAGACATCCAAGTTTCACAGCCACAGATAAAAACCTTTAAAGGGGGATTAACACCTGATAACAAACTCTGAGGAACGGACCAGTCCCAGCCATTGAGCTCTCTCCCCTCCACAGTGATGAAATCTTTAAAATTATGCTAACATTTAAATAACACATTTGGAGTTATAAATGAGACAAAGATAACATTGTGCATGGTTTGATTGAGTGGATTTCTGAACAAACAATAAAGTGATGGGGTATATTATACAAAGATCAAAATCTCTGAGGTTTTCTCATTTTTCTTCAAAAACCAGAAGCAAACACTAAGCTCATCCAAGTACAGTAAAAATTTCTCTGCTTCTGAAAATAAAGAGGTCATCAAGGCTGATATGAATCTATATGATTTCCAAAGGATTAGGGAGCTCTTAAAAGATGTTCCAGGCATAATGGATATCCAATTCTATTCAATGTTCATCATAAACAAAGTAAATTAATGTCTCGAGGTGCATATAGACAGAAGTGCTGTTGGTCTCCTAAATGCTTTTACCATACAAGATTTACAGGAAGTGTTCATATTATACTGGGAAAGTGAGGTCCTGGTATTTAAGATATATTTCTAGGTTGAAGGACAGTCTAGAATCAGAAAATCTGTTTTGTTTTCAGGCCAACCAGAAACCAGTGGAATTGTTTTAATGCTTTAGTAATTTCCCCTGACATAATTTGATCCATAGGAAGTTTTGCAGAGTAAATTGCATGGGAAGAAGAGTGAATGATGGTGTTAATTAAGAGGGACAGGGACATGGATTATGCTGGCTGTTGTGTATATATCACTGTGCCATGTACATTAGCTCAAGCACCTACAGTTACCAATAGGTGGCAGAATATTAAAAAATAAAAAAAATTAAACTCACCTTTAAGTAGAAATTCAAATTTCAGCATTTTTTCCTCTGTCAATCACACATCTGCATGGAATTAGATGCAAAGAGAAAAATATTTGTGAAGGTGGCAGATTACTTGCCAGGATTTCCTGTACTTTTAAATGATCCCAGCAATTTCCCTGGAGCGTGTGAAAGCCCAAAGTGCAAATTATTTGATCCTTGTCACTGTTTATATAATTAGCCATAAATACCCCTCAACTATTGGGTATATTGGGATAGCAAAGTATCATGGCTCTACAGTTTTCTACCTTCTCACCTCAACCAAGAGCTCAAGAAAATTTTTTAGAAAAGGAGGAAACTGTAGTTAATGAAACCAAGGTCCATAAGTATTTATGATTTATTTGTTTAAAAAAAATAATTATAATGACCATGGTCTTCATTTCATTAGTGGTAGCTATTAAATCTGCACAAAAGAAGCAGAGCCAGATGTACTGATGAGAGAGGTCTAGGATATCTAGTTGCAGGTAAAATTGCTAATGCAACATTTTTAGCACTAAAATGCATTTATTAAAGTTCTTCTCACATCTCCTATCTGTTCCCATCACAGTCAAATGGACAAAAAAGAGATTGGGCTAATAGGGTTTAACCTTCAAATCATCAGGGACATTACCATCAACTGTAAAACTAAATGAAAATATTTATACCCACAAATGTAGGCTGCATTTCTTTTTTTTTTTTTTTTTTTTTTTTTTTTTTCCCAAGGAAGAAAAAGCCTGCTCTGAAATTTCCAGTACTTGGCATTTCTGAGCAAAAGTGGACCACGTGGCTGTGTCAGCTGCTGGAAATCACAGCACACACCCATGAGGAGCGAAGGAATGGGAGTGCTCATTCAAAGAACTAAAGCCAAATAAATGTCAGGCAGTTAGGACTAAATAACCCCTTGGGAGCTGAGGGGGTGATAGATGTGCATGCACCATCCAAAAGGCTCCAGTAACCATGGGAAGAAGGGAGATGAGGAGCACTTGTCAGCTCCAAAAGTCTTCTTGTAAGCCCAAGCCTAGAGAGGAGATAAGGAGCACTTGTCAGCTCCAAAAGTCTTCTTGTAAGCCCAAGCCTAGAGAGGTTTAATGATCTTGGAGTAGAGCATAGTCAGCCTCTGCCTAATTCGGCAGGTTTCAGCTTTTCTATTTCTCACATTCTGTGCTGCTTTAGTGTGTACTTCTGAGCTCTGTGCACAGTGCAGGGAGACAAAACAATTCCTGCTCCAGGTGGGTACCAAGGACAAATGATCCCAATCTCAGCCCCAGAGCACAAACAGCATGGGCTGGAGAGAGAAAAACAAGCAGGATGGGAGTGCAGGGCTGCAGCTGGAATTGGACACTGAACTGCAATGTGCACATGGAGCAGAGCTGATCCCAGGGAGAGACCCCGTGAGCACTCGTGCATTTTGGGACCATTTGGGTTCATCTTGGCTGCAGCCCTGGCTGGGCTCTTGTGCTGCCCAAGGTGGATCCATGGAGGAGTTCCTTGGAATGAATCCCTGCTTTATTCTGTAGCTCTGTCCAGCCTCTGCTCTAGGGAAGCCCGCACAAGGCATCACTCCCAGCACCCAGGCAGGAACACTCAGCCAGGGCCCACCCTTCTCCTTTCCACCAAAGCCAAGGGTGCCAAGGGCTGACCTGAGTCCAGAGCAGGATTTTGGGATTCATTCTCCTGTTATGAGGCTTGAGTACAAAGCTGAGCCAATAATTGGTGGTGAACCTCTGCCAGTGTCCTATGCCCAGGTTTCCTTTTCCCCATGAGTGTTTTAGGTGTGTGCACTGGGTGTGGAGCTGGGATGAGCAGCTGGAGGTGACCACTGCCAACCCAGGGAACACACACTAAAACAGAGGGGTAGATGACACCCTGTCAGTCTCATTCTGACATTCTCATTTCTCAAATTTTTCTCTTAAGGTCAGCAGGTTAATAATGCAGTCATTCATTTCTGAATGAGTATGTCAGTAACTTACTCCAGGATCTGAAGTTTCCCCCATCTATAACTTTCCAAGCCATTAAGAGTTATTGGGCTACATTTAATTTCTTTGGATATGCTCAATTGTTTAATCTGATTTACCACATTGGGACATTAGACATTTATTCTTCATTATAGTCTGGTTAGAGCAGTCTGGGAGTTGCTCTGGACTGGGGGGAAGCAGCAACCTGCTGCTCCAGGAATGGTGATATTCCCAAGCAGGCACTGGGAGAAAGTGCAGGTGGAAAACTGAATTCTGAGGGCAATAAGAGATGAAGGATGCCAGGAGTCAGACAATAATGGCTCTCCACATGCTTGCAATATTACATTTCGGGAGCAAAATGCTATCATTCTGGCAAGTCGTTTTAACTGACAAAGCTTTCAAGGTAAGGCAATGGGCTGGGAGCCATGCAGGGCAGGTTTTTAGCCACATTAGCAGGCAGCTTGGTCTCAGCACAGGATCATTTCATACAGCAAGGTTAAAGCTGCCACAGGTGACAAGAGGAGGCTGTAAATAGCTAAGAGGTGTGCTTGATAAAACAACAGCATACCTGGAGGAAGGACATTAACATCCTGCTAGGAGCTTTTCTTTCCAAGTGTCTGCAGCTCTCCCCCCAGCTCCTGATGTTCTCATCTAATTTCCAAGTCATGCTTCTGAGGCCTCAGCATCCTTTTGCAAATGTCAGTGTCAGATTTTCAGTCTGCAGAGGAGAAAGGCACTAAATTTGAGGGTACTGCAATGTGTTTGGGTAGTACCACTGAAGCATGGACATTACCACAAAATATAATAATAACAACAACAACAATAAAATTAACAATCTTAGATAATTTAATTTATAGTTTATAATTATAATGTATTTTGTAGCTATAATAATAAATATATAATAATATTTATAATTATATTTAAAATAATATAAAAATAAAATAATAATGTTAACTTATAAAATCAATGACATTGACTTATGTTACCTGTAGCACCAAATATCAAAGTATACATGAAGCTTTAAATATCCAGGAGAGGTTTTACATCTTTTCAGAAAAATGTGTACAAATCCCAAGGCAAAAGAAAGTGTGAAGGCAAGAGCTCTCTCAAACCAGGATTTTTAAAATAGTACTCACCAGGCTCACCATTATTGTGTGGGTTTGGCATATGCAGCCTCTTGTGTCTAAAAAAAATTAAAATTCCAAGATTCTTCCCACCAAGTGAAATTCTTGTGCCAAGATAATTTTCTATCCTGTGTGTGGCTGTGACAAAGACACTCAGAGCATGTAGGTAGTTCCAGCAGCAAGGCAATCACAAAGTTTATCTCCACCTCTATTTAATCACAGCATTAGGAGCCAAGCCTGCTCAGAGGATAATTTTCCCCATATTAGTTAAAAGCAATAAACAGTAACAAGCATTTAATTTTTTTACAAGGCACAGACAATCTCTGAGCCAGCCCCTGTTTCTGCAAGCTTACACAACAGTGTCCCAGCTAGATAATAAAAATAAACATTTTAGGGGTAAATTCCTGCAGGTGAATTCATTTCCCAATAAATCAAAGAATGTATACCCAGATGATATCTCACTTTATCACTGATCAGCACAAAGACATTTCCTGCAACACCTCCTTCCATTTTCTCTGCTCCAATTCCAAATTATGATTTTACCTACATTGCAGTGTGGGGCTGTTTCCCCTCCATTTTACTTACAACTATGTATTTAAATTTAAGGGGGAAAAAAGTCCAATGATCTCGAATAAAATTGGACTTTCCCCCTTAAATAAAGACTCATTGGGTTGGACAAAGCAGCAGCTAGAGCCTTTTTGGTTTGGTTCTTGGGGTTTATAGCTACACTTTTGATGATTTCTACCGTTTGCTCTGGACTTTGGCAGTTTGATTCAAAGAGCACAGCTGAGGAGAGGGGGCCTCTTTCCTGCTGCTCTGGAGCAATAGAAATAAAAATGTTTCCTCCAGTTATCAGCACCATGTTTTGGTTCTCCTTCACTGGTGGAGCAGAAGTTGGGAGACAAGACTTAAGACATTTCACCCCTTCCTTTTATGAGGTCATTATGTTTTCTCAAGGCAGTTTATTTCCCCTGCCTCTTCTAGGAAAGATGGATCTACAGCAGCAAGACGCAAACCCAGCCCAAGGCCAAAGCTGCATTTTCAGGATAAAATCATTTTCATTATTCAAGCCAATTTTCTTTGTCAGTTAAATTAATAATATCCAAACGAAAATAATTTATGCCTAGCTTTTGTGAGGTCCTTGAGCAACCAAGAAAATCAGTGATGTTCTATGTTGAACTGTGGATTTGTTCTGCAAGTAGGCTAAAGAATAACTAAAAGGGAAGTCATCAAATACTATTTTTTCATGCCGCATAAATCTCCTTTCCACAAAATGACAACCCTCTACACAAAGCTGTTTAGCAGGAATAATTTATTATTTATATTACGTTACCAGCTCATTAGCTCACTTTGACCACACCAAGTTTTACTGTGCAGGGCCCTGCACAAATGTATATAAATGACATTTCCTGGAGCTGTGTGTGACATGGACCATCAGTCACAGGGCACTCATGGACGTGGGAGTACATCGAGCTGAAAGCACAGGGGCTGTGCCACTGTCTCAGCAGAGGTGGAACTTCACTCACATAAATTAAAGCACAAAAAATTACAATACTTACTTCCTTGAGGTGAGGCAGGAGGAGTCTCAAAGCCCAGTGTGGGGCATTTTGTTTTCATTCTCAGGTGGAATCCAGTGAACCATGGATCAGACCAAACATTCAGTTTTATACATTCCTTTTTTGATCAGAGCCTGGAATCATCCATATAGTATAAATTTTCACTTAGAAACAAAGGACTCTATTACACCACCTAGGAATGGAAAACATTTTCTGTGTTCATCTTCACACCACACGTATAAACAAAAATATACAAAATGTAGTTAGTAAATTGAAAAAATTGTTTTTGATGATGAATATATTTATTTGGTGTTTGATGCTTGCTAATGAATATATTCATGTTGCCCCTTAGGGATAGCTTAGAAATTCTGGACATTTGTTGCTTGCCTGTAATAAGTGTGTCACATATTGAATACTGTGCAACAATCCAATAAACCTCTTAGGCTAATAATACACAAAACAAATAATTTTCTATGCTTATACTTAGAATGGAATAAAATATATTGCTATATAAAAAGAAATATTTTTATGTTTTCTGTTATTTTTTAAATAACAGAATTTTTTTTCTGTTTTTGTTGTTTTTATTTTTATTATTGAGAATATAATTTATATCTTTTTGCTAATTTGCATTCCAACCCTGTGCCTTTGTTCCAGCATCCTGCATTTGAAGAAAAGAAGATTAAGGTAGGAATTCCAGTGCAGCAGGCTTACCTGCAACCACTGAAGATGTGCTGTGTAGTTCACCCGTATTAAAATGATTAATGCACGTGACAGAATAATTCAGGCTTTACAAAAAAAGATCCCAAACCCACAACTTAAAATCCTGTTTAAGCTTTCTGTTGTGGTGCAATGGTATGAAAAGCTGAGACGTGTTTTTGGTTAGTTTGCTTTGTGCTGCTGTTGGCTCAAACACAGCAGCGTGCTCCTAGAAAAGGAGACCTGTGGCAGGAAGGAGTTTGCACATCACCCTGAGTCACAAACCCCAAAATCCCACGTGGCAGCCACGTGGCTGGGTGACCTCTGTCACATCCAGGGCTGAGATGAAAAATCCTGGCAGGAGGAATAGTGCCAGGGTCCCCTGGCAAGACAAAACTTCCAAAGAAAACAAAAGTTCCATCTGAAATCCACATGCAATTGTCATAACATGGGGGGAAGTCTCATGTTATGAATATTTCAGTACCAAAGTGAGAAAGCATCTTCCCCTCAAGCAGATTTTGTTAGTTAGCACTTTTCATCTCTAGCATTTGCAGCAAAATCCCAGGCTGAATTACATGCTCCCTGAAATATGTTGAAGGAATTCCCCTCTGCTCACCACAAAGTCATTTTCTGTGGTAGAGCATGGAAAGAAGGATAGAGAAAGAAAAATCAAAGACAATTAGAAGGGGGAAAATGAATAAAATATCACTAAGGAAAATCCTGCTGTGGTGCATCAGGGAAATCAAGGAGGAAATCAGTACCTCAAAGAGCTCCTTTTCAGCCTAGATTCTTCCTTATGAAGAAAATATATAGTCAGTAACCCATGGATTGGAAGTAAATTGCTGAATAGAGCATGCAAATATAAAAATAATACTTATTTCACCATTGATACCTGAAGAATTCAAGACGCTCGCTTACATTTTTTCTCTCTCTTCCACTTTCACACATGCAATATGCAATATTAAAAATGCCAATGACCATTGTCAAAAGAAAGAAAGAAAACATTTGGCCAGTTGTACATTCTCCTTTCTTACACAAAATTGTATGGGCACTGTCTGTGCACAGATGTCCCAAAACTTTTTACAGACTGCATTGTGCAGAATTTTAAAGGGAATTTTTAAAATGGACCAAGCTTAGATATGCTCCAATCACTAAAGGGTACAACAGTTTTTCCACTTAGACATCAAAACTAGGAATAACTCTTATCAATCTTTTTTTTTTTTTTTCCCACTAGACAGAGGCTTCTTCAATAATCATAAGCCAATAGTTTTTGTTTTTTAAGTTTCATTTGACTTCTTATATGTAGGCTTAAGAAAATGTTTGTATAAGTTTGAAATGCAAAGTTGCTGTATGAGATGTGGAGGGAACAATCCTAATTAAATTATAGGGTTTTTTATCTAGAAGACATGTGCTCTGAGATAAAGGTTACACTGCATAAATAATGTAACCATCTATTGTTTTGTAATTATCTGCTTATTTTTTAATCTACAGTGCCGTGCTTATCATTTAGGGTTGTTTTATTTTTTTACTTATAAACCTTTCCAAGACTTAACAAAAACATTAACAATAGGGTCAAACTGAAAAAAGTGAAATTGAAACAATAAAAATGAAGGGTGGCTATTACCATGAAAAAAATTTCAAGGAAAAAAAAAAACAAAAACATTCAGGAGGTGAAGCTTCCTCTGGAAATGTAGATTTCTGTATGCAACACACATGGGAGAAAAGGGAACCAACAGTGCTTCCTTCTCTGATTTGCAAGTCATGATAAGGCCATGGGGAGCAGCCGGTTTTTGGAACATCCCTGGCATAATTACATTAACCTCATCTGGTGAAATTTGAATGTAAATTACTTCTTCACTCAATAAGAGGATTTAATTGAAGTTGTTCTCAGTCATTGTGGCAGCTTTCTTAGGGAAGGTTTGATATGATACACATTTTAAATGGTTCTTGGGTTTAAAAAAAAGCCTGTTAAAAAGGAATTTTACATCTCAGTGATTTTTAAGAATGAACTTCAAAGAAGCAGGAAATATAAGTATTCCTGTCCTCACTGCAGCTATAAATGGTTGGGCTCTTGAGTCACAGTAAATGAGAGCAGGCACTGGGATTTATGAATTAGAGTCTCAGTAGCCAATTAGCTGCAGAAATAACGTCCTTCCCCTCAGGATGGAGTCATCTCCTCCCAGTTACAGCAGCTCAAATGTCAAATACCTAGTAAATGTTGTGAATGAGAAAACCTCAACACCTCCTTGCCTCGTTTCAAACAAAACCAGTTCGGTTCTTGGTTTTGTGGGGTTTTTTAAAAGTAATTACGTTTTTGATCACCCAACCCAATTTTCTGCCTCCTCTGAGACT
The DNA here is from genome assembly GCF_017590055.1 of Onychostruthus taczanowskii. Taxonomy (NCBI): domain Eukaryota; kingdom Metazoa; phylum Chordata; class Aves; order Passeriformes; family Passeridae; genus Onychostruthus; species Onychostruthus taczanowskii. The sequence goes on from NW_024496638.1 coordinate 2,529,522, forward strand.
GTCAGAGGTGGAAACAGGAAAGGGGGCAAAAGTACTTTTCCAAAGGGGTAAAAAACACTGTAATGATTGGCTACTAATTTTCTCCTCCCACCACTGAATTTTTAGGTGCCTTTTTATAACACTTTATTACTGAATGCATTTAGTGGTATTTCTTTCCCCTTAATAAACCTCGAGGTGATGACAGACAAGAGAGAAAACTATAACAGAATTTTCTCTAGCTCAACACTTTTAGCCTCACAGAAAATATAACATCTTGTATATTAATTTATTTTTATACCTTTTAACTTTTACTTATTTCTGAGCTGAACAAAACTGTTAATAACTTTTCCCATGGATTATTTTCATTAAAGAAACATTCTTTTTGCTAGAAGTTACTTAAATATTCTTTATATAGAATTTTCCACCCTTATTTTGTGAAATATTAAAAAAAAAAAAAAAAGAAGACAAGTAAGAAATGTAAGAATTTAATTTCTTATTAAACTGAATACTTAACAGTTGGTCACAAAAACCTCTTGGCATCTCGGGAAAGGCTTGTATGTCAGTTTTTTGTTCCATATCTCCACCCCCTTCCTCCCCAGTTTGGATCAGCTGGTCTAATAAAACATACGAATACACCCCATGATCCTTATGTCTCTTATACCTTTGGATTATCAAAGCCAAATCATTACCACTCTTTTAAAAAATAAAATATTTTAAAATGCTTTAACTATACCAAAATGCTTCTTTATTGTAAAAAGAAGAATTCTGAATGGGATAAAAAAGTGGTCTAGTGAAAAGATTGGTGATGTTATCACTGAAATCTTACTGAAGGGGGAAAAAAACCCCAAACTATATTTGATTTCAAAACCTCCAAAGTAAAAACAGCTTGCTGAAAAAACAACACAAAGATAATAAGCTATAACTGGAATCTGACACTAGACGACTTTCAGCTAGAAATAAGATGCAAATGTTTAACAGTAAGAGTAATTAACCATTGGAATAAGTACATTAAAAGGAAGACAGGATGTTTCCTAAGAGGTATCACTTACTTTAGCCATATTTATGGAACTGGAAGCAGGAATTAATTCAGGGAAGTGCATCCATTAGGTGCCATGGGTGAGTCAGCAGCCTCTTAGAACAGGCAGCATCAATCTTCCCATGAAAATACCATGTAGCACTTTGTCTGCTCCAGGAAGGTCCTTGGCCACAGGCATCCATATCTGCCTTGTTCCGTGCTGGAAAATGTCCTGAAACTGAGCTGATAACCCCCAAAGAAACCCAGATGGGGCTCTGAACCACACCATCTCCACCACAGCTTCTCCTAGCTGGGAGCACTAATGGGAAACATTTGTTAGGGTTGTGAGCACCAGGTGATGGCTGTATTCACCAACCTCTCTTATTTAAGGGGAGCCGGCTGCCCCAGAATGAGACACTAGCAATGCCGTAGCAAAAACCCCAAACCAAAGTAGAAAAACAAATTCAAAAAGGAGAAATGGAGGAAAAATCCATCCTCCCCACACCCTGTTACACTGTCACAGGCACAGGCCAAAAGCATGCACCAGTACTACTCAATATAATATTTTTGGGAACCATGAATGCTGGTTTTATTTTCCCTTTGTGTATCAGAGCTGATCCAGGTCACGAGTGCAGCAGCAAGGAGTTTTCTAGGTGCTCAGCTGTGGGATGAGCCATGATTCCCCTTCTGAGCTCTCTGCCTGTGCATTCAGCCTGTCAGATGTCTGAGGCCAACCCAAAACCTCCTTATTGCTGCACAGTGACAGCTAACAGGCATTCAGAAACAAAGGTGTGGTGGCATAGGTGCAGCAGTGAGACACGAGGTTTGCAGTGTATGTTTCTGCAGAGTAACACACCCCTGTTCTTCATCCTCCCTGTCGCCCCTGGGGGTTTCCTGTCACATTTTGCATTGTCTCCTTTACTGCAAAGAAGTCACAAACATCCCCAAAGTGCAGTGACACAGCAAATGATATCACAAATTGGTATGCTAATCTCAGAGTAACCAGATCCCTTTAAAATAATGCTTCTCTTCAGAGTGAGCCCTTCCTGTCTCATCCCTGGTTCCATGGATGAGCTCAAATAAGTGATTGGTTTTTTTTTTTTTTTAAACTGGGATGAAAAAGTTTTGTTAAAATGGAATTTAAATAAACTACCAATTAAAAAAATCTTGCAAAGCATGTGAATAATTTAATTTACTCACATGCCTTGCAAGATTATTTACTTTAACTCCCCCCTGCCCCCACAATGTAAACTTCTACATATCTGGGCAGAAGCAAAGGATGAATCAAATACCACTCAAAACAAATAATATAAAACTGACTCTGCCCCTTTTCCAGACATCTTTATCCAAAACCTGTGGCTCCCAGCAAAATGAGACTTCAGTGTGCTGACTAAAACAGGAGAGCTGCCCTTTCATTCACCATCAGTAGAAATCATCTTGCAGGACATGGCACTACCTCTGCTGGCCACTGCCACGGGAGTCTGTAAAGCCAGGCTCTCTTTTCTGCAAGTGAGAACCTGTGAAACACCCATCCAATTACTATTATTTTTGGGTTTTGACAATGCATTTAGATACAAAAAGTCTGAAGCAGCACCTTCAAATTCCTTCTGTTCGCTGCAGAGGGATTATTTTATATTCAGATACTTCAGCAATATTATTAATTTAGAAATAAAATTAAGACTTTAGCAGCGATATTGACGCTTCCTTTTTTTTTTCTTCTTGCAATCAGATAACTGAATTCCAACTACAGCAATATGTGCAACTAAACAAGATTATGTTTGTAATTTCTGAAATTATTGATAAGTCTGAACTCCCTTTAGTACATTACTTACAACTTTTATTCACATAATTTCAGGATCAGTAATGGAGGAAAACCATAAACAGGGACAAATATATTTTTATTCTCCTTTTTTGTTTTTTAAACAAGACTTTATCATGATAGTCACTTAATTTTAACATCATCCTCTGACATGAGATCATTGTGCTGAACATTACAGAGAAGTGTCTTGTGAAGGAGCAATTACCCTGACTAAATGGATTTCTAAGCAGATTTAATGAGAAAGATCTCAACAAGCAACAAAATGTACATTAGTGAAATCAAGCTAAATCAAATAAGGATTTGAAGATGCTGCTAAATGATCCTCAAATAATGCAGTACTCTAACTTCTTAATTAAACAATGGTTTTCATGTTCAAGAGACTGTGTTTCATTGGGGTACAGCCATAGGGTGTTCAGAACTGGCGACGGAGCTCCTCTGCATCTGTCTTCTCCAGCTGGAACAAATAATGAAAGAAGAGGCCACTGAGAGCACAAGAATTTGAGTTGTGGCCCATGTGCCATCACCCTGAGCATAAATCAGAGAATTGGGGACTGTCTCACAGCCCCCCTTGCAGGGAGTGTCCAACCCGGCCTTGGACATTGAGGGATGGGGCAGCCACAGCTCCCCTGGCAGCCTGTGCCAGTGCCCCACCTCCTCACAGTAAAGAAATTCCTCCCAATACCTGCTCAAAAGCTACCCTCTGTCATTTAAAACACATTCCCTCTTGATTCCTTGAGAAGAAACCATTCCTCTCCAGGTTTTTTGGAGGCCCCCTTTGGGTACTGAGAGACCACAATGAGGTCATCTTGGTGCCTCCCCTTTTCCAGCTGCTGCTCAGTTCTCTCTCCTGATGAAATGAAACACTCAACACTATCAACTTCAATGTGCAAGTTCCAAAGCCTTGGAGCTTGATGGAATATATTGTAATGTTTAGCAAGTACGTGTAGCAGTGCCATACTGCTGCTGAAGAAAGGCCTGCAAAGTTTCTTTCAGCTGTTCTAGGAGCAGTGTTATCACTGCACAAGCCATTGCACTTGTTTCCCTTAAAATTTGTCTTTTTACTGATGGGGAAAGCTTTGTTTTTGACACCACCACATTTTTCAGTATATATATTAACATGATGTTTTTTACCTTAAAGAGACAAAGGAAAAGAGCTCCTTGGTAAGAGCTTCTATATCCAGTTCATGAATTTTCATCAGACTAGCCCAAGGTGGACAATCCAATTGTTCTGCTCACAGATTGAAGACCAAATCCTGGTTTCCTCCACCATTTGAAAAGCCCCACTGCCCAAAGTGAGACAAACTTGGGCTCTACACATAGCAGCTTAGGTTGATGAGGGCATTTTGATTTTGCAGGTTATTGGCTGAAATCTTAGAGGATAAAATACTGATATTAAAGCCAATTTAACGAGTTTTGTATCTCCCTGCTTCTTTCAAGCTTGCCATTCCCCAAAAGAGAAAGAGAGAGATGTAGCCTGAATTTTAGTGCAGAGGAGGGCTGGGTGGCCAGCCCGGGAAAGCTGAGCCTCCCGAAACAAAATGTCCAGGTGACAAATCAGGAACTGGGAATTTAAGCTCCAAGACCAAGTAATGAGTAACACTGATTTATCTGATCTTGTTTTGATTCACCAGCTACTGTAAGAGAGGGAGGCTGCTGGCTCCACAGCCACCTCTGTCATGAGAGCTTTAGTTGGAGAGGTTCTTGAAAGACTGCAGGACTTCACTGAGGTTGCAAGAAGTTGGCAGACCACGTCATACCTGTGTGACCTCGGTCCAGATTTAGCAGAGGAGAAAATGTCAAGAGCCCCTCCACAGCCACTGACCTCACTGCAAGTTTAAAACTTGATTTGTTATTGGAACTGATGGAATGAAATTCTCAAACTGAAGTAGCACAAGAGATTTATGCGGCTGACTTGAATCAGGGCTAGGCTTTTGCACATGCTGTTAATTTACACAAAACAGCTGTTCCATAGTCACAATCAGGATGCATTTATAAAATGAGACTTTGGAATACATTGCAAAACCTCAGAAGCAAACACTCAAAACACCAATTATTCAATCACTGTGAAACTGTGCTCATTTCCAAGAGAGAACACTTTGTTTGACGTGCCAGCTCAAGGCTTCTGTGTGCTTGACTGTGTTGATCCTTGAGAAATTACATACATTAGAGGTTTGAATAACATACAACAGATTAGCTAGGAATTGGAAAGCATTGTTTGGAAATGAATTTCAGACTACAAAAGGCTGAGTGGCGTTGGCAGGCATCCTTGAATCTGACAGCTGATGCACAGAGGGCAGGAACAATACACTTTTTTTTCTGGGGGGAAATTCTCTCAGGGAGTTCTCGAAGAAAGTGTTACAGAGAGTACAATAGTGACAAAGTTGTAACGACATCTTGTTATCAGTGTGAAAGCCAGGAGAGAATTAATTAGAGTTTGTTCTCTGTGTTGTTGATATCACAGTGGCTTATGGAGTCTCACATCCACAGTGCATATGGCACTGCACAGACACAACATGGTGTGGGGCTGGGAAGGAAGGAATTTGCTCACAACCTCCTCAGCATCCTGCAAGATTTGACTCAAGATTTTTACCTGAAGGGCCATCCTTAAAACACTGTGATGCTCTTCGCATATCTGAGCAGTAATACCAAAAGTTGACTCTAAAATATTTGCATTTGTCCATTCAAAATAAATGTTGAATATTAAAACCACATTTTTGCCACTGTCATGTGAGCTTAAAGGGGTTTGATGAGAGAGAGGAAAGACAGGATGATGGAGGAATGGGATAGATTTTTGTTTACTACATTCCAAAATTATTGCAAACATCTTCCTCTGCAGACCTTATTCCGTCACTTAACCCTCCTGTATCAGCAACCGATCCCCTGAGACAGGATGACTTCTGTAACAAATTTTAAAAGATTGAAATCTACAGAACCATTTAATGTCCCAAATTCCATGAAAGACCACTGACCTCCTGAAAGATATTTTCCTGCCTTATTGATTTTCTCAGGTTTTGGTGGAGTCATAGAATGAATATGAGTTTAAACTCTATTTTAAATTTAGCAAATTGTTGAGTCTACAAAGGCAGTAAATTTTCTAAATTTTAACTGCTTAAACTCCATACCATAAACTCTTTCCTTCTTATTCAGGGCACCTCCCCAGATTAACCCCTGCATTGCTTGCCATCACTCCATTCAATTTCTCTTGTCAAGTGCTACCTCCTAATCAAATGGCACTCTCATGGATGGGCACTAAATCACCTTCCCACCTCTTTCCACTGCAAAATATAGTCAAGCACTGTCCCAGCACACGTTGCAGTTGAGACAGCTGTAGAATCTAGAGTGTCACCATACAATATCAGAAGGTTCAACCCATAAAAATAACACCACACCTCTTCAGAAGGCTTCAAGTCCATATGTAAGATCATGTCATTTTGGGAGGTTGCAAGCATCTGCTCATCTTTGTCCTTCAGCCCCCCTTTTGTGTCCTGCTGTTGATGCAGTGCATCTGTGTACCCTCTGCTCCCTGTGGGATTGGGCAGCACCCCTGGGCACTCCATGGCTCCTCACCTTCAATAGCATTCACCTGTGCTGCACAGCTGGAGCCAATTAGGGATCAGCCCCACTCCCAATCACCACCAACTGAGTGCCTACAAACCACTATGTAAGAATTCTTAAACTTCTTATTAGTCATAAGAAAAGGTTTCAATAAATTCGAGGAGAAAGAATTCCTTGCCCTATGCTTAACCCATACACAGAGTAAGTTCACTAACAATGCCAGGGGGTGATAAGGAATTAAAAAAAAACTGAAAAGGAAAAGTTGTTGACTTGTACATCTTAGTCCTGTGTAAGTATTGTTGTACTTGCTAAACCTAAGATGACAATTCTCGCAAGTTGAATTTTATTTTGTCAGCCCTCACCCTATTAAGATTTCATCCTTTCAGCCCATGTGTGACTTCTGACCCACTTCTGCCTTTCTCTAGACCTTTTCTCTGGCCATGGGCAGCACCAGTGAGGAGATGAATGAAACAGCCCAATTTCCAGAGCAATCCCTGGGTGTAAGAGATCCCACCCATGAGTTCCAGCTTGAGGTACCAGCCTACAGTCTCCTGACACAGGCACTCGCCCTCCAGTCCTTCTGCTGAAGCTTTCTACTAGATAATGAAGATTTGGGAAACAAAAGGTGCAGGAACAGAGTGGAGCAAACCCCCATAACTCCAGCCACACCACAGGGTAATGCCTCAGGTTTTATCTTTTCTATTTCTCACATTCTGTTCTGCTTTAGTGTGTGGGTCTGGGCTTCACATGAGGGGATGGTGAGCTCTGTGCACAGAGCAGGGAGACAAAAAAAATTCCTGCTCCAGCTGGGCACCAAGGACAAATGATCCCAATCTCAGCCCCAAGAGCACAAACCCCGTGGGCTGGAGAGAGAAAAACAAGCAGGATGGGAGTGCAGGGCTGCAGCTGGAATTGGACAATGAACTGCAATGTGCACATGGAGCAGAGCTGATCCCAGGGAGAGACCCCGTGAGCGCTCGTGCATTTTGGGACCATTTGGGTTCATCTTGGCTGCAGCCCTGGCTGGGCTCTTTTGCTGGCCAAGGGGGATCCATGGTGGAGATCCTTGGAATGAATCCCTGCTTTATTCTGTAGCTCTGTCCAGCCTCTGCTCTAGGGCAGCCTGCACAAGGCATGGAGGGAGCAGTTCCTGGCTTTCTTTCCAAAACCCAAGTGTTTAGAAAGTGTCTATGATGAGGGACCCTCAAGTAGACCCCCACTGTGCCCAGCCAGGGCTGGACTCCACCTGTCCTTTTCTCAAAGCTCACATTTTCAAGGACACCAAAATAGATCTGATATTGGCATTTTTCATAATGCAAATCATCAGCAGTGGTATTTCTTTTTCAGTATTCAGTCACTACCATTCCTTTTGGAAGTGGTGACTAAGAGGAAATAGACATCAATGTGAATTAACTTGAAATTAAAGCAGCTCTCAAGTGGGGCTCTGGAAGTGTTCCTTACAGATACAGCAGTATTGAGGCATTAAGGCAAGTCATCCTTGTTTTAAAGCAATGTGAAATCCCATTCACTCTGCTTGCTACATCACCTCGTGTTATTTCAACATGGAACTCAACAGAACCATAAAAAAAAAAGGTTTTAATACTAATTTCTCTGGTTTTCAGAACTTATCTCAGAGATATTTTTCACAAAATGAGATATTCATTCACTGCATCAAGATGACTTTTACAATCAGACAGCAAACTGGAGACAAGATCCTTTTCTCCCAGTGACACCATTCCAGCAGCCTGGCCTATAGGAATTACATCCCCAAATTGTCTGCCTGCTCTCATGTTACACTCTGCCATGTTTTACAGTGACACTGGGATGGATTTTATTACCTTTTTGGGTGAAGTATCACTTGCTTAAGTAGTTCTAGAATTGAAACAGAGCTACTTCAGAGACATTTACATTCATATAGTATATCACAACCAAATAATAAGACTTTATGATACTATAATATTTTAAATTATGTAACAAATAGCTATATTGTCAGAAGCACAGCATGTACAGCTGGGGTTAAATTCTCAAAAGAGCTCAATTGTCCCTTTGGGTGCACAGATGACTGTTTTTTTTTACTCTCCCTCCTTTTTCAGACAGGTTTTAAAACCCTGGTCTTTGGCGTTTTTGGAATATATTTGGCATATTGAATACTTAAGAGCATAATACCCAGTAAGAAATACATTTGGACCTGACAGTTGTGAAAAAAGTTGAACTTGGGGCAGCAGCAGATTCATGTTTAGCTATTTGTTTTTAAGTAGGAAATAATACAAATTCTAAGACAAGCTGAAGGTGTGAAAATGGGGCAGGACATGGGGTAGGACAGAATGAGTTATGAAACATCCTTTTTTTTTTGCCTAGATAAAAATGACATTTCCAAGTCAGTTATGTGCATAAATCACATCACTTGTTTCATATGAATTAAGCAAAGAATCTTAGTGAAAGTAGTCATGAAAATTTCTCTGTAATAACCATAGAAAGATACAGCCTGCCAATTTACATTAAAGGGCCAAAATCTTTTGCATATCTGATAAATCAGCTTTGTTGTTAAATCCAGCTTTGAGGGGGTTCTTTTTTCCCCTTGATATTTTATATTACTATAAATTACACTTCCGTGGAACTCTTTCAACTACTTTTGGTATTGGCAAATGGCAATTTGAAATCAGAGGAGCTGGAAGGAGATTGGCATCCCTTCACAGTCCAGTCTTCTAGAAATACAAGCACTCAGAATTCAGAATAAAATATGAAATTACAGTGTCCTCCATAGGATAAGTTTCAAGGCATTTTAAAACATAATTTAGAAATATTTCATATGGATATCCAAACTAAAAGATTGAACATACACATTTGTCCAGTGTAGGTGATATTAAAATTAATACTTTTTAAAATCAAGCTTGTCATAATGGAATTAATAAACAGGATTACCTTAAAGCCTGTATCATTTTTAAAACTTGTTTTTTAAACACTTATTCTAGGACATAATTATGAAAAATAAGTATGGGTTTTTTCTCAACAAAAAAGGAAGCACAGTGAGTCAGAAGATCTGGCTCTGGCCCCAGATACATCCTGTGATTAATTGCTCTGAATGCATTCTCTGTGTATCAAGTTTTTTTTTCTCTAAAATGGGAATAGTTACCTAACTCTGAATAGTTCAGGTTTTGGACAGCAGCTCAAGTTGTTGGTGAGTAGAAGCTGAGGGAATACCTTTGCACATTCCCTGAGCATTGTTTGTGATGCACAGTGATGAACCTAAAATAACACATGTTTTAAATGGTGTGAAATGATTGCTGTTAAAATAGTTCTCATTCAGATTTACTCCTCAGGGCACTTCAGTGTACATTAGGAGAGAAGAAGTTTTCAGTTCCCTGCAGACAGAAACATGAATTTCCTGAGCATGCCTTGCAAACACATCTCTTACATTCAGGTCATGGTTCAGGGCACACTTTTCTGAGAGATTTCCTCTAACAGCTTTTCATCTGCCCAAGCCATCCCCACCCAGCAGCACCCTTGGACCTCCTCCTGCCACACACAGCCCAGGGAGCAGAGCAGGGGCTGCACCCCACCTCCAGCGAGGGGGGACTGCCCTGAGCACAGATGTTTTGTCTGCTGGTTCCACTTCACACAGCTTCCTGACCCACTGGGTACTCCACCTCTTGCGCCCACACATTTTGGGAGGTGGCACAGACCAGGAGCAGGCGCTGCTGGAATACAGTGCTGCCACCAAACCCACAGCCCTAGCTCTGGGAAACACATTCCACTTGAAAAACACATTCCACTTGGGAAACACATTCCACTGGCACCTGTGAAGCAAGGCAGATATAAACCCCCAGGTCAAACCTTACCCAGGGGCTGTGCGGCCTGGGGCAGGGGGCGTGCAAGGAGAAGTAACTGAAAGGGGCTCACGGAAAAGAGGGAGAAGGATTTTCTCAGAGGCAGACAGTGGCAGGGGATGGGGGAGCAGTTTCAAACCAAAAGAGGAGAGGTTTAGATAAGATGTAGGAAGAAGTTCTTGGCTCAGAGGGTGGTGAGGCACAGGGTGCCCAGAGGAGGCGTGGAGGGCCCATCCCTGGGAGTGTCCAAGGCCAGGCTGGATGGGGTTTGAGCAAACTGCTCCAGTGAAAGGTGCCCCTGCCCATGGCAGGGGGCTGGAACTGGATGGGCTTTGAGGTCCTTTCCAGCCTGTTCTATGGTTCTATGAAGAAGAGGGACCGCATGGAAGAGCAAAAGGGAAACAACAGCCTCCTGCACCTGCAGGATCTGGTGTCCTGCCAGCTCTATGGGAGCTGTGCATGCAGCAGGCACTTTTCATACATTAATGTTGCAGCCATGGGACTGGGATCACAGGCACAGAAACTTATACATTTTATCACACCCTAAATGCTGTGGCATAACCTGATGGCTTCTGGGGTAATATATTTCTTCTCAAGTCCAGTGTTGGTTGATTGGCAGCAAAGAATGTAAGATCTGGTATTAGCTATTATTTGAAGAAAAGACTTTTTTTGGGTGGATGTTGAATTAAGTTTCAAGTGGGAATTAGAGCTTTTTGTAACTAAGAGAGGATTTGATTTAAAGTACAGGATGTGTATAAAGGTCATAGGAGAAAAATGAGGCAACTGTAGATTATGTATTATTTATGGATATAGAGAGGAATAAATATTCATAATTCAAGGAAAACAGATAACATGGGGCTAAGTTATTGAGTGTTGTCTACTAAGAAAAAGAAGAAGTCCTTTTAAATGAAGAGAGATGATTCCTTCCCGTATGTGTAAAGACAGTCAGAAAAGTGTGATTTGTTTGACTGTGACTCATCCTTCCAACATTTGACGGATATGAATCAGATGACCTTCCCCTGGGAGCATATGCTGAAAACAAACCCAAGTTTCTGATTGTTTAGAACTCTTCAAAGATAGTTCTTGCAGTCAACAGGATCATCTTCATTTAGTGCTCATTTTTGTGGCTTTTTCCTTCTCCCATCAGGCACAAAGAGCTTTATTCCCTGATGATTTCTCCAGCCCAGGGTGAACAAGGTGCTCAAAAAGGTTATGTGCTGGGCCAGAGGATGGGAGAGTGGAAGGGGAAGGACTCCAGCTGGACGTGCTGATGGCTGGTTTGACACCACTGTGCCACAGGAGAAACATCTGGGGGCACCAAGTCCGAGTGAGAACACTTGAGCAAACCAGTACATTGCCCTGTGAAAAGGTCTGGTCTTCAATTCACCAACAAGTCACGTACTGAGAAGGTCTCCCTGGAAACCCATTTTAATTTTTATAAAACGTTCTCCATCCACCCAATGGACAATGACAGTTGGTTTGTAACCACTTCAGTTCCTCTGAGGCATTTAATTGACCTTGGGAAGAGGTCAAAGGGTCAAAGCAAGGAAGCTGCCAGTAATGAAAAAATATTCCTTTTCTTCCCACTGTTACTGCTTTTTCTATTGCACTTTCTTAAAGTCAGCCTACCACAGCTGATAAATCTGATTAAAAAGCAGCCACAGAAAATTTTCTGCTCCGGCTGGGATCTCCCACAACAATGAAGAACACAGCTGTGGGACTAGAGAAGTCCTTGAGAAGAACAGCTTACATTCAACAGCTACAGACACTCCTGAGCTCTTCCACAGGGTTACTCACAGCCTGGATATATACCTTGCACTGGAGGAACTAAATCCCAGTTGTCCTGTGAGCTGCAGAAGGCTTTCCAGCTCCATCAGTGACGTTTTATATTCTCTTGGTCATAAAACACAAAGAGCTCTTCTGCCTCAGTTCTCTTAATTCAAAAATGAAGATGTCCAGAGACTGAAGCACAGCCTGAACAGATTTCATTACTGAGGATGAGTCCAAAACAGCAAAGTACTGACATTTTTCTCAGAAGGTTGGGGGGAGATTTGAAAGCAGTAGTCCTGAACCAGAACTAAGATAAGTTTGGAGGGCTGATGGAAGGGGAGCTCACAATGAAATGTGGCCAGGGAAATGGAGAAAACCTCTCCAAGGCACACTTGCAGGACAGGGGCTCCACACAGCTTTTGGGAGTGCTGCAGCTCCCATGGAGGTCTGCTCAGCCTGTGCTTGCCCAGGGGGATGCTGCCCCAACTAATCTTGGCTACGTTTGGCAAAATCACAGGTGCCAAATAACAGCCTCTCTTGTCTGAGTGTCCTTCTGAAAGGAGAAATACAACAGGGGAGAAGAATTAAGGTGTATACAGCCCTGTCTGGAATGGGATGCAAAGAAGAGAGCACTATTTTCCCTAATTTCACAGGGAAAATAGACCTAACAGTGGAAATATACCTAACACAGGAAAATATACCTAACAATGAGATGTTCTATATCACCAGCTCTGAAAGACACAGGATCTCTCTTCATTGAGATACTTTAAATGGAATGGAACAAAATACCAACAAACATGCTCTGGGAGAGAGATTTCTTCAAGCAGGAAGATGTACAAATGTAAGAATTCTTCATTAAGTTTGATGAAAAAAAAATAAGAGAGATACACAAGATTTACAAACAAAGGGCAAAAATGCTTGTTAATGAATTATTCTAACAAAATTTAGGGATTTTCTGCAGCTTTTCAGAAGTGAGAAAACACATCGTTAGTTATTCATCTTTGACTATTCATTCTAATACAATTCCCAGAGCATCACTCTGTTAGCCCTCTCTCCCTTCCTTTCTGACAGCAGTGCCTCAGCATGTTGCTAGAAGGTGATGAGATCTTGCAGGAAGCCCAGAAACAGAGTACCATAAGATATGGGGAAACATATAAATAATTTATAGCCAAAATAATGCTGAAGAGATTTCTGAAATTAAGATTCAGGAAATTCAAAGGCAACAATTCAAAACATAAAGATGAAATATTAAATGACTGTTTTCCTCTGCCTTTCAGATCGTTTGTCCTTTCTACATTGCCTTTTTTCCCCTCCCACTGTAATAGTAGCTTGCTACTAGGGTGAAAGAATCAAGTTAATTTCTGCTTCATCAATTAGAAACTGATTAACCTCTCATTTTAGTGATTGTAAAAGTTGGCATCTCTACTGCCAAGCAGTGCTTGTCAAGAACAACAGCTTTATTTCTGACCTACCAGATGAGGCTCAGCTCACAGGTAGTCTCTGCTGATGTCAGGTTGAAATGCTAAATTAGTTTCCATTACTTCAAGACATCAATCACCATTGTTTACATGTGGGAACCATCTGAACAGCTAAATCCAGCTCTCCTCCACAGGCTTCACTTTAGCCATTTTGTGGCAAACTGGTCTATGACAGGTATCCCTGCCCAAGGCAGGAGGCTGGAACTGGATGATCTTTAAGGTCTCTTTCAACCCAGTCCTTTCAATGATTCTACAGTTCTTACTTTATTTTGAATCACAGGAGCACAAATAATTAAATATGAGTGTGACTGATGAAAACCGAAGCAAGTCCAAGGTGAAAGAGAGGAAACCTGCATTGTTCCTATTCAGTCCCTTGGAAAGTGACAAAATCCCTGCACCTCTGCTGCCTCTTCCTGTGCTAAATGACCCAAGTGAAACATTTCCTCAAGGGTCTTTCTCAAGGCACTGCTTTGCTGGAGAGCAGAAGGCTGTGTTCACAAGCCTTGTGGCAGACAGCAGAGTTAAAGAGAGCGGCAGGACAGCCCCTGCAGCTCCTGGCACTCTGCAGAGCAGGGTCAAACACCACAAGGGCAGTGATTTTGGTCAACAGTGCAGCTCAGAGGATCTACCGATGGACTGCAATTTCAGCCCCTACTATGAGAGGTTAGGGAGCACTCTGAATCCAGAGCCAGATGGAAATAGTACTGGATTAAGATGATATTGAATTTTTTTGAAGGAGGCTAGAGCAAGAGGTGTAAAGTACATAAAAAACTGGTGTTTAATAAAGTAAAACCATAACCTTTGGTGGCATGCAATCACAAGCAGCTTCTAGAGGTCAAGAAGTGAGTTTACATAACCCAAGCCATGTCTGCACTGCCCAGCAAAGGTGAAGTCCTAACTGGAGTCAGTTGAGTAAATATCCTGGCAAAGGCAAGGCGGTCTAAAATTTCCCTGTGAATCACTGAGCAGAAACCAAGTTTCTTATGATGTGAGCTTTTGACTCAACCTGGTAAATCACACAAAAATTACACCATGCTTCATTGTCCACACCTTGTCTACCTGATGTTTAAACCCATAACTTCTCACAAAGTGAAGATAGAGCTCGCTGTGGAAGATGAGGAGGTGGCTTTTGCAGGGTTCTAGATAAGTATTAATCGGTCTCATTTCTAAAATCTGGAGATTAAACCATAAATTCTTAACCAGATGCTGACACCCACACAAATATCTAAGTTTTGTATAAGCCTAGCTTTGGAAAAACCTGGGCTTGCCTTTCAGTTTAGCTGCCAGTTCAGAGTAGAATTAATAAGCAGATGAATGAGATCATCAAGTAATTCACAGCTTAATGGTTCATTAGAGATTAAGGTGCCCCCATCTACTAAATGCTAGTAGAGCCATTTCTTCAGGGGTAAAGCAGCAGAAATATCTGGGGAAGCAGCCTACACTTGCCAAGTGCAGAGACAGAAGGGTGGGTGTCAGGAAAAGCTCCCACCCAGAGGGGGCTGGGCGCTGAACAGCTCCCCAGGACAGTGCTCACTGCACCACCCGAGCTCAACAAGTGCTTGGAAAATGCTCTCTGGCACATAATGGCCTCTTTGGGGTGTCCTGAACTGGGCCAGGAGCTGGACTCAGTGAGCCTGATGGGTCCCTTCCAACTCGGCATATTCTGAGATTCTGTGATACCATCTGCAGCTGTATAGCACAGTATGAAGCTGCCAAACATTCTTTTAGGAGTTTGTATCTCCAAAAAAACCAGTATAAAGTAATACTGGCATGCTTGGCTGGAAAGCACTGATATTTATACCCTGACCTATCCTTCTAATCCTATCTCACAATAAAAAAATACATACACTCATAATCAACCAACACTAAACTCACCACGCTCATTAATACACTAACCAAAAAAAATCTCAAAATGAATAAAATTCCAAATTATCAAACCAAAACCACTGCACCTGTGCAAAAATAAAACTGGCATTGCAACAAGACAAATAACAGGGTTATATAGACAAATGTACAAGGAGAAACAATGCTAGCCTCAAGTACTCAGTAACCTCTACGCAGATGACAAAAGAAGTCACACAAGTCATTTAAAAATGCAAGAGTTTTATCAAGGAATAAGTGCCCACTTCTAATTAATTTCTAATTTAGCAGTGTTTTTCAGCTTTTAGTGAAATCCCCAGTGCCAGAACTTCTAAAAAAATTATTACTGATATTCATGTGAAGTTTCATGTTTCCGGCACCTCATTTGGAAGTTTAGACAGCAGTATTTTGAGTTTTGCCATAAAACTGACTCTTGTCAAACCAACTGACTCTTGTTTAACCCAAACCAATATGATAATACAGTAGAATTGTGCTTTTTCTGCCTGAGGCTAGAAAACAAAATAAACTAACTCATAAATATTTTTTTAAATTTAAAACTAGAGGTTAGTGGGCTCTCCTGACAAAGGAAAGGCAGACTCATTCTAACTTTGATGTTCAGTTAAGGTAATGATACCTCTCTTTTTTTTTCCTGCACAAGACCCCTGAAACTAGAGTTTATTCAAACAGACTGAGCTTTTATCCAAACGCTTTTCTTTATCTCAAATATTGCAACCTCCCACCTTGACAAATTCAGCCTTGCCCCACTGATCCCACCCTGAATGTTCCACCACAAGAGTTTTTCTGACTCATCTGGCCATGCTGCTCCTGCTGGGCACTGCTCTTCCCTCCTGGGCATCACACCCAAGTGTCCAGCTGCCAGGGACACCTGGTTAGCCTCAAACCCCCCATCCTGTGGAGAACATCTGCTGCCTCTCAGCAGCAGGGAGCCTCCTGGTCCTGGTGCCTACACAACCAAGGTGTGGGCTGTGCTGTGTGCCTGCACTGCCTGCTTTCCTGGGGTGCAAACCACAGACCGCCTGAGGCTGGAGGAGACCTCCAGGGCTTTCCTGTCCTCTGCCACCTCGCCTCTCAGCCATTTCCAGGCAGGGCTTGCTCTCTGCTGTGTCTTACACTGGTTTTGGGTCTTGCTCCATGTTTACACTCCCAAGCACTCCCACCACAGAAAAACACAGGTAATAACAACAGTTACTCATGAGGTAAGCGAGGAATTTGAGAACACAAAGAGATGCAGAAATGTGATAATGGGCAGTGTTCTATCCTTTCCTGGAGACCAGTGCACAATGTACTAAAACCTGTGCCTCCACCCCAACCCAGAGTGAGCATGAGAAACTGTCAGCAGAAATGCTTGTAAAACTTTTCAAATCCTTGCAGGCTGTAAGAGCAGAAATTTCGTGGTGCTTATTAAGAACAGGTAGCAGCAGAAGTTATTAGTTTTATGCCTTCTGTTTTCTGTCTAGGAACACCCATCCATTCAGAGTGCATGGCCAGGCAGAATGTGCTGGGTCTCCCTGAGAAAGGCGTGCACCTGAAACAGAGCCAAACTCTGCACAGCTGCTGTTCCTGTTGAGCAAATCCTGGTTTTCCAAAACGCATAAATACAGGACTTGAAAAATCATAATAGTGGGTACAAATCCATGATGAGATTTTTGATGTTAAATTATTATCTAAATGCATAGTTAGTGCTTATCCTCTAAAGCTTGAAGTCTGCATCTGATTCTTTTTCCTCAGGGAATTTTTCATAATCATTAATATGAAAAGAAAATACAAAAAAAAAAATCTTCTACACTGATAAACACACACATGTTTTTGTGATGAGACCAAAGCTAGTGGGCACCAAAACACTGAAAGTTTTAATTGTAGCAAACTCCTTTGTTCTTAAATTTACTTCTCTTTCCTGGAGATGAAAATCACCTCATATTGCTTTTACACCTTACCCCTTTTTGGCACTCTGAAGCCTATAAAATCAACTCCACTGCTTTGAGTGTCCATTAACAAAAACAAATCAAACCATACAACAAAGCTACAAAGAGCAGAAGCCGAAGTTCCAAAGTTCTTAAGATGAGCACTCATGTTCATCTTAAATTTCTTAACTCATGTTTAGGTTTTAAACATTCTTATTTCTGAGATGTTTGAACTCTGGGATTACAGAGTTAGTTAAGATTCAGGGTCTAAGGCTGAAAATCATTTTCCCTGGAAGCACATTTACCTCAGAGTGTAATTTCTCCAAGGATGGAACTTCTTGTTGAGCTTCTCTCTTCTGCTGCCAAATTGGAACTTGAGCAATGCTGTGATGATGATATTGTGATGAAGCTTTACTTAATCTAGTTAGGGCAAATTAAATTTGAAAGGAGAGAGGTGTAGGATGCTGTGCCAAGTAATTTGCTCAAGTTACTGAGCAGAAAAATGAAGCACCTGTTAAAAATGTGTAGTGTAATCTTTGAATGGACGTGCAGAGTATTCATAGAGATGTTATTGCATCCTCCCCAGGCTCAGGTAAAGCAGAGTCATGCTTTAGGAATGGCATTCCCAAATTTAGTGCTCCTAGCAAAAAGATCAGTCAAAGTCTCTCCTCCCCAGCACTCTCCAGTGGGAGGCACAGAAAGCAGGGATCATGGGCTGAGATGAGAACAATTTACTGGAAACAGCAATGAGATAAGAAAGAGAACAGCAACAATATTGATAGCAAAATATGCAGAAGAGAGGGTGATTCACATGAAAAACTGCTCACTGAGAACACCGTGAACAAATGGCAGATGGCTTCCCCTGCCACTCTTTGTCCCCTGGAAGCCCTGCCTTTCTTATCACTAGCAAGAGAGTCCCTTGTCCCCAGCAAGGAAGGGTGTGGGGTGTTATCAAACCACATCAGGCTCTGGACACACCCCTTGGCCACTGCCAGAAATGAGCACTGTCCTTGGTGGAAACCAGGACACTGAGCATACTGTGCTAGGGCTGAGGTGAGGGAACCACAGCCCCTGCTCTCTGCATGAATGGAATTGCCACTGCTCACACCTGCCTGCGCTAAATCACTTCTCCTACTCATTAGTGCCCGTGTCACAGAGTGTTTTGGGAAGTTTTTGGCTGTAAGATTGACGTGTTGGAGCCTGGACTTGCAGGCAAGGTGACAGAAGAATGAAGTGTGTGAGCTTGTGGCAATGCTGAGTTCCTGAGCTGGTGAGGATGCTGACACCTCAGGTGTGCAGAGAGAAGATCCCTGCAAACAAGCCACAGAGTGTGCCAGAGCCTGCCTGCCATCCAGCAGAAAAAAACACAATTCTGCCCTGGGTGGCTTCAGGCTCCACCAGGCACCTTAGGCAGAAAGCCAGAGGAAAACCACAGCTCCTGACAAACAGGAGTCATTCACATTTCCACAAAGGCAGACAAGATGTAGCTGCACTACCCTATAACTGAGGAAGAAAATGAATCCCTTTGCTAGGAAATGAGAGAGACGTTTCTCATGAAGGGATATCACATAGACCCCTTTCAGAAGGCTCTAGATGTTCTTGGGAACATCTAGTTGCACTAGAGGAGCATTTTTGGTCTTTTCCAAATAAAATATTGTAATCTATTTTATCAAACTCATAAACCATAGAGTAACAGACAAAGCATTGCATATCTACAACTCTTGTGTCTACAACTGCCATGAACCACAAGCATTTCTTGAAATGAATACTCTGTGTAACACAGCCTTCAGTAACTGATCAGAAATAGAAATAAAGGCTAGCAGTCATTTCAGTTCCTTGTGCCTTTTACTCACATTCCTCTCTTTCCCTGTGTGCAGGTACAAGTGCACACAGGCAGGTACTCAAGCCCTACATTTATATGGAATTATGTTCCCACTCCCATCCAGTCCACAGTGCTGCACCTCTACATGGTGGGAGTAAGAGCAAGCCATTTCAACCAAACCACATCTCTCATCTCCCTTCCCAGAGAGCTTGTGTTGTGTTGGCACTGCTGGAGGTGTTTGACCACAGCTGTTCCTCCTGTCACATTCTCTTTCCTTCCAATGGTGCAGAGACCTTTTCTTCCACACACAGGAGAGACTTGGAGACACTCCACTTCCTTACACTCCCTTCCTTAGACTTTCCTTCACTCCCCTAAAGGTTAGTCAAGTCACATTCCCTCATTGCCCATGTGATGGGTTTAAGGACTTGTCAGAGGATAAAATATTTTGCAAATAATTTAGTCCGTGCCTCTGAGCACATGTCAAATCATGGCCCAGGCCAGTGAAATAGTCTGTCTATGACACTTTTGACAGCAAACCCCAAATTTGAAACACATTTTTATCTGCACAATTTGCCCTAGACAATCACCTAATGATTGAGCTGTGCAAGGAATCTTGTATTGTACTGCTGCTTTCATGTTATATTACCTAAAGTGTTCAATTATTACCATACCAGATCAGGTTTCTCTCACTTTCATTATTTACAAAGGCTCAACCTGCAAGGGAAAACAACCCCAACATAAAATTTGAGGAATTCGAGGCCTGAACCTGAAAGAGTATGAAGCAGCACCTCATCTGGGGCTGCCTCAGTGTCCTTCAGACAGACCCACAGAGATCTCCAGCGGGCACACAGAGATGCTGGCAGATAACATTTCACCACTCCTTTGATGTTCCACATTTCAGTAAACCATGGCAAATGGTCCAGAGGCAGCAGGACTGCAGCCCAGGACACACTTGGCTTACCAGCACGGGGAATGCCACACTCAGCAGTACCATGCAGTGGAATGCTGGCCCAGGATCAGCCCAGCAAGGGGAGCAGCAGGTGCAGTGCAAACACATCCCTCCTGTCCCCTGGATTTCTTGTCTCATGGTGTGCTCAAAGGGAAAGGATCACAGGAGCATTTGGAGCACTCCTGTCCCCAGGCTGTGCTGTGTCTGAGAGCACAAAGAGCCTTTGCTGCTGTGGAACAGGACACCCAGGAGCAGGCGTGCCTGCCATTGCAGGGACAGCCAGACCCCTCCCAGCCAGGGCAGCTGGGCTCCCTTTGCTCATCCTGGGCAAGGCTGACATCTGAAATCAGGGAGCAGAGCTCTTGCACAGCCACACAGGGAGTGCCAGGGCCAGCACAGCCTGGGAACACTCATGTCCTTGTGACTCCAGCTCCCGCTGCAGACCCATCCCAGCTCAGGAGAGGAAGTGTGAAGCAGGTGGACAGGCTATAGGTCACCTGAAAGTATTCCATGAACTGAATCCCTCCTACAAACTAGTGTCTAATGCTGAGGAATATTTCAGCCTTTGCCCTGCCACCAGACCCCTAGGTGATGATGCTCTGATGTTATGGATCAGTGCTGAAAGCAAAATCCTTGCCCCAGAGTGAGATTTGTCATCAGGACAACAAACTCAACTTTAAAGCGCATCCTTGTACAGCAGTTATTGGTGCCAGGGGCTGAAGCTCCCTGGTGTTTCTCCCAGAGCTGTCACAGACCCTGTGCATGCTTTGAGATGCACAGAAGCTCCTGCTCCTCCCTTGCCCACACACACTAAACCCAGCCTATACCAGAGCTGTTCTCATTGCTTTCCTTCAGGACAAAGAGGATAACTTGGGCAGAAACCCTTGCACTTGATGAGAATTAGGACTAGAAACCTTCCTTTAGGCCAGGAAGAAGATATTTTTCTGAGGCCAGCCCAGGAGGCAGCACTGCCCTGGCACCAGCAGAGCCCAGCTGCTGGCACTGAGGAACTGGCCACACAGGAAAGGATGTCTGTGGTGGGCAAAGTGCCACCCAGTGCTCATGGGACAGAGGAAAATGCACAAAACCTGCACACTAACATTGCTTCAGCGTTATTTTGCCCATTACATCCTAAAGATTCCTTTCTGGCTCTCAGTGCCTTGCTGGTTAGCACACCTTCACCTTGTCTGCATTTAAATTAGAATTAAATTTGCTGCTGAGTACTAACCCTAAAAGAATGGAGATAATGCCTCTTCAGCCATGTTAAGAATATCAGATGCTAAGCTCTTCTGACTTACCAGCAATACCTGTTATTTGATAAGAGTGAAACCAAATCCACTGACCTAAATCTGATCAATTATTTTTCAATACGAATTAACAAAAAACAAATTCTGAACACTCTAAACAGCATTTAGATATCAACATTTGCTCTTATCATAGTGGTTTTTATAAAATAAGCATGCTTGCAAAGTAAGGCAAGATGTTGGGTGACTTTTGAGAGATATGAACTCCCATACACACACACACACGCATATATATATACACACACTATCCACTAGATCTAGCAAGCCTGTTCAAACAACCCCCACCTTCAAGGATCACATTTTCATTATCCATGTCTCAGCACCAGAAAAGAACAAGAAGGGTGACATGGTATTAGAAACAGGGTCTTGTGTTTTCAACATAACATCCTTTAACTTGTATTTTGGGTGTTGCCAGATCTAGTCTGAGACTTTAGCCAAGGCATTTGATACTCCAGGTTGTCGCTGTGCATGTGTTTTCCCATCTTCAAAAGAGAAATAATACATCCCTTCCTTATGAGGTGCTTCTTTCTCATTCCATTGGGGAAAGCTTTGAGGTCCAGAGTAAATTCAAACTGAAGACAGAAAAATATTGTCAATGAAATAAAAACCATCAAAGTCTACAAAGATACTTTTTCCCCTTAAAAAAAATTTAAAAAAAATCAAAAACAAAGTGAGGGGGAGGTTTCCTGTGCAGAATAAAACCCACTAAATCTTACTCTCTTGGATGTCCTGAAGCCGCCCTCAGAGGTCTGGTTATTGGGTCCTTGGTGGGAATCTTTTTCCTCTCTTGCACCTTGATGGCTTGCTGAAGCAATGGCCTTGCCAAAAATGGCCTTGCAATCTGGAGTTCTGCTCACAGCTGAGGCGTGAGTTCATTCAGGTGAGCCAGCAGGAAGCAGGTGGGGTTAATTCAGGTTTAGCTCCCACCAGAGCCATGCAGCTCTCTGCCCACCCAGCAATCCCAAGGTTTCCTTTTGCCTCTCCCTTCTCTGGCTGACAGCAGAATCAGGCAGCTGTCCTGTCTAGGGAGGAGGGGACAGCTCTGCTGGCCTCACTGAAAGGTGTCAGGGGAAGACCAGAAACTCTTGTCCCATCTGCCATATCTCATGATTTTATGTCCTCTGACAATATCAAGCTGTGACCTGTGGAGGGATCAGACTTCTGCCCTTAGACTCAGTTGTACTGAAAAGCCACTGAAATGATTAAAGGCTACACCTACAATCATGGCCAGATATTCAGGATTCTGTAGTGACCTGACACACCTCTCCTGTAACATGAGAAACCTGAACTTGGGACTACGTTTAAGTACCAAAAAATGTTAGACATCACCCAGAGAAGTGATGATCGCTGCACTCCCTCTGAAGCAATGAGCAGGACCTGTCCTCAGGCCTTAGGAAAAGTCAGCTCCTGAAAATGCCAGTTATTTCTGCAATAGCTTGTGGCCAGTCTAAGCATTAGAAATGCAAAATAACAAGAAAAAATTATCTCTAGTTATGCCTGTTCATTACAGAATAACATCATCTTAGACAAAGAACCCAAGTGAGCAAATGGCTTAAGCAAGGATGTCACTCAGGCTAGGGATGCTAAACAGGACAGTTCACATTGGTTAAACTCCAGCAGAAATATGTTCAGCAACTGAAAGCCACAAAAGACTCATTTCACTAATTGTTTTGTGCTTGCTGTTCTCTGTTTTGCAGACTGTTAGTTACTTGTGCACGGTGTCAGTGGGCACATACCAGTCAGTATTTTGCATTTTGGTCATTCTGCTGTCAAGCAAAGACCTTCAAATGCTGCACTTGTCTCTCCTTTGGCCATTTAGTGACAGCAGATAAAATCCATGTCCTAGCACTGCAAATGAGGGAGCCAGGACACCTTCACCACTCTTTATTTGGCTGTTGAATCCAAGTTCACAGTAAACATGTAATATAGTGGATTAGCACTTCAGCAGATGACTCAATTGTTAATTGGGACACTGAAAATTAAGGGTCATCTGTATTATGCTCCCACACGTGTTCCTCGAGAAAAAGCCTTGGGTTTTACACATCCCTGTGCTGCAGGATAAATTCGGGGGTAAGCAGGCTTGCTTTAGCTGTCTTACACAGCTTACAAAGACTCAGTTTATACCTCACGGCCAAACCCAAAGCTGAGCATTCCTTTCCCAGCATGCAAAAGGCATCCTGAAAAGAACAGAGCAGATTTCCCTCAGCTCAGCTGTTTCCCATCCTTGCCTCTTAATTGTCAACTTAAAGATGCAGTAATTTGTACCTTTATTCTGAAAAGAACTACAGGCAGTTAATACACATGTAGTTAATACATTTGCCTAAATAAGGGGGGGAAAGCAAAAAAGGCATACAACAGCTAGGCAGAGTGAGTTGAGGTCTGATGAAAACCAAACTGCAGAGATGGCCAGTAGAGTTGTTCAGGTATCTGTCCACTAGAGTTGCCACTATTTACAGGTAACAGATATAATTTATAAATACCAAATTTATATTTATATAAATATATAAACATATAATACATATATATGAAGTGTATATACTTAAATATATAAATATGAGAGTATATATATTTATAAATTATTTATGATATTTATATATTTATTTCTATATTCATATTTAAATATTTATAAATACCAAATTTATACATTTGGTATTCTGGAATACACATTAAATTTGACTATGAGTAAGGCGACTACTGTGGCAAAAGACACAATAAAAGCATTTCCCAGAAAGTCAAATCCTCCTACCAGGACTTCATCCCATCTTTTGAAACACAGGAATTCTTGATGTGCTTCACTTGCTGTCCACCAGGTATCTGTTTTCCCTTCATGCATCCCATATTCCTACCTTGGCCTTATAAAAAGGAATACAAAACCCTACAGGGGTGAAGATCTCCCTCTCCCAGAGCTTTTCCTGCTCCTGGGAGACAAGGCGTGGTACTCACAACGGATGAGGGAAGTGCATAGGGACACTCCCAGGACAGCGCTGGATGCTGGACACGGCCGGATCCCGGCTGTGGATCCCGGGCCCGGTTCCCCCTGACTGCTCTGGGACCCCCAAGGACGTGATCGGATCCCCCTGGACACTCCCGGATGGATCCCAGATCCTCACATGGATCCCAAGCTCTGAGCCCCTCCTGGATGGATCCCAGACCCCCCAAATGGATCCTGGGCCATTTCTGAACCCCTCTGGGCAGATCCCAGATCCCAGCATGGATCCAGGACTCTTCAAATAGATTCTGGACTCCCTGGATGGGTCCCAGATCCTCTAGACCCCCCCAAATGGATCCTGGCCTCTCTGGATGGATCCCAGCTCCCCAGATGGATCCTGGACCCCTTTGGACTCCCGGGATGGATCCTGGATCCCCCTGGACCTCTCTGGATGGATCCCAGACTCTTCAAATGGATCCTGCACCTCTCTGGACTCCCTGGATGGATTCCAGATCCCCCAAATGGATGCACTAAAGGTCTGCTCTTCTGTGGCCTTCTGCTGGCTTGGCCAAGCAAGTTCCACCTCCAGAAACCACACACACGTATCCAACTTCACTCCCATCAATAAGGGCTCCATGAAAATGAGAAGCAAAAGCTTATTTCGTTTTAGTAATAAGTCTGTGGAACAGAATATCCTTTGGGGTGAGGAATACATCAGCCTCAGAAACAGGCAGCCCATGATCTCCTCCTCTTAATAGATAAAATTAAATAGATACATATTCTTTAAATATTATTGAATATATTCACATATTAAAAATTATTAAATAGAAATACTATATCTTAAATATAGAAATATTAATGACATATAAATAATAGATATTATTAATAATATTTATCTATTTATATATAAATAGAAATATATAAATATTATGGATAAGAATATTTATTACACTACTGATAAAAGGGAGTGTCAGTCTTATTGACACATTCACAAGAACTTATTGAGGATAATCCTGATTAAAGAAGACAAAGAATGCTATTATATCACACAGAAACATCATTCTTCAACAGCCACTTAAAAGCATACCAAAGTCCCAGATCAGCAGCCAAGACAAGAAATCAGCCTTCTTTTCCTCTTCTAAGAGGCAACCAAAAATACAGCATAATAAGATAGTAAAATTCCAGACAAACTGTGTTTGTAGAGGGAAATCAGATTAGAAAATTGGAGTATCCTGTGAAATACCTCCCAGTATGAGATAGGAAGGCAAGACAGAAGTTAAGCAGTCCTCATTAAAAAGATTTAACTACATCAAAACTTAGTAACAATTTAGCTGTTTTTAAAGTATTTTTTCATTATGGCCAAATAAAGAGATTGCAGTACTAACAAAAAATTAATTTTGACACTTAAGAAGATTTTGAAAGAAACGTTTATTTTTATGATGACAGGCATAAGAGACCTGTTTTATGATGGCTTTGTTAATGGCAATGAAAAATATTTTCTTTATGAGAAAACCAGGTGAACAAACCCAAGAGGGGACCATACACTTGCTGCACTTGTGAAACTTTTTCTGTGTCTGCTTTAATTCTGCTCACTGAATTATTCCACACAATCAAGATCACTGCCCCAGCTCAGACTGGATACTATTTTCCCCAGTTAAAATAATGAGACAAAAAGGCCAGAGAAATTTAAAGAATTACAAGTCTTAACTGACAGATTTCCCTCAAGGTTCTTCTATGCCCCACCCCACAAAACGAACTGAGTGTAGTCCTTTTAATAAGTGTTAATGGATTAGCAACTCTGCCACTGATGTCAGTATTTAACTTTTCAAGAGTGTGGTATCCTCAAATGATTTACACATTGCTAAAGCACAAAACCATAGAATTCAGTCCATTATACAAGGATGCCATGATAATGTATGTAGATTTCAGAAAAAAATCAGACCATAAAGGTCCATCCATAATAACTCCTCTATATATGGAATTTGGTACACCAAAGAGCAGAAAAACTCACAGTAAAAGACTCACATTAAAAGACTGTTAGTATTAACACCCTAGTTTTACTGCAGCATTCTCTCCTAAAGCTGAATGCATTTTATTCATGCCTTCCTGCCCAAGATGAAACATTTTCCTGCTTCTAAAAGTACTCCAAAAATGTAAGTATTGTTTCACACGTTTTTTTAGTGATGTATCTTATCAGCAAATTCATGTCAATGGATGCCCTATTAATCACGGGGAACATTTCATTCCAGTTCTATTGACTGGGATGCTGTATTGCAGCTTTGAAAAGGTTCCTGCCTGGAACCATGCTTATGGGAAATGCTGTGAGAAATGCACAGTGCATTTTCTTTCACACATGTACACTAAGGGCTGACCAAAAAACCCTCAAAAATTAATTTCTGAAAAACTACTTCAATACAAAGGATCTGAAAATTTCACATTCTCTTCTGTTGTTGCCTTAGTTTTACAGCTTTTAAATCTACACACGTGTTTAGGAATATTACAAAATATGTGTATAGACTTTGGCAAATTGAAAATGTACCTTTTTGGCAAATTAATTTTAAAATTATTTTAATTTAAAAATAATTTCAGACATTTTAAATTTGAAATATGGACAAATGACAATTTTACCTTCACAGAAAAAAAAAAAAGGAAATGGAGGCTATTAATCTATACCCTCTCCTTTTGTTATTCTTTTCTCAATAGGTCCATGTATTATTTAAGGGCTTCTGCAGAGATATACTTACATGAGTTCTGGATCACATTTCAGCTGATGAATGCCCAACACACAGGTATGTTATGAAAGGTCATCAGCTACAAGTGAAGCTGCATAATGTATGCCTGCTGAGCACAGCTGCCAGTTCTCTGCCCTGGCTCTGGGTCTGCTCTGGCAGAGCAAGCAGGGAGCTGGGAACACCAGCTGAACATCTTTAATTCTGGGGAGTTACTGGGAGCTCTCATCCAGCACAGGCAGGGTGAGGTCCACTGGGCATCTGGGCTCCCCTCAACAAGAGCCAAAGGAAATGACCCCAAAGTGCTCTAATGCTACATCCCAAAAGGACCACTAGAGAAACACCCAAAGATTTCCATAACTGCTCCAAAAATGTCCCAGCTCCTAAATTTTTCAGGTTTTCCTAATATAGAAAGAACCAAGGAGCCATTCTGCACTTGGATGAGAATGGAAGGAGGATGAAAAGCCCACGACTTGTGCTGTAATTCTGTTCCACAGCAATTCTTTTGTGCCCTGCTGATGAGAACAGCACGTAGCTTGCTCCTGACATCAGGGATGAGCTCTCTTTTGCTGTCCAGTCCTGTTAGGAACAAAAAGCCATTGCCTGCACACTCTCCCCTGCCTCTTGCCACTGCTAGCACTCCTACAAACATCTTCCAGCCTGACCTACAGCTTCAAGGAGCTCTCGGAGCATAAAAGGGCAGCCTTAGGGAGCTGCAGTCACTCTTGCTTTAGTTGGGAAGGACTTCCACATGCCAAGAAGCATAAAAATATGCAAGTAAACACATGTTCCATCATTCATTAGAAGATCATGTTTGCACATGGTATTTAAAAACTGGAATTTGATTCTGGAAAAGACCCCTGGAGTATTCTGGAGAAGGTTGGATGAGATTAGGCGCTGGATAAATCTCTCCTGATCGTTTCAGTGAACATGTGCAGCCCTCCCCAGAGCCCAGGGGAGGGCAAAGCCAAGGCACCCGTGCTCATCTTACCTGTGACACCCCAGCCCGGGAGGGTGCAAGGCACGTTGCTCTTTTTCCAGCCTCTGTGGGCATCAATCCCATTAGGGCTGTGGAAGCCTGCTTCACTCTCCAGACATCTATTTCATTATGAATATCTGTCTAGACGTGGCAGAGATCAG
This sequence comes from Onychostruthus taczanowskii, assembly GCF_017590055.1. Classification (NCBI taxonomy): domain Eukaryota; kingdom Metazoa; phylum Chordata; class Aves; order Passeriformes; family Passeridae; genus Onychostruthus; species Onychostruthus taczanowskii. The sequence continues at coordinate 2,557,620 of NW_024496638.1, forward strand.
AGTACAGAGTGCTCCTGGTGCAGCACACAGCCAGGGCCACGGGCAGAGCCGAGCAGTGCCCTGAGCTCACCCTGGCAGCTGCTCCTGCACAGAAACAGCGGCAGCAGAGCACCTGGGGCCTCCCCATTCCTCCCAAAAGCCAAGGCAGGACTCCCCACTCCTCCCAAAAGCCAAGGCAGGACTCCCCACTCCTCCCAAAAACCAAGGCAGGACTCCCCACTCCTCCCAAAAGCCAAGGCAGGACTCCCCACTCCTCCCAAAAGCCAAGGGAAGGCCAAGCAGTCTGTCTCCGCATACCATTGCACTCAGCCAGAGCAGGGATTTAAGGGGTTTTCTCCCAGTAACAAGTGATTTGCTTTCAAAGGAGAAAAAATTAAACTCAGTTACAGAAGAAAGAAGATTTCACTGCCATAACACTGCAGTTTCCTGTGGATTTCTGAAGGACCAAGAGGGAGAAGTATGGGTTCATAGCTCAGCATCTGAGAGGATTAGCAGCTCCTCAGAGCAATATCTGCCAGCAGCAGTGACACTGACAGTGGCAGTGTGCGCAGTGACAATGACAGTGTGCACAGTGTGTGTGTGACAGTGGCAGTGTGCGCAGTGACAATGGCAGTGGCAGTGTGTGCATTTTGTCACCTTCATTGTCCCCAGCAGCCAGCCCAACACTGTGTTAGTTCCTTGTTTTACCACACAGGCTTCTTCCAAACTGTGTGTTCAAAAAAAAAGTCCTGGAGAGTCTGGCAGCCTTTTTTTAATCTCTTGCTTCATAACCTTGTGGACATAATTGAATCGAGTAATGACAAATTTACTTTTTTCACCTACCAATTTTAGAAGCAAACTGTCATTGTTCCAAGTCTACTCTTAAAGTCATACCTAAACACTTCCAGAAATGCCTGGCCGTGGACAGCCACCAATTTATTGCACATATTAAAGAACACAAATTAATTCTCCCTTTGTTAACTTGTACTTCCAATTTAATTAACTTTTAAAACTCAATTTACTAGGTGATGTATTTTGGTGCTTATTAGTTAATGAGTAAGACACTTTACATAAGCCAAGGAAAGGCCATCTAAAAATATTTTCTGGGTAACTGAGGTGGCCTAGTGTGCAAAAACAAACACTAAAACACTTTTAGAAAATAACAATGACGATGCTGAGAGCAAAAAGACTAACTGTGCATGAATCTGTAGGGGCAGTGTCTTACATGATCTAATTCTCTTCCTAAAAGTGAACAGGGTCTAGAAAGCATGTTCCCTTTTCTGCTCAGTTCCCCTCAGGAGCTGAAAGAGTTGAGCTTTTCTGTGCTAATCTTTTTATAACATAATTTAGTAAAACTTAAATAAAAATTTAAGTCCCCAAAGAGAAAATTAAACTAGGACATTTGGACTCCCAATTTTACTCTTTCAGTCCTGGATTCAGATGCATTATACAGCTATTATTCTGATTGAGTGTAAAGTTTAAAGGAACAAATATTTTGCCTTCAAGAGAAAAAAACCTGGAATCATCGAGAAATAAATTTTGCAAAAAATCCCTTGGTTTCAGATTTGTCCTTTTCCCTCCCCCCCTCACATTTTTGACATCTCTACTGAAAGTTGGCAGGGGCAAACACGATTCGTCACAATCCTTAGTGCCTGCCTTCCAGATGAAAAATGCACTTGTCATGCCACAAAGCAGCCTCTTCCTCCTCCTGACAGCTGACAGTGCCCACCACGCAGCAGAGCCTCAACCTCCCACTGTTTGCCCAGTAAATATCTATTCCTTGAATTCTCAAGTCAGTTTTGAGCACCTAATTGGCTAAATTGCCTAGTGAAAGAGTTCAAGAAATTAACCTAAATTTCCATATCAATGGCTGGTTTGACATCTTTATATAATTGCCAAATGATTCTGTGTTTTGTGGTCGTTTGGTTTTTTCTTTTTTTTTCCTTCTTATTTGTTGATTTCATTTGTTTGGCTGGTTTTTCTCAGATGGATTTTCAGTTACTGTGTTGCCTTTACCTATGCATAGCCCAGAATGTCCCCATATGGGCCAGTTATTGCAGTATTTAATCACCTGATTTCCACTGGTAAACACGCTTTCTTAACAGCTCTCCACGTGCTGACCACATGGGTTAATAACACCCACCAGTTCCCACTAATTTTAATGTTTTCTGCCACTCTTCAAACGCACACATTTAAAGGATGTGCTCAGTGAAGTCATGTTCCATCCGCTTCTGGATTTCCATCAGCCCCTTCTGACTGCATCTTCTCTTAGAGCAGCTGGACTGGACCCTGCACAGCTGTTAACTGCAGTTTCTGCTGAAATGTTTGCAGCTCTGAATAGTTTGAACAATTCTGAGCGGCTTACTTATTTTTACTCCATGAAACAAAGAAGTTTGGTGCTGGCCAGTCTGTGAATGCCCAGATTATCTGACATCATGGGATTCTCAGGCTCATGACAGCAATCATAATGCACTTCCAGAGCTGTTTCTAGAAATCCTCATTGCCTGCAGTCTCTGTGTGCTGTGTAAAGCCCTCTGGCAGGTGCCTGAAATACGAGGCGAGAGCTTCACAAGGTGTGGGGCTGCTTTTAAACCACGTCAGCAGGATTCTCTCAGTGGATGATTAAACAAATACATCTCATTTACTTGAACACATATTAACAACACTAGCTAAGTTTCTAAATTTTATACTAAAAGAACGTTTGGCTGTCCAATCAAAATCACATTTTTAAGGGTGCAATATGAACGTGTCTGAGTGTCCATCCCTGCAGCACAGATGCTTTTTCCCACAGCCTCAGCATTGCTTCCTCTGCTGCTCCTGGCACACAGAGTGCCTTGAGTGGGCAGCACTTAGAGAAGGGAAGAGCACTTCCCAAAAAAAGGATTCTATTGATACCCCTCTCATGCAGTATCTAATCCTGCGTGTTATTGACTTACCATAACCCAAAGCCTACAATGAATACAGAATTATTAATTTCCTTATGGGATTTTGTATGGTGATTTCACTACAGCGTCTGAATTCTTTGAAAACATTAATGAACAGATCCTCTCAACATCCTTTTGAAGTGAGAGGATATTTTTATCACTATTTTACGCAAGGGGAATGGAATATTTAAGATAAAAGCCAAAATGTTCAGAGTGTCAGCTAATTTTGTTTGCCAATTTTGGAAGTCTGAGGCTCTGAGTTTTCCAAGAGCTAAGGAGTTTTTTTTAAAGGCTCTTTATGTGCTCAGAGGAAAGAGGCTGATCCCACCAGTTGCTGCTGGGAACACAAAATATTCCACATGTTCAACATTATTTGATACCAAGCTTCAGCTGTCTCAAAACAAGCACTCAAAGAGAGGAGCTTGACAGAGTTTGCTGTGGATGGTGAGCCCACCTCATGAAAGGAACCATCACTCTGGCCAAAAACCAAAACAGCATTTCTTTTTTCCCTTCCTTTGAGTATTTCCCAAGATTTTTTCCATCTTAAGCATGAAATGAGATTTTGGATAGAACTCTGATTCCACCAAAAAAGCTAGATATTTAAGAAAAAAAATAAAAAAATCCATCTCATCTGTTTAAACTGGAGACTGGGTAAGATGCTGTGCTGGAGTGACTTGACCACCATTCCTCTGTGTGGCTCAGAAATAAGTTTTGCACCTTTAAGATTGGTTCTGAAAGCAAAGAGGGGAAGAGGAGTTGGTTTTCAGAAAAAACTCTGCTCTGTCATTCCTACACATTCCTGCTGCAAAACAACGTAGCCCACAACACAAACAGCAAACCAGAGCTCTCCTTTATTTTAGTTAGTTTTAGCTAAGTAAAGCAGAGAAGTTCCCTAAACTGTAGGGTTTTTTTTTTCTTTAAACCTATTTAAATCTATATAAAACACCTGTAACCTGTAACCCACCAAGCCAAGCCTAAGCCACATTTCCAGCACAAAACAAATTAATAACAAACTGAACAAACCAAGATACAGCCCACAAAAAACCCCGAGTTTGTCATCTCTTTGAGAGAAACAAGAAGTGCTATTGTTTAATATTGTTCATTTTTTGTGCTAGTGAATGCTTTGCCTGTTAAATAAACAATTTTTTCCACTTTTCTCCAAAGAAATTTTTTTTCTGAAGCAGTTAAATTTGCTTCCTAAAAGAAATCCCTCTAAAAGTTTTTCTCCCAAAATTACCCTAAACCAGAACAAATATAATTTTTGGCACCCAATGCACAGCTCGAGAAAGCAGCAAAGACCTGTACTGATTGCATTTTAGTTTTGTTTATTCCGCAATGAGATAAAGCCATCAGTAACCACATTCATTAAACTGCTAATGTCTCTCAGAGTAAAAACCTTCATGTGTTTCTAGCCCCTAAGTTTTTTTCAAGTTTTAATACCTTTTTAGGCACTAAAATTATTTTCTTATCCAAAAATAACTCCAGTATTATCCCTAACACGTAGTTTTTACAGTAGAAAAGCAGAGATTAAAATGGCCACTGTACTAAGCTCAGTGATAATAATTTATAGTTTACAGAAGTACCAGTCTGCTCATTGCTTGTCCTACCCTGCCTCCCAATTCCAATAGCATGTTTTAAGGGTTTTTTAATAACTGCACCCAGTTTCTTGAAAGAAAAGCAAAAAATGAAGCTTCTCAGCCTTTCCTTCTTCTCCTTTAAATCTATTATGTCACTTTTAAAAAAGGTTCAGTTTCCCCTAAATGTTAGAGACACCACTTTCCTAGTACTTAATCTAGTAAGCTTCCTCTATACAGCCTACAACCTCTCTAAAATAAAACCTAAAATATCCAGAAGAACTAATAAAACCCCTAACCCAATAGTAAACCCAAAAGTAAAAAATCCTGAATAGCACAAAAATTAAAAAGATATAAGCCAAAGCCCAAAACATTTTTCTAACCTAAAACTTTCCACTTAAACAAATTCAAAACCCAACTGAAGTAGAGGAACACCTAAAAAAAGGTACCATAATGACTCTAAAGAGAAAAAAAAAATCATTACAATAAGCTATGCCCTAACCTATGCTTGTCACACACTCCTAAACACTGTAAAACAAAAAATAAAAGAAAAAGACAAAACAATAAATCAGCTACTCCAGTTATAACTAAACAAAGAATAAACCTGAGCCTGTAGCTAAACCCAGCAACAAACCTCAGCTGGCAGCCACTGCAAAAAAAAATACACAAAAAACCACAGACCAACAATAATAACCCAGGGCAAAGACCCCCCAAACCCAGCACTAACACCAAAGTCACAGTTAAAGCAACTAACACAAAATCAAAAACCACTATTAAAGACCCATTCCCTAAAAAACCTTTGTAGCCTAAAAAGAAATTACACTCAAAGACCTAATGAATCTATAGTTAGTTAATCCCTCTTTAAAACTACAATTCCAAATAATACTAAAGCAGAACATTTAAAATCCCTATCACATAACCCAATTATCAACCAAAGAATAATAAGGGGGGCTAACTCTCACAATCTCTGGGCACGGGTCCTAAGACGTGTAGCACAAAAATATCTATATACAAACCATCTCTATATACAACAAACCCAATAAAAGCCATAAAACAAAAAAAACCCAAAAACAATGCTTAAAAATAGTAATAACAGAAATTGTATTCTCAAATAGGCTAAAGACTACAAATCCAGATTTAGTACCATGTACATCCATAACACAGCGAAAATTCGTACAACTTCGACCACAAAAATACACTTGCATTTTAACAATAATTTAAAAAAAATATATAAAGAAGACACTGTACTTAATATACCAAAAATGCTCCAAACATACACAGATACTGTACATAATCCAACACATAAAAATCACAACTGGAAAAACACATATACCAAAGGAAAAATAAATCACGAAAAGCTCAAAGAAAAAATTTAAAAAACACCTTCTCCAAATCTCAGCAATACCAATCAAAAGTTCTAATACCAAATGTGAATGTCCCCCAAACAGGGAGAGAAGGTACCCTCACTATGTGATGGTAAAAAAACCACAAAGAAATAAGATAAAAAACCTACTGCTACTTTAACACAAGTGCTTGAATTGAAAAACGACTCAAAGAAAAAGTTCCACCAAAAAAACCAGCTCCAGCAACCCTTAACCAAAGTACCAAATATAACAATAGTAACAGTATATCCCATCCCCTTAATAACTCCAAAAAGTATACCCAAAGAAAAAAAATAAAACAAGCTTAGAGGGGCTCTGCCTCTCACCAAGGAAAGGCTAGAAAACACTGTTTTTTAAACTGTATAAATTAATTAACCTAGAACATCAAAACCACAAAAATAGAAAACCTTAGTCAACACTAGCACACAATACACATTGACCCCACCAAAACATATAAAGACAAAATCTGGTTCTATTACCAGCATAACAAAAAGATCACAGGATTTTACTTTAGTCAAAACTAAAGTAAACCTAACTAAAAGGAAGTGAAAAAAGCCACTCTATTTTAACTAGCCCCAAAACCCCATCCATTTTATGCATAGACTCCCTCCAAAGTCAGTTTTTCAAAAACCCAAAGAAACTCAGGTAAACATTTAAAATAACAACTGTGAAAACAAAAAGCATCAAACAATTAAACACCTTACCTGAGCTATCAAAAAACCCATCTGCAATAAAACTTCTTTAAAAACCCCCAACAAATGCCCATTACCACCTCAACAATACACCACCAGCAACACCAAAGAGCTCAAGATACTCTAACCCCCATCCAAAAAATATTCCAAAAACTAAAACACGAAAAAGTAACCAACAAAACCCACTCACCCTTCAACAAGCCCATTTAGCCTACACACAAATCTAAACCAAATAAAAATTAACTACAAACTACCGTACCCTAAATAACTCCACCACTGAACACTGTTGTGCCAAACTTATTAAAACTGCAATACAAACTACAATCCAAACCAAAAAAATAATACATCACTATTAATATTACCAATGCATTTTTCTCCTTTCCCCTGACAACGAAATACAAACCTCAGTTTACTTTCACCTGAAAAACATATAAATAATATAAATACATATATATATATCAATACAGCTAAAACCAACTACCCCAAAAATAGAAACACAACCCCGCAATCTACCATAAATTCATCCAAACTGCACTGAAAAAGAGTAAAGCTCCAAAACATCTACAATACATGAATTACATCACTGAGTAAAAAATCACAGCAACAAAAATGTTTAAAAAACAAATCATCCAAATTCTCCTGTAACCAATTTCACCATCAGAAAAAAACAAAATTAAAAAGCCTGCTCAAAAAAATCCAGTTCCTAAAAATAAAATAACAAAATAAACGGCATCAAAGTCCCACCAATGTCATCAACAAAATCACAACAGTATCTCCACTAACCAACAAAAAACCCCACAAACCTTCCTAAGCACTATAAGCTTTTTAAAAATGCACATTCCTAAATACAACGAAATCAGAAACCCTCTTTACCTAATCACCCACAAAAAGAGCACTTTCCAGTAAAACCCTACAGAACAAGAAACCTTAATCACAATTAAACAAAAAAATCACTCCTACAATAACCCTTAACAGAGTCCCAACAAAACCAAATATAAAAAATGTACTCTACAAGCGAGAACCATAATCTGTCCTAAAACCTCTAACAAAAAGTACCTAATAAAACTCAAAGCCAACCATGAAGATTTTAAAGTTAAAACTAAAAAGGCTACTAAAAACCAAGTGCACTTCGAAAAAAAAAAAAAAAAAAAAAAACCAAAAAAAAACCACCAAAAAAACCCCAAAGCAGCTTATAAAAAAAATCCAAACTACTTCAGAAATAATCAAAAAAAAAAACAAAAAAAACAAAAAACTAAAAAAAAAAAAAAAAAAAAAAAAAAAAAAAAAAAAAAAAAAAAAAAAAAAAAACCAAAAAAAAACCACCAAAAAAACCCCAAAGCAGCTTATAAAAAAAATCCAAACTACTTCAGAAATAATCAACATTAAACCACAACTCCTCCTGGCTCCCCAACTACCAAAACTAAGTATTCAAAGCAAAAATTCCCTCCACCCACCATAGCACCAACTCCACATAAAGCAGATCGCACAACACACCCATATTAAATCACCCTAAGACTTTAAAAATAATTACAAATTAACCTAAAAGTAAAAACTTTACTCACAAAAACCCCCAAAAGTAACACTTACAAAAAAACCTGCGCCATGTAACCAACTACCAACAAAAAAAAATGTTACACTTTTCACTAATGATTCCTATCCCATTGTGGAAATCAACCAAAAAACCCCCAAGCATATAAAACCCCACACAACAAATCACAAAACTACTAAAAAAAATAAATTAAACCAGCTTATTAAACTCAAAGCTATTCAACTGCCCTAAACATTGCTAAAAATAACCAAAACTCTACCTGTACACTAATTCTTAAATAGTAACCAATACTCTATAAAAGCATCTAAAAAAATAAAAAAACCCTATTTAACAGCATAAAAAACCAATTTAAGCTACTAATAAGCAAAAAATATCATTACCAAAGTATAAAAAACCCTTCCTATATAAAAGTCCATTGCATAAATATCCATATTCCCAAAAATAAAGCTAACAAAAACCACCAAAACAACAAACAAGTAAATCAAGCTACAAAAATAAAAGTATCAAAAGCAAATTTAAATTAGCAGCACAAAAAGTTATTCCTAAATAAATAAACTCATCGTGACTCCAGTCATCAAAACAAAAATACCACCTATAAGTAAACACAAAACCAAAGAGTAAAGCTAACTATAAACAGTATTTCTCAGGTTGTACATAACTGTAAAACACATAGAACCATCAAACAAACCAAACAACCACAACCCCTATAACATAATAAGCAATAATCCAAATAGAAATATAAAAACCCTCAGTAAATTAATGACACTACACTACCCCAAACACACACTGTGTGCTCACAACAGTAAAAACCACCACAAAGTAACTAAAAACCTCCCTCACACCTCACACTACAGCCCATAACACCATTCGAAACCTTAAGAAACACATCCTTCAAAAGAATAGCACCCTCAAAAAAATTAAACCAAGCAACAAAACTCATTTCAAAACCAACCTTATCAACACCTAAACTAAAAATCCTAACATTAAATAAATACATAAATAAGTATATACCATACACCAACTACAAACGAAATAAAAAAAGTACAATAGACTGTTAAAAACCACCTTAAAACATGGGCTGGGGGACCTTTCAAAGAGTAAGAGCAACATCTACCAAAAGCCACGTAATTAATTAACACCCAAAGTTCCACTAAGGAAACAAACCCTACCCAACCTAAACACCTAAATATAATAAGCAAAAACAAAGTCCCAATAATGCATGCCAAAAGTTCATTAAAAATGACAATTGAAATTAATTCTACCTCAAACACAAACAAACCCATTCATAAAGTTGTTTTTACCAAATTACACATAGTAAACAACACAAAAAAAAAAAAAAATAACACAATGTATACCTCAAAAAAAACCCCTAATTATTAAGTAAGAACTATGGGTAAATATCAATGCTTGTTAAATGTTACTGCCATTGTCTATATACAACAGTATACTGTATTTATCCATGTACAATATATGTGTTTATAAAGTTAGAAATATAGTTTTGGTAATAAACTAACAACGTAAAAAATAGAAAGAAAACTATCCTAAAGTAACTTTGTAATACTTGTACCCCCATTCATCTGTGTAACTCAAAAAAAAGTTTTACACCTTTAAGATTAGTTCTAAAAACAAAAAAAACCACCAAAACAAATTCCTAGAGCTTGTTTTCAAGTTTTTTTTTATCTCGTTCATACTGCAGAATAATGCTGTCTGTAACAATGCAACACAAACAATCAGAGTTCTCCTCTATTTTAGTTAATTTTAGCTAACTAAAGCAGAAAAGTCCCCTAAACTGTAGGTTTTTCCCTTTTCTTTAAGCCTATTTAAACCTACTCTAAACTAAAACACACAAAAAACCCACCAAAATCTCACATCTATAACCCATCAAACCAAAACCACATTTTCAATGCCAAAAAAATTAATAAACTGAGCAAACCAAACTACAGCCCACGAAACAATCTCTGAGTTTATCTTATCTTTTAAAACAACAAGAAGTTTCATTGCTCAATATTGTTCATTTTTTGTGCTAGTAAATGTACCTATTTTAAATAAACAATTTTCTCAAAAAAATTTTTTATTTTTCCAAACCAATTAGAAAAATGCAGCTTAAATTTAGTTTCTAAAGAAAACCCCTTTAAAAGTATTTCTCCCAGAATCACCTGGAACCAAAACGTATGGCTGTGTGCAAAGGGGAAGACTTAGAGAGACACAAATTATCATGTGTGAGCATTCTGGGCATCTCTGAAAAGTCTCAGACCAGAGACTGAGGAATGGGAATTGATTCAGTAGGAAAATATTCTATAATTTCAATATATTTTATCATATTCAGTATATATTCCTGTGAGCTTCAAAGCACCTTTAAACTCCTGATGCATGAATTGTATGAAGGCAATCCAGCTTTCAGAACTTTCCAGTGCTTCACAGTTTCTTCAGTGCTTAAAAATGTCTTTATCTTTGAACGTGTCAATGAGTCTGAAATGAAATATCCTAAAGCAATCACAAAATTAACCCCCCTCGTATCAATGTCCAGGGTATATTTTCTCTTCTAGGTGAAGGAGAACAGAAAAGTGCCACAGAATAGGTAGGCTGGGAAATACATGATTTAAAGGTCAGCTGGAGGGAAGTCAGACTGGGAGCCAGCTGAAAAAGCAAAGCCAGACTATGCAATAAGATCATGATTCAAGAGGAAAAGATGAAAATCACTATTTCCAAGTTTTAGAGTTATATTGGAATATATGTGGATTCAGGGTTTTTTTTTTTTTTTTTTTTTTTTTTTTTTTTTTGGTTTTTTTTTTGGTTTTTTGGGTTTTTTTGTTTTAGAGCTATATTGGAATATATGTGGATTCAGGTTTTTTTTTGTTTTTTTTTTTTGTGGTTTGTTTTAGGTTGTTGCAGCTTTTTTTCTGTCACTCTCTGTGGTAGTTTTACAAGGGAGGCATCTACAGGTGTAATACAAAATCTTCTACATAACTAACAGTCTGCCAACCTCAAAATTTAAAAATTCTCCAATTAACACACCAAACCCACTACACTCTCCAAAATGGGAATTCCTGATTTACACAAAACCATTGCCCTGCTGAGATCAGAAACCGCACTTGGTGCCCATTATGGTTCCTGGACCTCTTCATCTCCACGAGGGTGGACTCTCATCCACAGCTCCCAATCTCAGAAAGATGCCCCAAAAGGTCAGAAACTTTGATCTGTTCCTCATCAGGGTGCATGATTATCAACTCACACTTACAGAATTATTATAAATCCACACATACGGAATTATTATAACTCATACATATAGAATTATTATAAACTCACACATATAGACTAGTAATTGACACAGAATATGGAAAGCAAACATAATACTCATTTGGGAGGAGATATTCAAACACCAGACTTTAAGGTCCTCTAGGAACAAGACTTACCTGCTTGGTGAGTGCATGGCCAAAAGAACCCAAGCCATCTTCCTCTTCTGGGCTGCCTTCTGGAAGAGTCTCTCCCACCCTTGTGCTCTCTGTTGCCTGCACAGGCTGTCAGGAGAACCCTCTTGTGTCACAGCACACAGTGTGTCAGTCCCAATCCCCAGAGTGTCACCACACAATTTCAGAAAGCTTCAACCCATAAAAATAACACCACGCCTCTTCAGGAGGGCACAAGTGCCTGCTTTTTTGTCCTTCAGCCCCCTTTTGTGCCCTGCTGTTGATGCAGTGCACCTGTGTGCCCTCTGCTCCCTGTGGGATTGGGCAGCACCCCTGGGCACTCCATGGCTCCTCACCTTCAATAGCATTCACCTGTGCTGCACAGCTGGAGCCAATTAGGGATCAATTAGGGATCAGCCCCACTCCCAATCACCACCAACTGTGTGCCCACAAATGGCATTATACAAACACAACCCCCAACTTTCTCCTGCAAGGAAGTCCTTCCATCAGTGTTGTTACCACAAGGTAGAAAATAATCGTTCTCTCCTTCCCCTTCCTTCAGGCTTCCATCAGCACCTGCTGGTGGGCACTGCTGATGCCTCGTGCAGGCTGGCCTGGAACAGAGGCTAGACAGAGTTAAAGAATAAAGTATTCCACAGATCTGAGTAATCAGTTTTGAACTCAACTCTTCTGACATCCATCACATTTTAAACTCCAGACTTCGTCATCACATATGCTATTCAGGGAAGAAATGCCATGTATTTTGAACTTGCCATTTAGGTCTCATACAGTAAGAAGCAGTGAATAATTGTTGCCTAGTCCCTTTTTCCATGACTCGTTATTTCATATACTTTGAACAGAACTCCTCACTTCAAGGGTGAAGTGCTCCTACACTACATTATTTGTATTCACGCTGTTCACTGCTTTAATTGCTCCTCATGCATTTTTGTACCCTTTGTAATTCAACCACATTTATTTGAAATGTATAGGACACCACCAGGATTCAGGCAAGCAATTTGCACAATGGTTTGTTCCCCATCCGTTTTTGTGCTATTTTGACCACGGAGAAGGATGTTTTCATGGCATTTTTACAATAACTCCAAGGTCTCTTTCCTGAGTAATAGCATCTATTTGAGAACCCATTGCCACATAGGTACAAGTTTGGGCTATTTTCCTTCTTGTGCATCATTATGCATTCATTGACACTGAGTTGCATTTGTTATTTTATTATCCAGTCCTTCAGCAACTAACATGCCTCTCCACCTCTTCATAGTTAGCTTTTGTCTCAGGTAACTGAATAATTCAATTCCAATAATTTTGGTCAGTCGCCCTTCACAGTTAGCTTTGGTTTCAGCTAACTGAATAATTAAATTTCAGTAATTTCTGTCAGTTTACCTTGGAACCACTTTTGAAATAATTTGTGGCTCTGTTAAAGCCTTTGAACTGCCCCTGGAGCCCCTGTCCCAGCATGGCAGGGGTGCCAAACACAGGCACAACGCTCCACTCTGCCCTAACCCAGCTCCTGAGTGACCAAAGGACCACAAGCCCCAGCTGGGGGAAAGGCACAGGGCTACCTAAGGCCAAACATGAGGTGAAGCTTTCATCTTGACCCTGCCTTCGTCTTGGAGCTTCTATCAGAACACTGCTGGAACCCAGAAGGGGGGAGTGACAGCTTTTCAGTCTCTGCTTCTAATTCCCTCTTTTTGGAATTTCTTGAGTAAGTAAAAACCAAATGGGCTTAAAGTTTGCTAAGTTGAATGGGCCAAGTTAATGGTCTGAGAAGCATTTTATGTTGATTGAATGTTGTTATAATAAGCAAGTAAATGAATAATAGTAGAAACCATACCCTGCAGCCTTGGAATGTTTTTGTAAGAATTTCCCAGTGGGACCAGATCTTTAACATCCTTTTCACACTTGCAACACTGATCTCCATTTAACCGTGCGTGGTACAACAGTGAAATCAGCAACACGTGCACTTCAGATACATGCTGTTCCTTAATTAGTTTGTAAAGACAAGCCAGCAGGTAGCAAAGTAGATTGGCAAGGAAACGAAAGGGGCTATAACATACCTTCACTGCTTCCCAAATACACTTTGCTTTCTACCTAACTGGCAATCTGACAAAAACTTGTTAGGCAATGAAGAGTTATGAGAAGTTTTGTGCCAGTAATGTGTGTGGAATGTGCTGGGAAGCACTTTCTGCTTATGAAGTCTAGATATGTTCACAGTACCTAATAAAACAAGTGCATGTACAATTAATAGTGCAGAACATTACTCAACAGCAATATGAAATACAAAAATCTCACTTCAGTCTGCTGTATCTCTGGAAACAATTCATGCTACTTGATAATGGTAAATAGGTACCTAGGTAACAAATCTATGATCAGCTTCTGATACAATCACTTCTCATGTCAGGTTTTAATTTTCTCAATAAATTTTTTTTGTCCCTGCAAGTGTTGCAATTAGACCAAGTGATGCCACTCAAATGCACGCCAAAGACATTAAGAAAACATGAGACTCATCAGTTTTATGTTTTGACTATCAAAACGGTGCATGCACAAGCTTGTCTAAGAGCTTTTCAAGATTGCTATGGACATCTATGTGTAAGTCTTACATGTCGTGAGAGCAGTGAAAACAACAACTACATTTAGCAAAAGCCAACACGCCTCTTGTACACATGATATCAACAAATGAAGCTCCCTGTGTACATTTTACATTAAACACTAAGAATCTGAAAAAAATCCCATAAGTCAAAAATAGTCTTTACAGCTTCAGCTGTATCAAAATTATAAATTAAAATTAATTCCAAAATCTTGCTTTTCATCATGACAGGGAAATATTAAAGTGACCCTCCCTCTTCATTCTACTGAAATTACATCACCTTGCTATGTGGACATGTCCCAAATCCCAGTTTTTAGGTTTCACACAAGCCTTTTCCCAGTTGTCATTGCACTACAAGATTCCAGGCTCACCACAATTATATCACCTATAATCCTTTTAGAAAGCAACTAGGAGGATTCAATTTCTCTCTCCTAGTATTTTTAACTAGCAATGGCTATTTCTTAAGTAATTATTTCTTCCTCTTTGAACTCTCCCAATGAAGATTGGTTCTGCACCATGGTCTGCTCCTCCCACAAGTGCTCTTGAAAGCTTCTGCAGGCAGCTCCCATTTCCTTCTTCACAGCCTTGTGAAAAATGTTCCTCCAATGTGTCAAGCAGGAATTCTGCAGCGTATTACTGAACTGATCAGGTGGGAAGCTCCTTGCTTCAGACAGTTCTGACACCACAAACTACTTACAGCATTTCTTCCTCTGGCTCTCACCAGACTGGAGAAATTCACTTCATTTGCACAGGCCAGACAGAGCAGAATGGCATTCTGGAGGCTGGGCAGGCTGTCAAGGTTACAGTACAGCTATACATAAACTCCTCTGTCTCTGAACATTAATAATTTGCTACAAGTCATTATAAACAGCATGTACTTATAACAATATTTGTCAAAATCAATTTTTCCTAAGAGAAGGAACATTTTTTGCTAGAAATACGTTTCACATGATATTGCTATTAATAATATTAATTTTTATTGAAAGTAATTAATAAAAAATGTATTTACAGCTGAATTAAATTGAAAAAAACCAGAACAGGAACATTTACAACCAAGTAACAGACTGAAAACCAGAAAGACATAAAAAAAAAAAAAAAAAAAGGAAATATTTGGAAACTTTTGGAAATATTTTTCTGTCTCTTGGAACTCCATATGTCATCCATAGATGCTAACAATCTAAGAACATCTAAGGCATTGTAATGCTAACCATGAACATGTTCTAATATTAGCATCTGCCTAACTTGCTTCCGAATGAAAATCTACTTTAACATAAGGAAGCTACTCCAATGAAAATAATTTAGGGGGTCAAAAGAACTTTTGTAATATTTCTGTCCTGAAACTCTCAAAACTATTTACAAGAGGAAATCACAATTCACCCTATTCACATTTGCTATCCGTCAATCCTGCTTGAAATAGGCATGAACTCAGAACTAAATCCTATTTTTTTTCTTGGAAACACGAAGTAAAAGATGTTTTGATGTCCTTGCTTTAACATCCAGTGGGACATTTCCTTGAGAAAGGCTTCTAATGAAGTTCCTTGGCATATTCTGTTCTTGCTTCTTGGTCTTCATTCTGATTCCTAGTGAAGAAAGAAATGCTATTAGAAATAGAAAGACACACATTCAATAAACATAAGTAGACTGTAGCTGACATGGACTTCTTTTCAGAATATGTCTAAAAATTTTTACACATTTCTTTCCTTTACTGAAAACCTCATTTTAATATGCAAAAATGTAATCACTCTTAACTCCGTAGACAATTAAAACACTGGATTTACTAAGTCCCATGATTAGACCCTCAACTGACAGAAGATGCTCTTAAAAAAGCACAGTGGTCTACAGAAAGATGTAGAAATATGAAAAAATGTTATTAATCCTTCTTATTATAGAATAGCATTGAAAAATGAACACTGTCATTATAGAAAGTTTTGTCTTTTTAATCTGAAAACAACTCCTCCTCTTAGTTATTTGGTTAAGGTTTATTCTGCTCTTGAATGCATGCTCTTGAAAATAAAGTCTATTTCATATTCAGTGCAACACTGAATAATCAAAATTTTATTTTCATTTCAAAACGTGCTTCTGCATGACATAGTTCCTTAATTCCAGAGTTAGGATTGAAGAGTGGTACCTTCCTAACCTGGCCTGTTGGAGCAGACATTGATACTGATATAACCCTGTATGCAACCTGCCTAGTAAGTAACTTGGTTAGACAGAGCCTAGACTCAGATATTCAGTTTCCAGAAAGCTTCTTGTAACACAGCCTCAACATTTCCAATGAACATAGAATAAGAGCCTTTCCCTCACAGCAATTTTTTCTTAAAAACATGTATGTGCAATAAAACCAGTGTATTGCCCATCACACTGGAAAAAGCCACACAATGGAAATGTTTTTTCACACAGCTTTTCTATTTCATAAGAAAAGCAGACTAAAATTTTAAAACTAATATTGGATCTCCTCTAGACAGCCCAATAAGTTGGTTAAGTATATCTTTGAAGAGAGTAAGGAAAAGGAGGCAGAGATGAAGGAAAATTGTACAGATTCAGCAAATTAAAATCTGCTTCAGGTGCCAAGCAACTTAGTGCCATGCACTAGAAAAGGCAGAGGTTTCTATAAAATGGCGAAGACATTTGTGAACATTGGCTGAAAAAATTATTTGTAACTGATTTTTTCACAGAAAAGATTAATGCACCTCAGAGAGAAGCCATATAATTGAGGCAAACTTTCACAAAATAGAACTTGCTAATATTATTATCAGCAGTATGTTAAAACCAAAATTTTGTCTCAGTTATTTTTTTACCTAAAATAGCCCCAAATTTTAAGACCAATAAATCTCTGAAAATACCTTTTATCTGTTAAAGCAAAGAATTAAAAACTGGCATGGAAATAATTAGAGAATTTTATTTCTTGATAAGCCACACTTGGGCAAAGACAAAATTGGTAAAAATTTCAAATTTCACAACAAGTACATAAACTATTTTAGGTGGAAGACCTTGGCTCTTGGGAAAAAGTGTTTCCCAACAACACTGTAATAATATTAGATTGAATTTTGATTAGATACTGTCTGTGTAACTGATATTCTGAGTCTTTTTCATAAAAAGGGATATACTATTCAAACCAATGGCTTAGTACACTGTCACAGCAATACTTGCTATTAAAGGGACAAAATTAATTGAGAGGCAATCTTAATTTTGCACTTGCTGTGACCAAGGTGATGCCTTCTGTCCCTTTGTGGTCACCAAAAACTGACATGTGCAGGCTGCCCTAGGCTGGACAAAGGTACAGAATGAAGCAGGGATTCCTTAAAAGGATCTCCTCCATGAATCCACCTTGGGCAGCACAAGATGAACCCAAATGGTCCCAAAATGCACGAGCGCTCACGGGGTCTCTCCCTGGGATCAGCTCTGCTCCATGTGCACATTGCAGTTCATTGTCCAACTCCAGCTCAGCCCCTGCACTCCCATCCTGCTTGTTTTTCTCTCTCCAGCCCACGGGGTTTGTGCTCTTGGGGCTGAGATTGGGATCATTTGTCCTTGGTGCCCAGCTGGAGCAGGAATTGTTTTGTCTCCCTGCTCTGTGCACAGGGCTCACCATCCCCTAACACAGAGCTCAGAAGTGCACACTAAAGCAGCACAGAACAGAAAAAGAGCAAAGCTAAAGCTGAGGCAGCAAAGGCAGTGTCCCCCACCCAAGCCCTGGCACTCACCAGCCCCCTGGGGCACTCGCAGGGCTGTGTGGCTCAGCAGCACGTCCTGCCGGGAGCGCTTGGCAGCGTCCGGGGCCTGCAGGCTGCCCAGCACCGTGTTCGAGGTGGAGCTGCAAAAGGGCCACAAAGGAGTTTGCTTTCAGTACAGTCACTACTAACAGTGGCCCTGGCCTTGAAATGTAGAGATACTTCAAATATTATCCAGTGTTCATAGAGTCCTAACAGAATGCAAGGAATAAACTAATTTATTATGTATATCTATGGATACTATTCCCCTTTCTCCTTTTAAAAAATTTACAAGAATGCTTCAACTGTGAAAATAAGAACTAATGATGGCGCTCGTATTCAAAGGCAGGGCAATATGTCACAGTTTTGTTTGAAACTACAGAAGCCAGTTTGATGGCCATCACATACAAATTATACTAAGAAATAATCTTAAGGCATGTTACAAAATCCCTGAAATGACCAAGCTGTGTTTATTGAACAAATCACATTTTTTTATTGCTGCAATAACTTTTCTACAGCCTCCAACACAGTTGGAGGGGGTGGCTTCATAGCAGACAATACTTTTTAACTAAGCTGCAAGAAAACTGTTACAGCTTCAAATTCATTAAACCAAAACCTCTATATTTTATCCACAGCACTTTATGTGATGGACTTAAGGTCTACAGTGAAAATTATGAACCTATCTGATCTCACCCTTCTGCAATTGCCTCACAAACTTCCTCGGTTCCACTCTGCAAGACAGCCTCGTAAACAAGCTAATTGTATTTATGTCCCAAGTTCCTAGGCTTTTCCTATTCCTGTAATAAATATTGTATTATTTCCACTTTATAGTTCCCTAACTCACACTTTCTTAATAATAATTTTCTGCCTAAATGAAAATATACAGCAAGCAGCAAAGACTAAGACTTTCCTTGTGCCAGTCCTAAAAATCTACTCATGCATGCCTCTTGCAAGAGAGCTTATGCCAATAAGAATATACCATTATTTGGTAAAATAGTCTCTTATGACTGACTTGCCTCTAATCCCTTATCCTGAAAATACAGCTGTTTCAAATTATACTTCTAATGTGGACCATATGACTGAAATTTACATTTTTATTCTAGCATTAGGAGGATGAATGACTGGAGTGAGCCACTTGAATCAGGGAAAGCATGGGAGAGAAAAGAGGGAAAAAGTAAAGAGGAGAATGGAATGAAGGCACTCTGAAAAGTAAGAGCATATTGCTTTTCTCCTTCAGAAATGTGTTTTCATTCCTTCTCTTCATAACCAACTGCTAGACAAAACCATAAAGAATTTCAGTCTACAGACAAATTACAGAAGCACAATGATCTCTATAAAAGGAACAGAAGTTGTGAGATTTTTCTGTAGTGTACTGGGAAATATGTTTGGGACACAAAAGAAACAAGGTGAACAGAAACATCTAGTCTTTTGGGAAGAAATAAGCATATATACATGCTTTAAAATTATTACACAGTTATTACAAAAAAAAAAAAAAGTACTTCACAAGCCTGTCTGAGAACTTTCACCTTAAAACTAGACAAAGCAGGTTACCAAAGTTCCCATGCCTCTCCTTAGAGAGAATGTAGAAAAAACTAGCTTGGTTTCAGAGAACAGCTGATTTATTTTGCTAAATTCATAATCAGCTATTTGAAAATGTGAGCAGTGCCTCTTTTCTCATGCTAGAGCAAAAGAGTTTATTCCTCCTCCTAGCAAGACAGTTTAAAACAGTAACTGATAACAACCAGAATAGTAACATGAAACTAGACCAGATGACTCTGATCTTCGAGGATAATTCTCTCTTTTAAAGATGCTAATAAACAAAAAGACACTTCAGTTTCTTCCATGTCCTGTGATCTGTCTATAGCCTTGTCCCAACAGTCTTGAGATATTCTGCATAAGACCTGTGTGGTGGTAGCTCCACTCATGTCTAGCAACGGGTCATTTGTAACATGATTTTTAAAATGGTTGTATCAATTTCTGCTTTTGGAAATAGGAAAAAATAAAAGAAAGACCAACTGTTTCATAGCTAATCAGGTTTAAATACAGAAAAAAAAAAAATCCCAAACCAACCAACCAACCAAAGAAATACATACACAAAAAAATTACAATTCAACTTAATGTCTATTCAATTTCAACTTTTCTGCTGCTCTTTCAGGATCATAACCAGAAGTGATATACAAAAGTTCTTCCTAAAGCAGACTGCAAAAATTAAGTCACAATATATGAGACTGAAAATGAATTATCAGAAAACCAATGTTGATCACCTAACTATTGTCCTGTACATTTTTTTCCTTGCTTTCTATTTTGGTAGTTTCTAATGCGCTCCAGCAAAGGCAGAACGTTCTCAAAAAACATAGATTTTTTTAAAATGACAAAGTTTCTCTTTTCAGAATTATCTGCTATTTTTCCATTTTGAGTAGACAGCAGCTACACAAGACATTTTATTAGTTTGTAATTATTAAAACAGAAGTTCTTAAACCAAGACTAACGAAAAAAAAAAATCTACTGAAGTTACTCAGAAAAACAAAAAAATCAATTGAATTCAAGCATATTTGAATCAGAACATGTCACATGCAGGTCCAAATGACTTCTATAAGACGTTTTCAGATTTGAAATATTAGGACAAAACTGAAGTAAGAACATAAGAAATGGAAATTCATTTTGTATAGAAGGGTTAGTTTAATCTTACCTTAGTATCTTTCTTTTTCTCTGAGCAGCTGAAGTCATTGCCATATATGAGGGCTTCTGAAATACTGGAGCAGAATTTTTGTTTCTTAAGGAAGAAAAATCAAGTCTAAAATAAAAGAATTGTATTTTTGTAAAACATATTATTGGAAGAAGTCAAGTAAATTTGTTCTTAACTGTAAACAAATATATGTTAAGTTGAAAACCAAAACTGGAAATTAATTTCATTAATGTTATTTGAGAAAGCTTTGCAGAGTTCTGACATGCACAGCAGCTTTAAGCATGGCATTTCACAATGTGGAGAAGCACAGTACCCATTTTAAAGACAGAGAACATAAGGCTTAGACAAAGTAACTTGCCTGAGGCATCACAATCAATTTAAAAAATGCTGTATTTTCTTTTTGGTACATATCTTCTAAAACAGGATAAGCTTTCAACTTCATTTGTTGTCACTAACATACTCCTGTTTTCAAATAATGCAGAATTGAATTTGATGTTGATCAAAATTGAGGGTTTGATTTTCAAAATGTTGGGTTTATTTATAAAACGGATAGAAATGGAAAAACCTAGCTGTACAGACAGGCAGGATTAAATGACTTGGTAATGTTTCTCACCCACATGAAAGGAAAATACCTTTGTACAATGCTACTGGCGCACGGCTGTGACTCCTTCACAGATGAGTAAGCAGACATTTCAGCTGTTTCCTCTGTACCTTCATAGAGAACGATCGTGGAGTTCATGAGAGCTTCGTGGCTCTCTGGGATCACGTCACACGTGGTGTCCATGATGCTGCCCTTCCTGCCTGGCACATCTGCCCTGCAGGCACTGACTGCCCCCAGGCCTGCCAGGTGCAAAGCCTCCTTCACCACAGGCTGAGCACACAAGCTGTGCACTGGCTTTCTGCAGGAGTCTGGAGTATTGACTAGAGGGTACACCTCCTTGGCCAGAGAATCCTCCAGGTGCTGCAGGCTGCAGTGGCTGGAGGCAGGTGGACTTGGGGCTACCACGGGAGAGTCTATCAGCTTCCTCCTCGTTCTCTTCTGCGGTGGTTCTGTGTATTCTAACACCTGCTGGGTATTGTTATTCCTTTCTTGTGGTGGTGTACCAGAAGAGGTGCCTGGCAAACATAAGTAATGATGGTTAGCACATCTAACTGCACATACCGCTCACATCTGGCTTTTTCCCTCCTCTTCCCTAGTGAGACATGAGCAGAAATTATTAAAATACTCCTTATTTCATATGCATATCAACTTGATCATGTAAATGATTTCTATAGCAGCATTGTCTAAGATGGCATTTGCTGTGACACTCAAGGTATTATAAATGTGCACAGGTTGGCATAGTTAACCCCAGAGGTTACAGAAATAATCACAACTAAGATCTGACATGCAACAAGAAGGAATGGAAGAGTAAGAGAAAAGACTATTGCACCACCATGACAAAACTCATACTTTAAGGTGGTACAATCACAGGAACCTAGAGCTGACTCCTGATCACAGCAGTTTTTTCCCTAGCAAGTACCACGCAGAATAATGAGAGACTGTTGAAAAAGGAATGACACAGAACCATCTAGAAGGAGAACACTTTCTGACACTGCAAATGAGAAAGCAGTGTTTTGCAAAGGGGCAAACAAAGAAGTTACTAGGATTCTGTCACCCTACTATATCAACTGTGGGGAGCAAAGCTCTTGACTAACAACTTCCCCCACCCTCAAAAATAAAGGAAGCAATACAGTGCAATTGGCCATTCTCATTCATCCTGATTTAAACTATTTTCCTTGAAGTGTCATAATGTTTTCATTTTCAAGCAAATGGTAATAAAGGCAATGTCCAAAGTAAGACAGAAGAGGCCTTTCTCTTTCTCAAGCTCTGAGTGAAGGAGGATCATTTTAAGACACAGCTCACTGTTCAAATGGTGACTTACACAGTTATAATACCAAAAAGCTACAGAATCTTTTTTAAACAAATCAAGAGCAGGAGAGGGCTGTCAAAACCCCAAGTGCTTCTATATTTAACTTCCAGTGCAAATATAAGAAATGAAGCCTAGTATCCTTAAAATGCCTATGGATTGGATCCCCTTCAGTTGGCAGCCACAGATTCATACTTCTCCTTTCTGCATTGCCCACTTCATGCCTATGAGCAACTCAACTGCAAAAACAACTCCTGCTTTTTAAATTGATGCAAGTTACTCAGGAATTAGCTGCGGTATTCCTAGAACAGTGTTGATAAATATTTATTTCTTCTAAATTTCATTATATTTTTGCCTCAGACTAAGAAAGCTAGTTTGAACTCCTCAGCCTGAATGCTTCTATAGTTCTCTCTCATGTGTTAACACTTAGGGCATTTTAACTGTTCCAAAAACATTCTTTGAACTCGACAAAGATTGATTAAGAACATGTATGCATTGTATTATTTCACCTCCACAATCTTGATTTGTTACACAAAGCAAGGCTTAAATAGCTGTAGCTTTTTCTCTGCTTACCATTTCCAGGTCCCATTTAATGTTGACCTCAATGCCCAGTTGCATCCAAATTTGCCAAGAGGCTTTAAAAAAGCCGATTCCCCAAGCACCCTCAGAATTCAGGTATCCTGGGAAAAGGCCCAAGTAAAGTCCTCACGAAGGAAAGCCAAGGAGGGTCAATCCCAGCACTGTTTTTGGTACTAGACATGCCACTTGATGGGATACCTAGCTAGATGGGATGACGCCCATTCGGAGACAGAAAACAGAGCTGCAAAGGACAGCCAAGGATTTAACGACCACAGCGAGACCATGACCTGTTCCAGGAGGATACAAGAGGTAGTACCAAAGTGTGTACAAGTACCAAGGAAGTTAGATACAGGCCACAAGTCTATTCTATGTTGCCACAACTTAATTCAATAATGAAACCACTGAAAAAACAAAGCAAACATTAATTCCTCACTCGGGGGCTCAGTGGCAGAAGGAACAATGTTTAAACTGTTCATGGGAAAAGCACTGTGCACAATTCCAATTCCATTCCATTGCTTGGAGCTTTGAAGAAACACGTACATAGAAAACTTAGGCCTGAGAGGACTGCCTGGCATGAAATAACTGAATTGTGAATTAATCTATGTGTGCACAGCTCACTTGATGTATGTAAAGGACCTTTCCTTTGTTAAAATACAAAATATATTGTTATCTTGTACCACAACTAATCCACAGCCAGCCTTCACCGGGTGAAATGCAGCAGGTTGCTGAGATGCTGATTGTAATCTAAACATTAAACTCATTCAGGATATTCCCCACGAGCAGTGGAACAGCAACAACAGTAAAACAGGGCATGAGTGCTCCCCAAATAATCTTTACCTTCCCCCAAAATAAAAAAGGCCTACTGTGATAAAGACATATTTCTCCAAGACTTGGTTGGATTTAGCAATCAACAAGAAACTTATTTATGAACAATTTAAAACATCTACTCTCTGTCACTATCAATAATGCTATGCTTCATTATGTACTTGCTCTTTAATTTTTAGTAAGTACAATATATACCTCAGTGTAATTTTTAATCTTTAAAAAAAAATTCTAGTCATCACAACCAAAAATTGAATGCAAACCTTTTTTCAAAAAACTTTTGATATCTTTTATTCTTAAATACAAGAATAAGGTTTATATAATCTAGTGTTTGAAATAATTGTCCATTAAATGACTCAGGGCACATTTAAAAAATTCATTTATTAGTTTTTACTCCTATTTATACGCATCTGAATGTCTGTTTCTGGAAAAATAATGGTTACAATTCTATTAGTCCATTGTTACATTAGGACAGGGAGGTTTCAGTTTCACAAAGTTTGCTTACTGTAAGACACTGAGGTTTTGCTAATGTCCTAAAGTTACTACAAGGAAGTCTGATGGAGAAACATTTTGGTGTGAGTGCCAAGTTTTAGAAGCTTCTACAGGCCTCAATATTGGAAGCATTTTAAAATTAACTGTAAATACCAGCATTTAAATCATTAACTAAATACGTAAAGAACACAAAAGTACTGCCAACATAAATAATTTGATGAATTCCATCATACTGGAGAGCATTTTGTACGGTAATACAAGTAAACTAATAACAATAGTTGCAGGAATTCTATATAAGGCAAATACAAGCTGTTAGTAAAAACAAAGACCTATTTTTAAAATCCATTTATTTCTGGAATAAAACTCATTGTAAAACTAAGTTAAAACACAGCAAGCTTTTCTTGTTATTAAAGTGTTGGAAATAATACAAGATACTTAAGAAGTGCTCCTTCCCATAGCTTTTTGTGAGAATTTTAGGTTGCTCCTAACATAGTAAACAGGTAAACAAACCAGCAATACTTGGCTTCTAAATAACAAATCAAACATGATGTGACAAAAACAACCCCAAAATCCCAATTCCACTTCAGCTTCCTGTTCTACTGTATATAGCTCCAAACAGTTATGACCTGCAAAAAACATGCAGCAAGAAAAAACATTAGGACCCACAAAATAAAGAATTGGCAGTGTTGCTATTTTCACCTGATTAAGGAAGCAAGATACTGAAGCTAATTGCTAACTTTCTTACAAGTGCTTTTAATAGCTACTATTGAGAAGTTTATGTAAAAGGGACTCGGACAACAGAAGTTGCTACAGAAACTCGACTACTTCCACACATTTCTAACTACATGGTACTGAAGATGGTACAGTGGAGAACCATGTAATTTCCTTGAAGAACAAATCCAACTAGTTCCTGAATGGATGGCTAATGGTAATCATTAAGTATTGTCATTATTTTCCCACTGAAAGATAAACAACATGCTCTGACTATAAAAAAAAAATACAAATTCAAATGTGCTCCATAATAAGGCAGGGATATTATGTTTATAGTCTGTATTTGCTTAATGTTTTACAGCTACTTCAATCTTTTGCATCGTCATCATCATAATTCAGTAATATTTTTTATTAAATGTACAAAAATGAATCACTTATATGCTTTACAGAACAGCCACAGTTAACTTGATGAAGTAGCTTAAAAGAAAAAATTGGAAGTTTCATTTCCTTAACTAGTACTTTCACAGCTAAAATGCATCTCTTTTAAAGATAAACATTATTCCAAATATATTTTAGAGAAGAGATTACCTGATCCTCAATTTCAAGCTGATGTTTATAAAAGACAATTGTCAAAATTCTTTAAGATACCATTTAAGAGATTCACTCGGAAATGAAACATAAAAGCCATCACCCCCTGATCAACCACCCCCATCCAGTGACATGAGGTGGTTTTGGTCCTAAGTCTGCCGTATCATTTGTCCCAAAAGACTACTCAGAAGTACTGATTTATCTGACAAGAAACAGAGCAATAGCAGATATTTACAGCCCTGTGCACTAATACCTGAAGCAGAATGCACTATGTGTGAAACATGAGTCACAGGAAAAGTGAGCAGAGCTCGTAGCAAAACAACTCTGATGAATTGAGTTAGTTCTAATTGACATTAGGGACAAAATAATACCCAAGACTTGTCTTCTTCTGGAACTCATGCTAATACATGCATAAGGGGATTATTTCTGGAAACTGTGCTAAATTAAGTCTAGCAGGTTGCTCTGCTAAAGTGAAATTAAATATTAATATATTCATTTCAATAAACATTTCTGGGCTACCACTGATTGATCAAATTACAATTCTAATCATACGTTTTCATTCCTTTAACAACTGACTCATGGAATTCCAAACTGCAAATGAGGTCTAGTCAATGCATTTCAATGATTTAATATTCCTGTGACCCAAAGGCATCATCAATGTGATGGCAAGTTTCACAACAGGTTCACAAACAACTGCTGTGAACTGAAAAAGGCTCAAATCCAGGCTGCATTCTTGCAAGTCCCAGTGATCAGGTGTACTGCTTTACACAGGATGAGAAAAAACACTTAGAAGTCACCTAAGACAGTATGGAAGAGCTGCTCAATAAGACAAATCTTTCCTATTCAAGGCACATGCTTTTTCTACTTTTAATCAAATCTTTTACTATGTGTAGCTGTAGCTCAATGTTTTCTGCCATACAGAATAAAAAATTGACTTTTCAGATTCAGAATGTTTGTGACAAGGGGAGGCAATGGACTCCTTTTTTTTTTCTTCCCTATAAATCAATTCCATCCTCTCAGTAGTAATGTACAGTAAGGCTTCTGGAAATGGGATGCTTGAAACAATGCCAAGAACTTCCTCATTCAAAGAAATACTTGCAAGTACCAGTCAGAACTCTCCACCCATCAGTCTGAACTCTGAATACTCTATGGCTCCCCATTAATGAACACTTAAGAATGGGTGCCCAAATACATTCTTAAATGAACTTGCTTCCACAGCTTGTGCTTTCTCTGAGACAAGCAGTTAAATTGTTCATGACATTGCACATTTATGGTTACATTAAGCATACACAAGCTTCCTCTACATTTTTAATGTATGTGTCAAAAAAAAGAGAAGATATTGGAAAGCCAGCATTTTCTGTAAAAAGCAACAAATTTAACTTCTAATTAAGGTCAGAATTTTACAAAAGGTGTTTAAAGATTTCACAGGCTAAAGGAAAAAGAAGATAGAAGGAGGCCAACTCCTGTAGTGAAGCCCTCCATGTGCTCTGGCAAAGCACATGAACTTTAATTAGCTTTCACTAGAAATCAAGAGCTGATATACAAGAATTGATCGCCTCGATAATTTGACCATTGAATGAATGGCCAGAAAACTTCTTTATGTTTTCCTCCCATACTATGACTTTAATACTATTTAATATGTCAGAGACCATTTCCAAGGAAGTCATCTTCATTACAAACAAAGACTTGGGCATCACTGCAAATCAGCTGAAATTCTTTGCTATTTTGAAACTCCTGATTGGAAGAAGGACCTTACAACAAGACCATATCAAAATCAATTAATATAATAAAGTAAAAATATTTAGAATTATATCCCAAGAACTCATTTCTGTAGAAGGCTTTCAACAAAACCAGAATAAATCCCCCTACTGTTTCACCTTTGCCATCCCTCTCTTTGCAATTTTCAGATTCTTTTCCCACATCAATTACCAGTTACACTTTGTTCTTCAGGACCAGTTAAACAAATGTAGTCAATTCCAAAGAAACACACAAGACCTTAAGGTCCTGCTTTCATAATTTTACCTATTCTGCAGAAATTACGTAGCTGCTTTGACCCTTTGGAGAGTCAACTTTTCTGATTACAACCATTTTGTTTAACTTAAAGACCTTATTTTTTATGTGAAAACACCCAATAACAATTAATTTGCATTTGAACATTGTCACGGTTCTCTCAAAGAACTGCAGGCAAAAGTTTGTGGCATTAAAAAAGTTCCTGCAATGATTACTGCCTCATGTTCTGCAACACACACAATTCAGCAGTGTCTTTAAATACAGATGGTTTCCTGCATCCCTCCCAGTTTCAACACACAGTAACTAAAGAGGGACCTGTAGTTTGTTCATGATTGAAACTTCCAAATTGGATAAGGGAGGCATACTGCACACATCCCTAGATAGTTCTGAGTTCAACAAAAGACATGGAATTATTTATTTTGTAAGCCTACACTGAAGAGAAATGAACATTTTTCTCATAATGCTTTGTGTTTTATACATCTTTGCAGAGGGATATTACCTCAAAAATTGTCTTTCAAAAGTGCTAACATAGGTTCAAAGCAACACCTGAGATTTGTTACTAGCAGACCTAGTACACTCTCTTCCTCAATCTAAATGCTCCAGACTTCTATTACACAAAAAGGAATCATTCCATTGCCATCAAACAAACAATTGAAGAGGAGCTATTTAGTTGTGTTTGTGCTGAACAGAAAAAAAGAATTCAAGCACTAGTAAGTGGGTTACTTTTTTCCTCCCCACTTGTATTGAAGTGATTGTATCAACACCATTATTATTTAAGGTAACCTTTCCCTAGAGGTCTCGGGTTCCCTCTGGTTGAGATGATCCCGAGGTGTGTTAAAAGTCTCTTTTCCCCAACCCAGCTGTCCGAGAAGAAATCAGATGTCTTCAGCTGTCATTCTCAAGGTTATTATTTCTTATCTAAAACATTTTCTGTCTGGCCTGCCAAGGTCTGTTCTGCTGGTCTGTCTGAGGCACACTGCCTGCCCACGGGGCTGGTGTTGTCTTTTATACTACAAACTACGTATATTTACAGTTATGTTCCAATACCTATCACCTATGTTAGGCAGTGAATTTCTACTCTATTGCAATCCCAAAATGTCACCATCACAAAGAAGATGGAGGCTAGAAAGAAGGACAGGACAACGCCCAAATCCCTCCATCTTGTCCCCCTAGACCCCCATAGTAAAATTCTTCAACGTTTCACCTTTCACCCTGTGACAACTACTGTTATGCTACTTAAACTTTTGTGACTTGTAATTCTTCATATAACGTTGGTAATTTGCTCCATAGGTTAGGATGAAATTCCCAGGTGTCTTTTGCTTCCTGGCAGGGTCTCCGAGCCCCTGCCAGGATCTTGAGCCATCCAGGGCATCCAGAGGGATGTCCAGGTTTCTGATATAAAGGTTGCAAAATTTGGAGAACAGTTGTTCCTGCCATGTTGTATCCTGCATCTAATGAGAGGAGGAGAGGAGGGACAGTAATGCCTCCTATTTCCTCTTCCAAAGACCACAAAGCAAATAAAAATCATAAAAATACAAAAGATTTTTATGATAATCTTCATCCAAAGTGAGGAGAGGAGTGACAGTAACACCTCCTATTTCCTCTTCCAAAGACCACAAAGCAAATAAAAATCATAAAAATACAAAAGATTTTTATGATAATCTTCATCCAAAGCCACCATTTACAACTGAAAAAAGTCTTAGCTGAAAACTGAAAATCATTTACCTACTTGAACGTAAAGTTCAAGAACTTTAGGATAATAGAATAATTGGAAATCCTACACATAAGGTTTTCAAGAAAACCCCCTAAATCATGTCTAATGGTTTTAATAAAATGAAGTGCTTATGTTTTAATAGTTCATGTGCAATTTAAGTAATAGTTGTTTCAGAATTACTTTCACTAAGAACAAATGAGGCCTCTTCCAACACAACACTTCAAGAAAGGTAGAAAAGAAGTAGAATAATCAAGAACTCAAATAAAGCTTACTAGCATCAGAAACTAAATTTCACAACAACAATAATCTACATATGACAAGACAGAATCATTACAACCAATATTTTGTTACAAAGGATATTACAGAGCTTCTGGATTAGTATCCCTATCTATTCTGTCAGAAAAAAGAGTACCTCTACCCAAAAACCCCAATATCTAAAACCATATGCCTATGACTTAAAACAAATACCAGCTTTCAACCTTGCTGAATGAATCCCTGACTGACATGGGCAGATTAAGAAGTGTAAGCATGCAAATCTGCTAACTTTCTTTTCCTCCTCTCTGTAGAAACAAAAGCAAACACACATTAAAAAAAAAAAATCCCAAACTAAAATCAAACCAATACCACTCATGAAAAAAACCCTCAAACTAACCAAAACACACAAACCAAGCCAAACAACTCCAGCCCACTGCCAGCACAGTCTGAACTTCACGCTGCAGACAGTGAGTGAAACACTGTGTATCAACTATTTGGTACCATCAACAGCAACACAAACACATGCCAAAAATCACAGGCACTCCTTATGAGAAGAGGGGCAATACGTGGTTTTGATAAAATAATTCTCAAGATGTAGAGAAGAAGAAAGCTATCAAAAGGAGGGAACTCATTTCACCCTTCAGCAGGGGTCAATGGTCTTTTTGGAACTATCAGCTTTGGAGAAGCTGAAGTATTTTTGAAGCAGTATTTATCTCTTTTTCCCTTGTTACCTACGGATGTCTGTCAGTTATGGATCATTAGCAGTAATAAGAAAGCCTCAGGGCATTGAGTGCTCCCTGTCCACAGCACAAAACACAAGCAGAGCCCCACAGCAGTTGCACTATCAGGGTGAAATATGGCATGTAATCCATCAGAACTGTCTATGAGGATTCCTCGATCCGTTTTTACCCAGACTATGCTCCAGGGCAACTCCCTTCACAGCTAAGGAAGAAAAGCCAGCTATATAGAATTATGGGGAAAAAATTGAACCATCAGGATATAGCAAAAGTCAGTTCCGTGGTAGATACGGCAAATCCTTTGATTCTTGGAAATATAAACTCCTAAAATATTGTAGTAAATTGATTCCAAGTGAAACTGTAATTCATAGTAAATCTTATCTCCCTCAAGGCTATTAGAAACTACACAAAACTATACCTGCTTAATGTTTCAAGTCACTTTAACAGAATTATAAGCAACCACTATGATTCCCTTCCCATGAATGTCACATGAAAGATTCAAATGCAATTTTTAATAGCACTCAGGATCTATGAACATTGATACATGGATTACATTGTAACAAGAAGAGGATTGAATTAATCTGTTGCAGCATGTCTCTAGCCCTTGAAAAAGTAAATTTCTTTCCCATATCCAATTAGGAATGGAACTTTATAGAAAGTGGGTCTGAGAATCAAGTTTACATTTGGCTTCAGTGTCTGCAGAAGTGCACATCTGTGTTTATGGATGATATCTGACTGTTGCAGGAGATATTTAAAACTATTTCCAACAGAGAAAAAAATTAATGATATACTTACTGCATGGGGTGTTCGGTCTGCTCACAAGCTGTGGGAATGAAAAGATAGCTGACATTTCTACTTCATCGTTTTGATTTTGATTCTTTTCTTCAGTCTGGTCAGCCCAAGCTACTGATTTTGGTCTTTGAATCAGCTGCTCAACCTCTGCATATTCAGTCTCACTTAAGTCATTTGTCAACCCAGCTTCTCTCAACATCAGGTGTTGCTTGCGAAGCACTGGAAGTGCAGTAGTTAGTACTCTGTAAAACAGCAAGGGGCAAGACAAGTTCCCTTAAGAAAACACAATCTTAACCCAGAAAACAAGAAGTTTGAGAAGAACCTTGCTTCTGTTTCAATTAAAAATAAATTCTCTAAATAGGTCTTCTCAAGTTACAAGTGTCAGAATCTAAGTCTTACTCCACCTCTCATGAAACCATACTTACTTTTCTGTTTGCTTATTGTACTGATCTTGAAGGGACACCAGGGTCAACATGTGTTCAATCTGGGCTTTAAGTGCCTGAACTTCCAGGTTTAAATGGCAATACTGCAGATCTTGACAAAGTTCCTTTAGGAAATTAGGAATAAAAATGAAAATCAAACAGCTGTACATCAAACCAGTAGGAAGAAACTAAAACTTCAACTAAAAATATTAGATCAGCCTATATTGAAAAGTAAAGATGGAGTGGAGCTATATTATTATAATAAATTTTTACAGTAGAAAAGTAAGAATTATTTGATTTTTTTTTTACAGGCATAAATATAACTTTGTAGATTCCTTTGACCAATAGTATGTGTGCAGCAGTCAGCATTACGAGTCCAACAGGCACACATGGATGCTTATCTCCGCATGTCCAAACATCTTTGCCTCTTTCTGTATACTCCCTCCATATATTTTACTTTATTTCAATTACTAAGCTGTTCCTAACTCAGAGCTTTTCCCCTTTTTCCACTTCTCCCCCATCCCCAGCCATGACAAAGTGAAAGGTGTTTTACTTTTGGGATGCACCCATCTGGACCCAGGAGGCGCATTTCATTTTCAACACGGTGCAGCCACTTGGTGTTTTCCTCAAAGAGATTGCTCTGCTCTTCTCTTTTCTTCTGCATGCGTACATAGTGGCAGTTAAGTGCTGACAGCCTCAGATCCCGCTTGCAAGTGGCCTGAAAATCCCCACCCCCAATAATCAGCATTTGAGGTGGAAACTTTCAAATTATGTTCACCAAATTCTCTTGATATATTAAGATTTTTTCCTTACTTTTCTATAACATTACCAAATAATTCCTAGTAACTTGAGTATGTCCTACAAAAAGCCTGCTAAAGGATAAAGCATTGAGTAAAAATGAAAATCCTCTATCTTCAAACTCTTCTGATGTTTGTACTGTTTCTGAAATATGACAAGCAGAAGGCACAAACCCAGCAACAGCAAGTGGATATAAGCAAGGTAGTGTCCTAACAAGGCAGAGGGTACCCTTTTCTATTTAGAGGACAACCATACTCTGCCCTTGACCTCAAAAATTTGATCACTACATCAATAGTCACAGAGGAGAGATAATCTATGTGTCTCATTTTCATGAAATATTTATGCATTAATTAATTACACAATTACTTAAGGAAAATTAACACAATTATACCAAAATGAAGAGATGATTCCCTGCACTACATTACAGAAAACTCACCTTTTCTACTCTTTCTTCAGAGCATATCAGTTGAATTTGTTCATGACATTGATTCTGATAATATTTCTTTAGTGTATTTTCTTTCAGTTTCTTTTCCACTTTAAGGTACTCTTTTCTGATTTCCTCACGTTTTGCAAAAACATTTTTAAGTACCTCCTTGTACCTAAAACCAAAGGATAATAATTAATTATTTACTGAAGACTTTTTATGACTATTTCTTTGGTAGGTGAATTTTCAAATCCAAATTAATAAAATAAATATAAAGAAATGAAAAGGAAATGAGTAAAGCCTACTATACGTAGGCATTAAATAAAATGTCAGTACATCAGTAAGAATTTTATGTATTTGAACTGAAAAGGGGATGGAAATTTTGAAGGAGTCACTAAAAATAAACCTTGTCATAATTATGAAGACAACACTGGGATTTAAAAGGTTTATGTGCAGAAGCTTCAGATGACTTTCTCTAATTCCAGAAGATACTAAATACCTACATTCTCTACTTCTTATATCTATTAAGCACATCAGACTACTGTTGCCATAGACACACAAGGTGCTCAAAACCCTGCTAGCTATCCTCAAAAAAAAAGGAGAGCCACAAAGGTCTTGGGATGCTCACTTTCCCTGAACGAGCTGTACAATTTCCATCACTCATGGAGGACAAAAATCAGAACATTCACTATGTTTTAACACATACTAGGCTAATGGGAGAAAAACCAAACTGTGGTAGGTGGTACTCAAGGAGTTATTGAGTAACCAGTTATCTGGGTACCCCTAGTCTGCAACACAAGTCAGAATTAACAAGAACAAGACCTGGAAGCATTGCCATACTGCAATATAACTTTCACTGTTGGTAATTCTTCACTCTACTCCTGAATACTGAAAATGTACAGTACAGAATGGCCAAAAAGATACTGTGTATCTCAACAAAAACCAACCTCATATACAAAGTATTACATTACATCCTACGTTGTTAGAACTTGACATAAAAATAAAAGTTTAACATGCAAGTGTTCTAAAGACATGCAACATTTGAGGTTATACAGTTTTTAGTATCAAAAAACCCCATACAATTAAAAACTGTAAAAATGCTAAAAAACCCCAGGTTCAACTCCAGAACAAGTTGAAGAGACATTCTTATCATGCAATTGCCTTCTTAGCAGTGTTTCAGAAGTAGCAATTCTATTTCACAATCTAAAGTTTGAATAACTGAGTCTTTTATTCTATTCTGAGTGTTTTATCACTCGCCTTTTAAAAAGAAACAGAATTAAGAAAATAATTCTTCTCTGCAGATTTAGCAATACAAGAGCTTTTCACTGTCTAGAGGATGCTATTGTATCTAGGTAAAAAAAAAAAAAGTGTACTAAAACACTCACAGAATTTATAAGCGTTATTTTTTTTAAGGAACACTAATAGGTTAATGGTTGGAGTCTATGATCTTTGAGGTCTTTTCCAACCTAAAAGATCCTATAATAATGCAACAGTCAGCTGCAGAGTAACAGAGCTCTTACCCCACACTGTTTTCTATCCATACAACAATACTACTGATTGCACTGCTTGGAAAATTTTTGTCCTCCTTAGCATCCACAGAAACATGGTTCCTCTCAGCTGCCTGGGAAACAGCAATAAGGAATCAAAGTGAATCCTCCCAGTTTCTATCACAGTAAAAAGCTGGGCATAATTCAGGTGAAGGTGGAGATTATGATTCTTTGTACCCTCCTTATGAGGAGCCATTGCTGGTAAAGCAACCTTTTACATTCACCAGTGCTCCAAATACAGCATCAGCTACAGAAGCCTTTGTGGATTCAGCCTTTCAATTAGGACATTTCTGCTCTCATGGAGTTACCCTGACCCTCTGGTCTGCACTGTCAAAATTACAAAGTTACCCTGTTAGCACACCGAGGGTATGAACCCCCTACACCACCTGGAGTCCCAAGAGCTCAAGGACCTGGTGGTTGCAGTTCTGGAGCCAGTGCCCACTGTCTACCCTAACAGGCTCAAGACTTGAAGGGGTGGCACACAACCCATCTCCAAGTTTCAGCAGAAGGAGGATGATTTTAATGCTTGAAGAAGCAAGTGATGCTTCTTCAATGATGCAAAAACCATGGGTAGTTGGACTGAAATACAAGATCATGGACAAGGCTCCCTTCCCTGTCCCAACTAAAAGGAAGCAGTACAATATCTTCAAAACCTGTAAATGAATGGGAGAAATCCACTCATTACCCACACCACATCAGTAGGATGAACCTGGCAGGATACTCAGGAGAACGAAGACAATGAGACATGCACATCATTTCTGACATCCAGAGGGACTGGGATAGGTTTACATGTGGTCCTTTGGATTTTCCATAACAAACATTCTCTGACCAAGAATTCTCTGACCAAGCAAACCTTGGCATAGAATACGTCCAGCCTTTTGAAAAGGTATTTTAGAGACCTTGCCCTTGACTGACTCTTCCCACACACAAAGAATGAAATAAAGGGCAAATCACAGGAAATAAAATCAGTCTTAAAGACATACAGTGCAAAAATATGCAGGAAAACTGTCAGAACTATCAACATGACTTAGAAGCCCACACTTCTTTTGAAAATTTAATTTAAATAACCTGAATGAAAGGGTTTATTGAAATGTCTGGAATGCCACTAAAATAAAGCAGTTAGAGAATATCTTGCTTTGAATGGTTTCTTACTATACCTCAGAAAGTTTTCCAGGTTTAAAAACAGCACATTCAAAGGGCCAAATAAAAAAAAAAAAAAAATGGTTAGCTGAATCAACTTAGGTGAGTAATTGTCAGAAAGATGAGATATGCAGAGACACATCCAGAAAGTCCCTCTCTCCAAAACCTACCCTCTTCATGGAATACAATGGCTTCTGCAACAAATTGATACTTCACATTTTAGTTTGTTAGAGTGTTCTGTCATGAGACTGTCACATGAGAAAAGATAGACAGGAACACTACCAAGAAGAGAAAGAGGCCAAGAAGTATTAAAGCAATAGAAAATAAGGAATCAACAAACATAAAATGAACCCTTTGTAGAAAACCTTCCAGGTTTAGCCTCTCTCAAACCTTGCAGGAAAGATCCCACTTCAGCTAGTGCCTGCCAAGAGTGGCAGAGCTGCTGTCATTTATGCAAACGACATTCTGCCTACCCACAAACACAACCTGTTCAGGAGCTTTGCTGGAAGCCAGCACTCAGATGCTCCTTCCTGTCACATGTCATTTCCTACGTCCTCCACTTTCATTTTAAAACCACCACCAAGTTGTTCTAAAAAGAAACAACATGTTAGGCAAAGCCATACCTAGATCTAAGTAAAGCAATGTTAAAATGAGAAAACCAATACTGGAAAGAGTAGGTTTGTTTTACAAATGCTTTTACAAGTTAGACAAACTCCAGCTTGGAAGCAAATGTGATTCATTTACCTTTCTATTTCCACTCGCTGGTGGTTTGAAAGTTCTGCTGTATTATGATTTTCAGGAATGCTTGCTTGCTTTTCTTCATATTCTCTCAGTTTCTCCTTCAACATTAGGATCTAAACCAAAAGAAGCACCCTTTAATTGAAATACATTTTTTTGTTTATTTCCCAAAATTATCATTCTGTGCTGATATTGAACAGCTTTATAAATGGCAGCAGGCGATATTCCTCTCAGAAGACAAAATTTTCTTACTTCAAAATACATTAGACCCATATTACCTTACAGATTTTAATCCCACTATTTTTTTTATATTCAAAGTCAACTGTTAACCTTTCAACCTCTTAACAACAGATTTTTTACATACCTCTTTCTGTTGTTCATTGCAAATTTTAGCATAGTGGCTTATGTGACTGTTCAAACTGACAACATTGCTCTTCAACTGTAAAGAAACAAGTTAGAATTTAAAGGCAGCTCCTTCATGTTTTCATGCACAATCAGCACACTGTGTGTATGTACTACACAGTTACACATACACTATACTGTGAGGAAAGAGATTAATAAAATTCTGACTTGCACAATGAGAATATGACTGTCAGCTTCTGCTGGCATCTGTTGCACATCCGTGGCCAGGACATTTCCCTCAACAAACCAAGAATAATTACATTTACATATGCAAGCACATTTTGCATTTATTCAGATTAGTTTTACTATTTAAATGCCTGTCTTGTGCATTTTATTATAAAAGCTACCTTTAAGTATACAACAAATGGAAACTACAGCGAACCCTGTATTACATGAAGAGAATTAGGAGCGGCAATAAAAACAATAATGAAAAATAAAATTAAACAACAGAGAGTAGAAAATGACATTCCAGCTTTTCATTTATCAGGACAATCTCACTGAGATTCTTGACACCAGCTGAATTCTACCTGTACATGTCTGCACTGACTCTTGTACAACTGGTCAGAAATTTCTTTAATATGCTTTACAGTTCTCTGAGAAAGCAATAGCAAAATAGTAAAAAAGTATGTGAATTCTATCAGCTGAGGATTATTTCTAAATCTCATGCTTACAAAACAAATGGTTTCAAACTGGCAGCATCATCTCATTAACAAAGCTATGCTGCTTTTAGGCCAGCTCTGGGATCTACTTTGTATCTACTACACCTATCAGCCATATAAGGAAGAGTTGACAATAAAAAAAGAAGATGTAACGGAACAAATTTCTGAGTCTGAAGTGAAGCAAAATATAATATTCCAAAATAAAAAAAATTTCTTTTAATGCTAGATTATTGTACTTTGACAAGAGATCAGTAAGAGCAATATACTCACAGAAGACTTGATATCCTTTGCTCGGTTTGCATACTTCAGAGTGTTATAGGTATCATCATAGAACAAAGAAGATGGGCTAATTGTAGCTATCATTATTGTTCTGCAATTTCCTCCAAGAGAATCCTTCAATAAACGAGTAAGCTTGCTGTTTCGATAAGGAATGTGCTTCTTGCTCTAAAGAGTGATAGATATTTGTATGCTTTACGTAACTGTACTTCAAATAAAAGTCTGCTTAGAATTTCAGCAGTAACAACAACCATGACAAACAGCCATGAAACTTTTCTTTGACACAAGTCATTTTTCTTTGAAGTATCTGTACACCTGAAACAGTTTAAGTCTGTTGGAACTGTCCAACACATGTATTAACTAAGTTACATATCCAGAAAGTAACATACATCAGAAAGTAACTCCTATTTCTGTGACGGGGCAACTAACAGAAAAAGTAAACTACATTAAATGACATTAAGTTTACAAAATCATCCAGATTGGGAAGGACCTCTAAAATCCCTCTAGTTCAATCCCTCTGCTCAAAGCAGGGTCAGCTAGAGTAAGAGGGTGAGGACTACGCCCAGCAGGGTTCTGATTACCTCCAAGGATGGAGATTTCACACCTTTCCAGGCAACACATACTCTGCTTTGTGAAGCTACAGAGTTTTCGTCTCATTATACCAAGTTTATCACTAGGAACCCAATCCCATATCAAGTAAATCAACGTGATTCCTCCGTATGTCTGCGGCACAGATGTTAAACTCCACCTTCCCCTCCAACAAGATGGTGATGGGGACATACAGCATCAGGAAGGGAAATTAAATCTGATTTTCTCTTGGCATATCTGAAGGAGAAATTTGCTAGTTGAGCAGAAGGACAAAAAGAGTGTTATGGCAGACAATGGACTTCATTTAGGCAAAGGTTCAGGAGGTTTTATCATTCTCCTACACAATTGTACCTATTCCTTGCCTTGAGCTGGTGAGCCAGGTCAGGAGACTGACTCACTGCTTGGAGCAGGGATGTGTGTGTGTATGGATGGATGTGAGATCCCAAAAGAACAACTTGGAAGAGATGCTGTTTTATCCTATAAAAGCTGCTCCCCTCTGAGATTAAAGGTTAATTGTAAGGTTATTCATGTACTCATGCGAGCTTCTCTCTACATGCTTGATTTTGAAGAAGCTAGATAAGAAAAGCAGGCACCATTCATTTTTGACACTATCCTTAGGCAGCTGCACAAGATTTTAGAGCATTTTCTCTCACTGGGACTGTCTTTCAGCTATCACAGATAAGATGGTGGAAACCCTTAAGACAATCTTACATGAGAATGATGATGTGAGTAGCATCAACAATGTAAACCACATTATTCAGTCAGCTGAGCACTTTATAAAATGTTTTCAGAACACCAGGAGGCAAAGACTGCATGGCAAAGCAGCACATACCTTAGGATCTGCCAGTGCATTAATGACATTTCCAAGAGCAAGCAGGGACCTGTTAATATTTGTTCCTTCCACAAAGCGAGCCCCCTTGGCACTGGTTGCTTTGGCACGTTCAGACCCTGCCAGGTCAATCAGAGACATTTTGGCAATACGAACATTTTGATTAATACTAGCTGTTTTATCTTGCTGCCGTAGGTAAATCTACAATTAAAAAACAAAAAACAACAACAAAAAAAGAAAACAATGAAAAAGTAACCACTAACCAATCTAAGCAGTAAATTAATTTCATAGTGTAACAACTGTTTTAAGACATTTGTATTGGTCCTGCCACTTGGCCTTCACTTAAGTGAACCACAAGGTACCTCCTTCTCTTGCTTCTGATTCTCTCTCCTGTCCTACCGCAGAGGATTAAGCAACCAACTGGCCCAGGCTCACAAAGCAGCAAAGAGAAGTGAGTTTTTTTACAGGAGAAATGAATTTCACAGCTCTTGATTCTTTTGCACCAAAAATGCACATCACACCCCTGAACTTGAAATTGAAAGAGGTGTTCCTTCTTCAAATACACGTTTAGGAGTACACCATAAAGAGATCTATAGGGATAAACCAGGAAAAGGCTGACCTTTCAGTGATTTAGATTTAATTGTATCTTCCATTAATTTGAAACAACACTCATTTACTGCTGTGAAAATACACTCCAGGATAACTTCAAATGTGATGCCTCCTGAAGCCACTTGTTCCAATTCATCCCATCTTTCCTGAAATTTTCACAATACAAAAATGTACAAAGAACTAAATGCTTCTGCTTCCTTCTGCTGGTGAAAGTATTCTTTCTTCAGGTTTATAAGGAAGCAGGCAAAGCATGAATATACAGTCAGAAAGAAGAAGCAAAGTTATCCTTCGATGGCTTTATACTTATTTTGTGTTGAGGGCCCTGCCATTTGTTAACATGGCTAATGGTTAATGACATATTCATGAACCCCCTTCTGGATACTGAATTAGCAAAGGGCTGCCATGAACACAAGGCGACTGACTAGCAAAGACAGTACCTCACTACTTCTGTAGCTTTAAGCTTTGTGCATGAGAAATGAAGTCTTCACAGTACCTTGTAACAGAAAACAGATTGACAAGTATTGTGAAAGAATAAAATACAACTCCTATGACTTGCCACGAAATGTAAATCTATTTCAAACAGATATGTTTCTATCAAACAGTACAACTAAGTTCAGTTGTACTGTTTCCAGTATAATAGACAAAAAAGAAAGAACTTCAGGCTGGGAACATGTTACCAGAACAACACAGTAGCTATCATTAATGAAGGAGGGAAAGGTAGAGTGACAGCCAAACTGTGTTGTATGACTCAAGCTTTTGTAAAAATTCAAAAGATACAGGAAATGCCCCAAAGCAGAACACTCTCAATAGAACAGTGTAGCAATTCAGATTTTCCTCTCAGATGCAGTAATTGCCTGACCCAGAAAGATATTTCAAACCTAAGACATGTGGTACAGTAAAGCAAAACTTGCATCTCCAAAATCAGCTCAGAATGTCCTGGGCCAAGACTTGCCAGTTTCTGAGTCAGTTTCACAGAATATCCCATAAAGTTAACAAGAAAAGCCAAAAAATAACCTATCTCTACAAAAAAGCAACACTTAAAATAATAGAAACATTAAAAATAAAGAGCAATCACAACAGCACAGGGGATTTCTCATTGCTTACATCTCTGGAAACAAAGACAATTCTGTTATGCAAAACGTCACAGATTTGTGAAAATACTTGAGAAACTGAAGTGTTTTATTTAATTGCCTGCCACTTGAAGAAAAGTACTGAGAAAAAACCTGCCAGATAATAAAATGCAGAGGTTTGTCCTAAGAGCAGGTGAGGGAGATAAGAGATGCCAGCAGCAAGTAAACAAACAGAAAGCAGCAGTTCCCTCTGCTCTGTCTGCAGCGCTGTACCTGGAGCCTTTCTGAAGGCAGCATACATCCACGACAATGCAGCTCTCAACCCAAACCACTTCAAAAGAACTCTCTGTGCAACCCTGTACAATGCACAACAAGGGCAGGCCTCAGGGGAATTCAAAACAGGAAGGGCAATTGCAAACGTAAGTTAAAGGTATATAGGAAAACAGAAGCTTTTAGAATGGCAATGGCTTTTGCTCTGTTCCATACTTAGAAGCTGTTTTTTAAACTTTGTTATAGTTTTTTAGCATTGTCTAAGTCTGTAGATAATGTTAAAAACTTCCCAACAGTTTAGTGCTCTCATGCAAGGACCAGTATC
Source organism: Onychostruthus taczanowskii (assembly GCF_017590055.1). NCBI lineage: Eukaryota > Metazoa > Chordata > Aves > Passeriformes > Passeridae > Onychostruthus > Onychostruthus taczanowskii. Next base: position 2,598,826 of record NW_024496638.1, read on the forward strand.
AAATGCATTTCAATATTTTGGAGTGTGGAACAAATAAATCATTCAAGATACTGCTTTGCAGTACGTAACAGCAAACAAGAAAAAAACCCCCAACACATTGTTGATAACAGGACTACTTTTTAAATATCACAGGTTGTATTTAAAAAAGAGAAGTCAGAAGAATAAGGCAGTGTAGCCAACCCCAAAAAACTCTGGAGAAGCCTTAAGTTTTAGCATATTTGTACAACTCATTCAAAACTGATTTCTGAAAACTAAGAATCATCATTTCAGTTTTCTTCAGCTTGATCCATAGCAGGATATTAGGAAATCACTTTATTGTAAAAGTTAACATTAACCAAGAAAGTAAAACATGAAAGTACTACTTGAGATTCTTAAGTTTATAGTCAGACATAACTCCATTCTGTAAATGATTTTTCCCAAAGAAATGCTAAACAACATCATGATACCAGAAAGCATTAAAAAAACCCACCAGTAACTTTCAGCTTATAAGATTACAATATGGAAGTCTATTAAAGCTTTAAATGATCATTTTACTTGAGTTATTTCTTCAAAGGAATAGAAGTTAAGAAAGTATAAGTACATATTTCATGTATTTAAGTTCAAACAATTGGAATTAGAGATATTTTCACTGATTTCCTTTTTTCCAACATCAACACTAAGAACCATTACATCCTTCCAAGGAATGAGGAGTAACAAGGAGAGTAAACTCAAAACCTTCAATCCCCTCTTCCCCAAACTGAGGTTCAACACAGTTTAAAAGCAAAAGCTTCCACTGTATCCATCTTGGACCAAAAAGCTGCAGCTGCCAGTAATGACCACTGTTTATGGGCTGTGTCACCTTACCTGAAAGACAGCATGGGACCGGGAAGAAGAGGCATTCATATCTGTGGGATGCTGGGTCCTATTTTTGTTTCCATAATCCAACATCTGAAGGATTTCCTCTGCTGATTTAGGCTTTAAGAGTAGAGCACATGACAAATACAGGTTTCCTTTCTTTGTCATCAACTATAGGAATACACTGTTCTAAAATACATCTACTTTAACATTAACCTTCCAAAAAAAAAAAAAAAAGCTTAAAATTTTACCTACCTAGAAGTAAGAGAAATTTCCTGTTTTGGAACTGGAACTTCAAACAAATATTCTAAGCTAAAAAGCAGTAAGGTATGAGGAGCAAGCACTTAAGTGCAGCATCTTAAATCAGAAAATAGTTTAAAATTCAAACAAATCTGAAAGACTGTCCATAGTTAGAATCAGCCTCTTTTAACAATGTCTGAACTTAAATTAGTATATCACTATTCAATGCATATGTACAAGATAAGTTTTTTTCCTCACAAGACTCAAGGTTTGGGAAGAAGCATGTTCACAGAGCTAGCCAAACTTAAAATATTGTTTCCTGTCACAGCTCGTAACATATACAAGAAAGCTGCAAGAAAATAGGTCCACAGCAACTGATATTCACATTGGAAAACTAAGTTCTATCACTGATCTTACCAAAGAATTGCTGTGCTGGAAAAGAAATTTACCATGGAAATCTTCAAACATGGTTATTTACAAACAAAAACAACCTTTACACTTCACAGCTGTGCAGAGCACCTCAAGGTGGTAATGAAGGCAATGCCAAGATATTTTAGCCCAAAAAGAAATCTTCCAAAATTTGCTGGATAAGCATCAAGCCAACTGCACCCTTTTCATAACAAGGACTGAATGCTTCTATATTTGCATCCAATGAGACTAGCAGATTTTTCCACAATGTGCTTTTAATTAATTAATTAGACTTTCAAGTTACTTGTGGTTATGGCCAGGAAAAAACCCACTAGGAAATGACCAAATTCAATACAACTCTCCCATAGAACAATAGGAATGTTTCTCAAATACCTCAAGCTCATTTTAAGTTTCTAGAGATATTTACATACCTGATGCAATGTCAGACCTTGAACCACCACCCCTTGCTGGCCATCCTCACGAACAGCCAGAGGTCCAGAGTTGACCAGCAGATCACGAATCTGTTCATTGTAAACCTTTGAAAGGGAATTGACAAGATTTTGTTAAAATATCCTCCCATAGCTGACAGAATTAAACAAGCAGAAATCAGCAGTCTTTTTTATACTCCTTTAAGATAAAGTAGTAAATTCATGCTATAATTTTTTTAACATTTTTCCTATACCAAGCTTAAAGTATTCAATTCAGATGATTTCTTTTTAGATTTTCAAAGTAATTCTTTTTAGTAAATAATCTTCATTCTTTACTGAAAAAAAAAAATTTTTTTTACAAAAAACAGTTTTGCAACAAACATGAAGGCAAAGCATTTATTTCTCTCCATTGTACATCACAACCCATACCTCAGTAACGTTTCTTAGTTCAAACCTACTTCTGTCAAAAGTTTTAAATCTCTTATTTCTTAGTCTGTGAAAGTATATGGCAAGGCAAATTTTCCCGATCTCCTTCTACCCTTCCCAAATACCAACTAGAGTCCATGAAGACTTTGAGGGAGCTAAAAAGATAACCATTTTACTAGCACCATGCAGCAGAGGTGCCAAAACATTCATTTGTAAAAAACAGAACATCTTTTTGTTGTGCTTTTTCACAGCATTACAGGATGTTACTGTGAAGTCCTAAAATACTACCCTGAAATGACATTTTCTTGTACACATCAACAGGTGCTCAGAGGCATGTAATTAATCAGCAAGACACAAATCATGAACAATCAGTAACTATTTTAGAACTGGTGTGTTGTGATTGATGCCCCATGTGTGGAGACGTGAGCTCTGACTCCATGTTTCAGAAGGCTGGTTTATTATCTTATGAAATATATATATATATATTAAAATACTACATTAAACTATACTAAAAGAACAGAGAGAAAAGATTGATCAGAAAGCTTGAAAGAACAGGAATAGAATGAATAACAAAATCCTGTGACTGCTCACAGCCTCGGCACAGGTGGCTGTGATTGGTCATCAAGTGAAAACAATCCACATGGACCAGTGGAAGATGCACCTGTTGCATCCCACAGCAGCACACAGTTATTGTTTGCATTTCTCTCCTGAGGTTCCTCAACTTCCCAGGAGGGAAAAATCCTAGGAAAGGATTTTTCATAAAATATTATAACCACAGTGGTGGTTGATTTTGGGCAGCCTTCTGTAAATCAGTGACAGGTGCCCAGGAACACCAAGTCTGCAGAGCAGTTCCACTCCTGTAAGGACACGTTCTGCCAAGCCCCAGAAGGGACCAGAGGAAAGCAAAACCAGCTTGTCTCTATTTATAAAATATGACTTATTAAAAGCAACATACCAACTGCAGGAACTCACCTCTAAATAAGAGACAGCAACGTCACATGTTTTATCATCTTTGATTTGATCCATGCGTTTATAAAGTGTCACCATAGTTAAATACATAACTCCAGGGTCTTCAGGAGAACCTAACATTGTATGAGTCTTTCCAGCTCCTGTTGCACCATATGCAAGCACTGAATTTTCCCCAAAAAACAACAAAGCAAAAACATGCAATTTATTTGTAAGCCAATCCGGAACACCAAAGTCAAATGAACATTCACAGACCTCTGTCATGCTGCACAACTGTTTCATAAATGGATAAAGTTTCTTAGGCTTTACCTTTCAGATCTATAATTACAGAGAAATGTTTCCAAATAACATTTTCAGTTCAAAATTTGCTCACTGATATGCCTCATGAAAATATTATTTAGTTACTCTCATAAGCCTAAGCCATCAACTTACTGCTGATAGGCATTTTATTTCCTTACCACATTCCAGCAGCCAATTCAAAAACCTCAAGATCTTAAAGAGTTCATAAAGCAGGTTATGCAGTTCATAAAGCAGTCACACACTCAGTGACACAACTGCTTCTGCTTGAATAACTCTAGAGGACTGTCATTAGCACATCTATTTCAGATAAAATTCCCAAGTCTGTGGATGGGTGGAATGTAGGAAAGTAGAGATAGGGATGAAGGAAATCTCATCCCTAAGGTGTTACAGCTGTGCTAATTATCAAGGCCTGCCCTTAATAGGCCACAGCTAGATCAAATTATGATGGGTACTGTAAAGGAGTAGGTTGGCTGGTTTAGAAGTTAGATGGAGTTTGTTGACTGTGCCGAAAAGGAGTCAGTGCTTTGAGGAGCTGCCCATGAGAAATCACCAAGAAGGTATGAAACCTTTGCAATAAGATGGCAACACAAGTCTATTATAACCTTAACACAAACTTATTTTTAAAATAGAGTACAGCTATACTAACTTACACACGATAAAAAGTCAGCCTTTCATATCCATGAATTAAACCACAATGTTTTATTCCTATCTCAGGCTTTTTTAATGCCTCTATGGCCACTAGACAGAACAGGAGAAACTTTGAGAAGTTCCCTTAAGATTTTTTTAATCAAAGAAGATAAATAACAAAGTTACCTGTACAGTTATATCCATTTAAGAAGCCTTCAATGATATTTTTAGTAGTGTGCTCAAAAACTTCCAGCTGGGATGAGCTGTCATCAAAAATGGTGTCAAACATGAACTTCAGATCTTTCCTTTGTCTTTTGTTAATATCCCGGTGGGTCACTCTCCTCCTGTTGAAGAAGCTGACTTCCTCCTCCTCTGGATCAAAGACCAGCACGTGCTGGTCGATGACACGAACCACTCTTCTGAAGTTGCCCTGCTTTTCCTTCTGGCTCTCCGGGCGCACACGGACCACCACTTTGACATGGCTGCAGACATCCTCTTCCTGGGCTGGAGTCATCCCTCCTGCTCCCGGCTCCGCTCCCAGCTCCGCTCAGATGCGGCGGCCGAATCCTTTCTGCAGCTGACAAGAGAGGTTTTATTTGCCGTGAGCCTTCCACTCTCCCAAGCAGCCGCACGCTTGCTCAGGCCCCTGTGCCGGCCCAGCCACCGTGTCAAGGACTGCGGGCCCCAAGGAGACTCCGGGACACTCCGAGATCCTCAAAAGGTGACTCAGCCCAGCTTCCAGAGAGGCAAACAGCCCTGCCCCAGGGAATTCTCGAGTTTATCTCGCAATTGAAACTACTAAATGGCCTACAGCCTTTCCTCTACGACAGACCAAGCTTTCGGGCGATGCGCCACGTTTCTGTGCACTAGAGCGAGCAGGTTTTGGTTCTTCAGCACAAAGAGGAGCTGCCCGTGTTGGCCTCCCCGGATTGCTGCGAGAGAGTTAGAGCGGGATTTACGTTAACGGGCCGGGCAGGGGATGCAGCGAGCGGCACCAACGCGGAATTCCCTTTAAACAGCCCGTTCCCGCTGGGAGCAGCGGGCTGCGGGCTCACCCCCGGCAGCGGACACGGGAAAGGCTCGCAGCGCCGCCGCTGCCGCTCCAGGGCCAGCGAGCCTCCCCCAGACCCGCCCGGCTCTGCCGCCGCTCCTCACCTACCGCAGCCGGCTCTTCCTCGGGGCACGCCGCCAGGCTTGGCCCTGCGGCCGGAGAATCCCTCCCTGCCGGCCGCAGAGACGCCTGCCTGGCACTCGCTGACCCTGCGGGCCGGGCCTCAGCCTGCACGGGCTCACCCCGGGCGCTCACCCTGCGGGCCGGACCCGTTCCCGGTGTCACCCCCGGCCGTGCCCTCACTGTTCCGCTGTCTGTCTCACGCCGGCCGTGCCCTCGCCGTTCCTGTGCGCGCTCTCTCTCACCGGTCCCGGTCTCTCTCCCGCACCAACCGCCATCCACCGGCCGCGGAATTCAAACACAGGCAGGCCGCGCTCCTCGCCTCCTCATTGGCTGTGCCTCGTGACGTCAGCAGAACGCTGTGCGCGGGGAGGCCGGGAGGGCAGGGGGCACTCCCGGGAGCACGGAGGGAAGGAGGCCGGGAGGGCAGGGGGCACTCCCGGGAGCGCGGAGGGAAGGAGGCCGGGAGGGCAGGGGGCATTCCCGGGAGCACGGAGGGAGGGGAGGGCAGGGGGCACTCCCGGGAGCACGGAGGGAAGGAGGCCGGGAGGGCAGGGGGCACTCCCGGGGCGGACGGGCGGCTGTGGCCCGGCGTGTCCGGCCCCAGCCCCCCGGGCTCGCCTGGCGCGGAGCGGGCCGCGGGCGCTGCTCCGGCCGCCTCTGGCCAAAGGCGCCTCGCGGGGGTTTCTGTCCTCGCTGCCTTCGGTTCTGCTCCGGCGCCGGGGCCGGTCCCCTCGGGAGGCGGCAGCCTGCAGCGGTGCCCGCTGCCCCTTCAGGCAGCGCGGTATGAAATGAAATAAAGCACCAAGTAAGCTCCCTGGGAAGAAGGAGCTCTCCAGGCGTGCGGGAGGAGCTGGCCGGGAGCGGAGCCCCGCGCGTTGCCCCGGGCAGGGATGGGGGCTCTGCCGGGCTGAGGGGCCGGGACGGGAGGGCACGGGAGAACGGGCACGAACCCGGCTGGGATGGAGAGAGTTCAGCAGGTGAGGCGGGAGCCGTGCACACGAGCAGAGCAAACGAGGAATGCCTGCCCGTGGGAGCAGCCGTCTCCGGGAGAGCAGGAGCCATCCCCGGTGACCATCGATGGTCCCTTGGGAACACCGGTGCCACCGCCCCAGTCGTGCTCTCCCCCTTTCCGTCTGGAGCGCGATGTCTCTGGGCTGGGGCTCCCTTGGGTCGCCTGGGCCAGCCGTGGCCGCTCCCCGCTGTGCTCAGGGAACCCCAAAGCAGCCCCTGGGAAGGAAATGAGCTCCACGTGCGGAGCACACCACGGTAATACACGCGTTCTCTGCAGGCACACCGCGGTGTGCTGCAAAACAACCTCTCAGAGTTAGAGTGATGGGCACGGTCAGATTTAACGTGGCGGAATTACTGCCAAGTCCCTGTAGTGCTCCTGTCTTTGAAGCAAAGACTACAAATTACATTTTACCAATCTACCTCACTGCTCAGTGAAAAGTCTGTTGCACTAAATCCACACATAAAGAAAATACCTGGAATGCATAATTACTCAAAATACAATGTAGAAGGAAAAAGGGATATTTTTCTTTCTAAGTCTCAGAAAAACACTAGATGAGATATTCCTGGTTGTGTAAAAAGGTTTGGAGAAATTTCTCCTTAACCCACACCACTGAATCACCCTGATGTCAGGCTCCATCTGTAGGATTCTTACTCACGTAAATAATACAGGCCTTCGTGTTTTCTCCAGTGAGTTTTAAACCTTTGCATTTCACTTGAAAAAGAAGAGAAAAAGCCAATCTCAGAAGCCTGATTTTGCCATTTCTAGCAGTGTGGAAAGAGGCAGACGTAGAAGGAGAATATTTTTTTAATTGGAAGAAGACGAAAGGTTGCGAGATGACATGAATTTCAGACTTGATCAGTAAAATTAAATGTGTAGTATTTAACATGTGTGAAGTCATGCTTCCCATAAGAATATTTGATATCCAAGAGGTTTGTCCATTTTAAAATAATACACCTGCCACAAATGAAACCAGAATTAAAACCTTATATTGAAAATTATCTGTTTCTAAATTAAGAAGTGTTGGAATACAGGATCTGTTTCTCAAAAATGTTCTCATATCTGAAGCAAAACATCTTGCCTGCTCATTTTTGCAGACAGAGACAAGGTAGAGAAGGTAGTAACCCATGCCATAGAACCAAGCAGGGAAGAAACAGTTACATTTAATTATAACTTTATATATATATTATATATATATAAATACTAGTATATATACAATACTATAATACAGTATTATATACTATATACTACACTGTATATGTATATACAACTATTCTAATATAGATGTAATACTAGTTATAGATAATATTAGCTTTAAGTATGTATGGTCACATGCCATGGAGTGTGAGACATTTCTGTACATCCTCTGATACAACTAAGGGTAAGAGATGACCATATCTGTTTTTCTTGGTGAAGGGCTGTTTAAGGAAAAACCTATGTTGTGTGTGGCAAAAGAAATTAGGGTCTTTGCCCAGCATATGAATTTAGGTTTTCACTTCATTTAATTCTGATGAAGTTTTAAATTCCTGTTTATTTTCACGACCAAAGACCTGCTTCTGTATTACATATCTCATAAAACCTGTCCATAGTCTCTACAGTTCGTAGTTGAAGAATGAACAGATAAACCATAAAATTAGTTGAATTTCATTATGTAGGAAAAGTTGAACAATAGCAAATTGGTTACTGGGAAACTGTTTTTTTGGTTTTTTTTTTTTTTTAATTAGTCTATGCTAAATTAAAAGTAAGAGACATTAAAGAGAAAATGTCAAACACTGAAATAAAAGTGGTCAGTGATGACTAGGAAAGCTATCACATGAGGATATTGATAAGACATGTAACTGAAAATAAAAGTGGCTGAGATTAAATAATGGAAAGTAAATTAATGAGAGGAAAATCTGCTACTTTTCCCAAAAGTAGAGCTGGAAGCTAAAGAAATAACTATTTATTTTAAGTATTGGAGAATAGGCAGTGGAATTATTGAGGGTGTGAAGAGAGTGTACTGGCGTGAAAATAAATTTTGTGAAAACACTACTGGAAATATTAAAGCAAGCTCTTTTGTGGCTTCAACAATAAAGATTAAAACCAGCTTGTCCTGGTTTCAAAGTATAAAGAGCTGTTGCCTTCAAGGTTGTACAAGTAGCAATCCCATAGAAAGCCAAAGGCATCAGAAAAAATTCAGTGCTTTTCTGGAGAGGAGGAGGGATTGGTGGAGAGAAAGTGACTGCTTCTAGAAGGTCCATCCCCCTCCCTCCCCTGAGCAGCAGAGAGGGAAGTGGAGAATGCAGTTATCTGACAGCCCAAGCTGTGCAGCTCTACTGCCTAGACAATTCAACGAGCAGCAGATCCACAAGAGGAAAAAAAAAAAAAAAAAACTGTCTCATAATGGCTCAGCCCCAAACTGAGCAAGAGCAAAGGACCAAATCCAAATTCCACAAGTACAGAAAACTTGGAGGATTTGAATATTAGTTCATTTCATTTAAGGGAGCTGTTTCAGGCACGTGTTATTCATATGCAAAAAGTGTTTTGGTGATGGGACTATTAAATCTGTTTTATATTTCTTATCTGCTGGGGGTTTGTTATTACTAGGATCACTGCTGCCAAATTCACACTCTGTAGAAACGTCAAACAGTGCAATAGAAATTATGATCCAGGCCATTAAGAGCAGAAAAACAAACTTTCCCAGAAAACAAACATTATTAAAAGATTTTTAAAAATGGATAGAGGGAAGAAGTGAACATGGACAGGTGTTCCACTTCTGCACATGACAGAAATAGCAGGAATAAAATTACTAAGAATATGCCCAAAAGGTTTGGTGCTGAAAAAGAGGAGCTATAACTAAAAAAATTTTTCCTGACTTTTGTAACATGGTTTTAAATTTTAATAATTTCAAAAATGCTTTAACTTTATTAAAAATATCCTCTTCAACCACAAACTATCTCACAAGATACTCTCCTGCTTTTCATACCTTACTCTTCCCCCTTACCAACTTTCCTGCCCTTCTGATAAAGTTTATTGTCACCTGAGTTGTGGCAATTCAAAGCATTTATGGAAATATGCTGTAGATGCACTCAGTTAAACTTTTCAGGTTAAATAACAAACTGAAAAGGCCTGAAAGCTTTTTTCCTAACCCAGGCAACTCCATGTGCAGGAGTGTTGGCACAACCAAAACTATGGCATGGGGTCAGGAACAACTGCCTAGAAACAAAAGCCTCTAAAACTGGCTTTCTGGTTTAAAAGAAGAAAGAATCCTACCAGAGTTTGCAGGTAGGAAGGCTGTATTAAACAGAGATGTTGAAAAAGCACCATGATACTCATACTCTAATACAATCTGTAAGTGGGCCAGCATAGCTCACTCAACTGATATAAAAAAAGAATCTCTGGCATGTCACAGAAATACTCATGAATAAAAGAAAAAAAATCTTTCTTTATAATGTTAGCAGTGAATATCTAGTATGGCTTTTAAAATCCCATTCTTATGCACAGAACTGGATAAACAAGATAAAGAATGGCCTTGGTTCCTTACCCTTTATTTGCCTTGAACGTCACTCGGAGAACAAAGATAATGGACTTCTTCACCTTGTCTCCTTCTTTTGTGAGAAAGGACATCTGCAACATATTTATGGAAAAAATGATGCACTATGTAATGAAAAAACCTCTTGATGTATGTGCATGGTAGGTAAAAGAATTTACACTGACAAAGTTAACTCAGCTCTTCAGAAAGGATGATTTGTTGTTTGCTATGCCTGTGTTTGCTGTGCCTGGTTCTGGCCAGGAGAGGGTTAATCTTTGCAGAGGGGTCATGGCCAGAACCCAGAGGGTATTTTACACCACCTCATGTCATTTTCTGGGCATGGGGACAGGGTCCTTTCCAGGGCAGGGCAGTGTGGGGGCACTCAGGTATTGTCTGTTATCCTGCGGTACCATGGTGAGAATTCCCGTGGGAATCCCTCGCCTCCCTTGTGCACTTTGGCTGTTAATTAGTTGGTTACTTTTTGTTTTCCTGTCCCATTGCCATTTCCTGTAAATTGTTCTTACCTCAACCCATGGTCTTTGCCTTCTGTGCTTCCAGTTCTCCTCTCAGTGCCCCGCAGGGAGTGGAGTGAGGCAGGGAGTGGAACGAGCAGTGCGTGTTTTGGGGTGGTTCCAGTGGGAACACCAAATTCAGGAGTGCCATTCCAAAACCCAGGAGCCATGTTTGGTGCCCAGTGTGGGTCACACAGGGTGGAGATGCCAGCAGACCTGCCCAGAGCAGGCTGGAAACAAGTTAGATCTCAGCATTTGCTGTGTTGGCTCTGGTGCCCCTCTCACTGTGTTGCTTGGTCTGTTGGTGTGGCCGTGGCCCCTGACCCTGTGCACCTTTCCCTCCTTGCACTCTGTGCCCGCCTCAGTGCTCCTTGTCCAGGCAGGGAGAGGGCTCAGGATGGCTGTGCTGTGCAGTGTCAGTTTATGGCATGGTGACACCAGGGGCAATGAAGGTGTTTTGGGATGTGGGTGCAGTGCTGCTCTCCTGCCCTCACCTCAGGCACTACTTGTGGGAGTCCATTAACAATCATAGCCAGCGTGTGGATCCAGGGGAGGGTGATTTTCCCCAACCTTTTACCTCATTTTCCTCCTTCGGGCCTGTTATAACAGCTTTTGAGACTTGAATTCCCTTTGGATGGTAAGGAAAGCATATTCTTGTTCCTAAGTCTTCCAGGTCTCCTCAGTGGAGCCCACACCACTTTTAGAGTCATGAAATTTCGAGATTTCTAGGGAGATGTGCCCCAAGAGTGGGTAGGCATGAGTGGCATGGAATGTGGGAGAAAATGGGTCATCTTCTGAAGGATTGTTGTGCTCCAGTGGTTTGGAAGTTCAGCCCTAAACAAGTACAGGACCCTGATAAAGTGGCAGAGTATTTGAAAAGAAAAAAAAAAGCTGTGGCAGTTCCATAGAGGCAGGGAGAATACCACTCCTAAACCATGACAGACTGGTTTTTTAGTCCACTCCTTCACAATCTTTGATATATATGTACATATTAAAGAGTTCTTGATGTACATGTAAGGAAAAGTATGAATTACTTGAACCTCACTGACACAGGAAGGTGTAAAAGGTTTCTCTACTGTCTCTAAAACTTCCAACAGCCTTTGACCAGTTAAAGCACCTTGACCTGGCATAAGTGTTTACTCATCCACACTGTGAACCAAAGTGGGGAACTGATCTCACTGACACGTGTCCAGCAGAGAAAATAATAGGATTGAGCTGGCTGAACTCCTCAGCTGCACAGCTAGCTGCCCCAGCTCACTGAAAGGGAATGAGAGGAATTAGCAGCTGGAGGTGGAGCCTACTGCAGCCTAATTACACCAGCACTGCTCCTGAAACATATGTACAACCCAGAGCAGCCTCAGGCCTCCTGAGTGTTGGTTAAATGTTAGACAATACCACAGTGCTGCAGCTTTGCTTATTTTTTAGCAGATAGCTTCACTCCAGTATAGATCTTTTGACACGATTTTTAGGTTGTGGACAGCCATGAACCTTGTCATTTTTACAATGTTAAGGTGTGTGCCATAGGATTATACTTGCCTTACTTAAACTAACAGTTTAGATATGAATGTTTTAACAGGCACATTATTCATTGGACTGCATGTTTAAAACACATCTGGGTTGCTTTCAGTTTTTTTTTTTCTGTGCAGCTGTTGGGTAAATTGAGAAAGCGAAACTAAAAGGAGCATATTAAACAGGCACCCAAAGCCTGGGTATTCCTTTGATGACATGTGGAACTGATAACTGCGCCGAGAACAAAGCTGGGAATGCCTCAGCATGCGGTAAGATGAGCCAAGAAAGTGAAATAAATATTCCTCGGGAAAAAAAAAAAAAGTCCTAACAAGAATATACAGTGCTATGATTTGACCAAAGGAAACTGACATTTGCAGGGATTTAAGAAGAAACCTGTAAGAACTCTTCTCCCTGATAGTGCTGGGACTTGTAATACTTTCATGAGACTGCATGTGTTGTACAACATGAAATACCTTGACTCAGAGTTACTACATTTTTTTAACCTTTTCCCTTAAAACTCAAAGGCAAGATGCAATAAATCTTCCAGACTATTCTAAAAAATGAGACGTGTGTGTGGTGTGCGTGCCCGAACCAAGATGCACAGCTTTACTAATCAGGGATAGCAAGTCATGGTACCTATTAACTACTGAATAATGGGACACATTCTTCCTTCCCTGACCCCTTATTTGTCTTTAAGGAATCCACCTAAAAGGAAGTTTAAATGTTCAGCTGCTTATCTTTTTGTCTTTGTGTATATTTATTGAAAATGGTAATGTGCTTCTGTGTAACTTTGTAACAGACATTTTATAAAACCTACCAACATTGCAACTTTCTACTCCATGTAAAGTTAAAATGAATATTGTCATTTTCTGTCATAATACTTATCTAATTAACATGTGGCAGGGTAAGCTGCTGTAACATAGGCTCTTACACAAACCTTAGGTCATACAGATAATTAGAGGCTGACAGGACTCTACCACCTGACCCTTCAGGGCACAAACAAGAGCAGCTGTGCTAAGCTCCTGCTCTAAACTGCCCCTTGGAAAAGTTGCTCTCTCTCCACTGACTGCTCTGAGAAGTGAGGGAGATTTATCCCATGCTATAATTAGCTGGTGTGCATTCCTGCTCAGTACCAATGCAGAGATGTCCATCAACATCAGTCAAATTTCCACTCCATCTTCAGTTACTACAGTGCCACTTGTGAAAATATCTCACATTAAGAATTCTGCTATATTGCCTGCTCGATAGAAAAAAGAGATTCATAGCCTCATTTCATAATTCCCATTTAAAATTTAATTTTTAGTATTAAATATGTAAATCTGCTACCCATAAATAATTCCCAAATGTTAGTGGAATAATTGTGCAGACTAATTCATGTACCTGGTGTGATTCTTGGAATAGTCCTGTGCAAAACCAGGAGCTGGACATCAATGATCCTTGGGGGTCCCTTCCAACTCAGGATGCTCTGTGCCTCTATGATTTTAATTTAACCTTCAAAGTAAAACAGAAAAATAAAATGTGTTCATATCTGATTTTGGAGGGTAAACTCTTTCTGAACAACCACAGTATCCATATATAAAAGTATATCATTACTATTTCAAGCAGCCTGGAAAAATACATAATTGGTCACAATGTAGTATTGAAATTAAAAGAAAAATATTTAAGTGGTAATCTTGAAACCAAAATAACTTTTTTTGGGAAACTTAAACAACTTTCTTGGTGTGCCTGAACCATCAGAGAAAAAAACCCCAATACACAGAAATGGCTTAAAGCACAGTTTAAAATGTTTCATGTAAAGCAAAACAGAGCAGTGCAACTACCTAAATCTGAGAAGGAAATCTTAAGAGCTCTTGGAAAAGCAGGTGGGATGAGAAACCAGAAGGGAGCAGTGCCTGTCACACAGAGAACCCAGAGCCCGTGTGAGGCAGAGTCCCTGGGCTGGAGTCCCAGACAAAGCTCTGGAACCGGCCATGTGTTCAGCCTGGGCTGGGGAGAGGAAAGCCCGTGCTAGCAAGGACAGCTTTGGAATCTTGGTTCCACGGACTCTCCTACCAGTTCAGCACCACCTTTTCCAACTTTCTCCTCTCCACTTTTTACCCACCACGTTACCCTCAAGCTGCTGCTGATGAAATCATGTCAGCTCCATCAATTTGGCCTGAAAACGAGCCTTGGAAAATAACTCCACAGGACAGGAATGAACTGCTGACATCATGGCAAGAACAGCCTGACCTGACACTCCTGCTGAGAGGAACAGATGTAATAATGTTGTCATAAATGAGCAAATAATTGTTGATGGTGATTTTACAAGGGTTCAGTTCTCAACAAACGGGTTCTACACAAAGCAAACAGAAAGAGCCATTTTATTTAGTTTTCTTGGAAGAGATCTCATTGATTGGACTAAAAACGTGGTGTTTACTTACACCTTGTGTTCTAAAAGAGGAAATACAGGGTTTGTGCCAATATTGTATGTTTCCTGTTTTTTTCTAATGGGAAAACAAATGCCAATTTTTGTATTTGACTCTGGCCTTTATAGCCTGTAATAAACTGTGTTGGCACAAACCAGAAAGTTGAAATGGATGAATACTTTCTTCTGAGCTAAATCTGAATCCTAATAGGAAAAAAACATGTTAATTTTGGTAGGTAAATCCCACACATAATAGCTCTTTGACCTGGGGGAAAAAAACCAGGGTGACAATACAATGCAAATTATTCAATTTTGAAGGTTGATTTTCAGACTCTGTAGAAACTTGTCTTGTAACCTACCTTGTGGCAATGAATGTCTGAGGAATAAGTGCAAGTGAAGAAGATCAATAAGCTCCACAGGTTCTCTGGACAGGCACCAGAAAAGTTTGTACTTTCCTGAAAAGGGTCTGTCATTCATAAAGATGGAGTTCAAAATGTCCTGTCACTGAACCTGTCTTCCTGTCTCCCCCAGGTGACTCAAATATTTCATCTTCACACAGAACATCTGAGTATCAGGGGAAGGAGAAGAAAAAGAAACGAGGTACATTTCTGTTAGATTTACATTTTCTTATCCATTTAAAATAATTTTTTTTTGTTAAATACTTTAACTTATGCAGAAATAATATGAAAACAGATGATAACAGGAAAAGCCTAAGAGGGAGTCCAGAGAACTAAGCTGCAGATATTGGATGGGCAAGAACTGAGGAACTCAGGCAGCAATCCTTACCCATCCCCCTGGACAGTGAGGAATTATAAAGAACACATTATTTCCACTTCCATTCCATCAAAGATTTTCTCTCATCTACAAAGCTGATCATGTCTTAACTCAAAGAACTACCTAGATTTCCCATTATTCAGTACCTTATATTGCAGTGATAACAAACTCCAATGTTGAAGAGCTTTTCTTTTTGCCCACCAACATTCCTTTTTCTCCAAACATGTAAGTACATACTTGAGTTTACAGATTTATGCATTCCAAAGTTATGTGAATGCATTTCCAAAAAACTAAGCTACAGCTAAGAAAAAAGAATTTTAAAACTGCCTAAGTGTATTCAGGCAGAAGAGGAAATAAGCAAAAACATTCAATTAATGGCAGCACTTGAGAGCCCAGTCCATGCCTTAGAAGGCAGGATTTTGTCAACCTTTATGTAAAGGGTAAGACAAACAAGGTATGACAACCCTGCTCCTAGTTAGCCTGAAGCAATGCTACTGCCAAACAGGCACTACCCAAAAGAGCTTTATACAGCAGGGCTGCACACCAGAGCAGAGCAGGAACACCTTTTATGTCAAGTGCTCTGCAGCGTCATGCTACCCAGGCACACACATTGATAAGCACAGCCCGCAGTGATGGTTGGTCCCTTGTCACACTTTTGCTTGGGGGCAGAGACCCCCTTCCAATGACAAAATTCACACAGCAGGCTGATTCTCCAATGCCGAAAGTCAGTTTCTTTACCAGCTCCTGCAGCTGAACACCTGAACATCAGTGCAAACTGGGAATGCACAAAAAGGCCTCAGTGAGACATGGTGAGACAAGCAGCAGCTCTGTGTGATGCCCTGCATGCATCCTTCCCTCGTGGGAAGGGAAAGGCAGTAGCAAACTGAGGCACTGACACCTCAGCAAAATGTGGGTTGGAGGTCCTCTGTCCTGTGCCAGACTCAGCTCCAAAGCTGCCCATTTTCACCATCCAGAAAAGCTGAGTCAAAATGCTGCCCTTTCAGGTGGTTATCACCATGTTAACCAAGTTGCTAAATGATTAGAGTGAAAAGAATATCTACTTGTATTTTGATAACTGTATTAATTATCTAGTAAAAAAAAAAGATCTGAGAAAACAATCTTTTTCTCAGGACTTACTGTACACTGGTTTGTGAGTGTGAGAGGAATACAGGCAGCTCTCTGTATGATCATACTCTTTTTCAGTGACACAAATCCAAGGAGATACATGCCAGTAACCACAGAGGAGATGCATCTTTGCACTTTCTTTGGAACAGGACTGAGATTACCAAAGAAAATCGCAACTACAGCAATTCATAGAAGCCATCTCATAAAGCAGGTTGCACCCTGGGCACACAGGATGAAAATCTCACCTACTGGCTCTGGAAAACAGGCTCAGCCACCTGCAGGTTCCTCCCTTGCAGCACAGCCGTTCCCCTGTGACACAAGGACAGAAATTCTGCTCCATTCCCATTTCTGGGGTGGTGCTCATCAGGAGCTGCTCCTTCTCCCTGTGGTTGTGCCACTGAGCTGACCGACCCTGTCCCCAGCAAACTTGCAGGAGCGGATATTTTCCGTGTGAGTTTAATGAAGGGGTTTCCATCAGAGGCCAAGTGGCCAGCAGAGGAACAGCTCGTGTAAAGCCGTGCACGCATCTGCCGTCATCTCAGAGCACTTGGGCTTTGCTCTCATGGTTACCATGATATCATCACCTCCCTCAGAGTGCACTGCCTCTGCCTCAGCACAGTGTCAATTATTAATGCTGCTCATCAGGACAGCACACCATCCACAAAGGCATCTTCTGCCTCCCCGTCTATCTTCAATAAATAAAAATCCCCTCTCGTGATTTCTAGTACAAAAGCACGTGTTAAACAAGAAGTGTTTGCAGATGTCCTAAAGGATTTGCCTCTCCTGGATTAACTGGTCTGCTAATTACCCACAACAAGAGCAGTGAGTATTTGTCACTGGAGGAGAGATAAGCAAGGCAGGTGGGAAATGTTTACACAGGCCAGATAACTGAATGCTCCTGGTGCCAAAACAAACAGGTGCAGGTTTTATTGAGGCAACAAACAAGGAAACAAAACCAAACAAATACACAGTTGATGGGGAATATTTCTGTTCCACAAAAACAGTACCTACAAAGTAAAACAAAAGATGTTCTCTCTCCTGGTGGCAACACTTTTGAAGCTGGGACTTTTCCTTTACCTTCTGAATTTCATCACAAAAGATTACATCCAGGGGATTTCAAGAGCCTTGTCCCAGAACAACTCCAAGGGATTCAACTGATTCCATCGCACCCAGAATCACACATCAAACTGAAACACTGATGCAGATGCAGCCTGGGAGTTTGAAGCCTGTGAAGTGAATAATTTTTACTGTGCCCATGTAACCAATGTGGTTCACCTATGAGAGCAACGTTAGGGTGTGCAGAGTAGAACTAAACCAGAAAAACTAAACCACTAAACCATAGCTTCTAGTGGTGTTCTGCCTATAAAACCAGCACAGAGCTCATCTGGAGCATATTCACCACCTTCAAAGGTGTACACCATCAACTCTGGATCATCAGCACCGACTGTTCTACTCAAGAAACTCATTTTATTAAGTAATAACTCTTACTAACTCCACTGAGAAGCTCTAACCTCAATTTTTACCATCTATTTTGGACCAAATTAATTTTTTTTCCTTTTCACTGCTTTCAAGCAACTAAGACTAGCAATTTACCTTCCTGCTAAACTGTTTTATATATGCAAATGTAAAACATTTGTTTGTTAAGCTTCGTTTTTAAGAACAAAATACAGCTAAGAGAAATGAGATCAGTGATGGCTGTATGGTAAAACATGCGTACCATCAAATAAGAGCTGCAATAAAGTCCATTGTTAAGACTGTACAAAGACCTGAGCTGCTTTCTAAAAGAAGATGTTTGATATGTCTCATCAGAGCAGAACTTGGCTGTGAAGGCGCCTACAAAAATCAGTGAGTAACATTCCATGTTCAAGCCTCATGCATGTTTTAAAAAGTCTTGTAAGCTTAAAAGATGTATTTCAGCAATTCTTCTGGCTGAAAACCTGAGGTGGAGGGAGATGGGCAGCTGTTCCACACCTGAGTGATGATGAGACGTGACAGAGTGGTGTCAGCTCTAGGGAGCTGGAGCTTGTGGTATTCCTCTGTAAATGACTGCATTTCCTGCCCAAAGACAGGCATGAGACTATCCCACATATCCAGCCTCAGAGATGCTGCTCCCCCCTCCTGATGAGAGCACTGGTAAATAATTGCTGCAGGCAGCTGAAGCAATGCCTTCCACACCCCCGTTACCCCCTGGTTATTCTCATATCACAGCAGCTGTTGTAATAGTGCACAATTTTATAGGCACTGCTGGCTGCTTCATTCCCCAGCCTGGGGTGTGGAGATGCCCAGAGAGAGCACCCTGGGGAACACTGCTTCCACTGCTCTGGGGTTTTGGGAACCCTCTCAGGAGGGCTTGGCCATACAGGAGGTTAGGTGGGACAAGCAGCTTCCATTTCTGCTAGAGGAGGGGCATGCCACTGACCTTTAAATAGCAGAGCCAGCTTTGAGAGCAGTCAAAGCTCCCTCATGGATCTCTCTTTCTCAGAAGCATGTGGCTGTGCATGAAATAGGGGAGCTGCTGCAGGGTATTTTAACTCCCTAGGTGCCTGTGCACCCCCTTCTGCCATCAGTCCTCGAAATCATTACCTGGACTGTGAGATGCTCTTTGTTTCCCTTCTCCCTTCCGCCCAGGAAGGTTTCCCAGCCCCAGAGAAGGGAGGGCAGAGAAGAGAACAGCACAAGCACTACTGCTCCACTGAACAAGCTCAGGTTCTGAAGTGTGGGAATTTAGGGTTTCCCACGGAACTGAGTCCCCTGGCTGTGGAGCACCCACCAAAAGGCAGCTGCTGCCCACTCCCAGAATGTCCATGTGGTGGGCTCTCAGCTCCTCCCCCAGAGCAGCTTCCTGTAAACCTCATTTTCTCGTGACAGCACTGCCCAGCGTGAAGGAGAGGAATGCATTCTCAGAAAAACTGACATGTTCAGTGCAGCAGGTAACCACTGCAACCTATCTTTTATTTGAAATATTGAACATCGTACAGCACCCTCTCTGTGAACACCTGATGGTCTCAGCTCTCAGTGAAAGTTGAGACCTTTATTTTAGTCTAGATTTTTGTCTCTGAACGTCTCCATACACTTGTAGTTGTCCTTTTTCATCTTTACTGCTCCTTTATTGTTGTAATTTTTGCTAGAAACACCTGAAAATTTATCAGGAATTATTTGCTTATTTTTTAAAAATTTGATAATGTTTTGCCGATTTGAGAAGTAGCAGATCAATGGTTTATTTAGTGATCTTAATGACACCTATTTTTAAGATCTCAGGCATGCAAAGTTACTGGGTTTTTTTCAAGAAATCTTGCTTAAATCTGAGTCTTAGCCACCATACCCTATCACCATGAACCATTTTCTAAGTTATTCAAATAGAATTCTGTATTTTCTTCTCCCTTTTCTGTGTAACTGTTGCCTGTAAACGAAATACTTTCCAAAACCATTCCCAGCTGCTGTTTCTGGTTCCTGCCTCAGTGGCCCATTTCAGTGATTGGTACAAGACATCCTTTACTGTGCTAGTAACCTGTGTGGTCTCAGTCTGTTCAGACTCTTTACTCTACTTGCTCATTTCCTACCTTTTTGAGCAACAATCTAAAAAGAAAAATGAGAAATCCCTATTTCAGAGCATGCTATAAATATGGACCTGTGGTCTTGAAAGAGTTAGATCCTCAGCCGCTAAGCAGAACAGGAAATTATTACATAAAAATGAAAATCAGAATATTTATACACAACATACTTTCTTCATACCAGCAGCTGCTTTCCTTATCAGCAGTGCTTGGAAAATGTTTAATTATGGTACCTTTCATTTCTTTCCACAAACCAGAAAATCTTTCCCTCTGTGAACATTTCCTTCAGATTTCTGTCTAGCACTGTAAAAGGAATCCCCTTCTTGCCTGGTGACAGCTAGTGACTATGACAGTGGTAGCTGTTTAAAGAACAGACAGTTGACAAATTAACTAAAGAATTAGTCAACATATGAGCATGTAGAATAATAATTTGTAATTGCTCAGGACATATTTTGCTGAAGTTAATCCACAGAAAGCTTAGGGATATCTGAAGTACTGTTTGAAACACAAGGCATCACCCATTTGTTAAACTGTCAGGAACAATCAGGCTGATCTCTCTGTTGTGAAATAACTCAAAGTCCTCTACTTGCACAATGAGCCAAAATTCTTCCTTTTCTTCAATTCCCAGCCTGAAAGACCTGAGCTATTTACCTCCAGCCTGGTTGTGTCTGCTACAGCTTTGAAGGCTTATTGCAGCACAGCAGAAGCTCAGCACTTTGACATGGAAGGATAAACTGGCATACAGGGCATAGACACACTCATTTACTGCCACACAGGGTAACAGGAGATAGCAATTATTTTAAAAATTAGCATTTAAAGCTTTGCCTTTAACATTATTGATGTATACCAGGGAGTATTATAGTATGACTGGTTCTTTGAAACCATAATCAACATATTTAAAAATTTGCAAATAATTGCTATGAATTCAAAATTATGAAAAAATAAACACAGAACTTCAACAAAACTATTAAATTCAGTTTATGTAACCAAATTGGATTCTTGGTAAGTATTTCAGATTTGGATAGAAGTAAGAAGAGCAAATCACAATAGTACACATGGAGGCTTTTTGTTGGTAGCAGCAGTGACTTTCATGAGAAATATTTACAGACTGGATATGGCTATGAACTCTCCTGCTGTCACTGATCTCTCCTAACAATGGGAGAAACTTGCACAGATAAAATTTGTAGGAGTACATTTCTAAAAAATACAGCACTGGCCTCCCTGGATTCCTGAAGCCAAGATGATCAGGGTTTGGCACCACTGAAAACTTAATAGAAATATAACTGAAATCATCAAACAGAAATCCACTAATCTGGTGATCATGCCCAGCCTGGAACAGATATAATGGTTTTTGTTCACACTGTGAATATTTTTACTTCTCTACTTCACAGAAATATTCTTCTACTACTATTTCTTAATGAAAGAAAGGATGACTTTTAAATATCTCCATTGTAAATATAAATATATATAAAAATATTAGCTTTTAAATATATCAGTTTCCAAGATATATCTTAATTTTTTCTACAGTCTTTCTTCTATTCTTTGTCAAAGAATATTCCCAGCAGCAAACATTATCTGATGTCAAAGCCACTTGAAAACCTGATTTATATTGTGTCTTTGTGTCCTAAGTTTTCCAGCAGCTCTGTATTTATGTTTTGACAAGTTGGAAGGGAAGAATATATTTGGGCTTTTATCTTCTTTAAAAATATGTAGGCACTGGATTTTTAACCACTATCTAGACCAGGAACATCTCAGTTGCTAGGAAAAGTTGTGTTCATGTATTGTATCACAATGATTGTGGACATTCTTGTTACCAAGGTATTTCCTAGAAAAATTAACTGACATTTATAAAATACAACACATTTGATAAGGTCTTAATTCTATTTACATTTTTTCCCATGGGTTTGTCTTCTTTTCCTTCTTCAATCATTGTCATACTGGTTTAGAGAAAGATTCAAGATGCAACTTTATATCACTTTTGCTGCAGTTTCAGCTTTGTGTAGCTAGCTTAACTGGAGAAATAAACATGCAGATAATAGAAATATAAATAATATATACATATAAACATAAATAGCATGTATTTTTCCCTAAATTTCTAGGTGTCCTAAGTATATTTCAATAGGATTCCGTTTTGCACAGACAAAACTAAGAATACCACTTCTGTCTGCTCTCTGTAAAGCTCTTCCCACTGTGGCCAGCTTTCCCTAAAAGCCCCAGCAGTGCCTGGTGTATGCCTTGGGGACAGCACCACTCTAATGCTTGCTGCTGCTCCAAAGCAAGGCTGGCTGCACTTCTCTGCACCAGGCTCTGTTTTCCTCTGCTCACGCCATCTCTGAAGCCTAGCTGCATTGTTTCATCCAGTGAGAAGGTGACATTAGCCCTGGCCAGTGCCAGTTGGTAGCGTTGACTTTCCCGCAGAGCTTTAATTAACGTGTGCCTTGCAGACTCTGCTCCCGTGGAACAGCAGTGCCTCACACAGCCCTGGCTGCCCCCTTTTCCTGCAAAGGGGCAGGGAAAGTGCCCCTCCTAACAGAAGGCACAGGTGAGTAGTTAAATGTTGGTAAACTCAAGGTCTGCACCTAGAAGTAAGCACAGCTGGCTGTGCTACAGACACGAAGAGCCATGTCAGACTTATTTTCAAAGTTAGCTGGTCTTGCACATGGACTCAGCATTACCTTTGGAGAGGTGAGCAGAACTGAATTCAGTCAAGTTTAGAACAGCGACTTCTGCAAGTTCAGGGTAACTAATTTGATCTCAGTTCTATTCTCAGAGCCTTGGAGAGCAGCCAGAAGAATACCCAGTTTAACAATAAAGCCAGAAGAACACACAGCTTCCCCCAGAATCTTCCCCTGCAAAATATCTGCCAGTCAGATCCCCTGATGTGAGAATAGAACAGAGAAATCTGTGGGTGAAGGAATTACTTTTCTGGGGAGCTGATGACTTCAGAAGAGAGTCAAACCTATACATTTTACAGTGTTCCCCAGCCACTGTGACAAGTTTTTCCACATAAAGGTCAAGAGTGTTCCACAGGATTCCTCTCACCAGCTGTGTGACAGTCAGTGGGGTTGTGAACATGACCTCGAGGCCGGTGAGTAGGATGGTTCAGAAGAAAACATCATCTGTTTTGGAGCCAATATCTCCCAATATACAGATGGGAAGGACACGAGGCTGTTTGCTGGCTCACAGTGCAAGGCCATCTACTTCCTTATCCCTCTGTTTCCATTTGCACCCATTTTCTATTTCTATTCCCATCCATTTCCTCTATTTTCGCTGTCCTTTGGCACAAAGCTGCTGAGAGGTAAAGAGGCAATTACTGAGGGATAAAAGTACTCTGAAGGAGGAGACAACTGGTGTGGCCCTGTGTGTTTTTGGAAAGTTCCTGAAGGCTTCCCACTGAGACAGCTCAGCTCTACGACAACACAACAGATATGTCTTATAGCTAAACATAACGAGGAAAAAGTTTGATTTTCTTTGGAGCCTTTTAGAAATTCTCTCAGTTGTCTGCACTCCCCCAGTCCATGCAGATAAGAGGAGTGTGTGGGGGCAGAAGAGAACCCACTTGCTGGAAGCTGCCTAGAGTGAGAGCAAAAGCAAAAAAATACCAATTACAATGCAATTACTCCTCAGGCATGACTGTACTGCTACCCACTCACCAACTGCCCATGTCTGTGGGCTGTTTCTAGCTTAGTTTTACTACAGTTAAGGAAATATTGTATCACTTGGCGTTCAGATAGATGGCATGGATGTAACTACTGTACTGTTTTCTCCTTGTTATTTTAAAAGACGTGTTGCTTTTCAAGTTTTTTCTTTTTTTTTTTTCTTTTTTTTTTTTTTTTCTTTTTTTGCTTGGAAGACAGACAATCACAGCTACTTTGACAGCACAAGACAGATTTACCACTATAGACCCATTTGCTTTGTTATTTTTATACCTAAGTAGTGGTGGAGATAATAATTCCAACATGGATAATGTGTTATTTACAAAGCACGTTATAGTAGGCCAAAATTAATCCAGAACTTCCTCCCATCTCCAATTCTGTCCATTAAGACCTGAGTTATTTTAATTAGAATAAGGTCAGCCTACATGAAAGAGTTTGCAAAATGAGATTTAAATTTGTTACAGAGTACAGTAGAAGCCAAAGGGTCACTCTTAGGCAACTGAGCTGGATTTTGAACTAAGAAACACAGGGATTACTCTGATATTGGGGAGCACTAGACCACAAGAACAGCAGAGACAAAATTAAAGACCATTAACTTTTTCAGCCACAGAGACAAAAAAGAGACTCTGTTAAAAACAAGCAAACAAACAAGCAGAAACAAGTGCACAGTGAAAAGAGAGGAGTGGCAGGTCACTTACCTCCAGGAGCAGAGAAAGGCAGGAAAATGGAATTCTTCATTTGTGATCATTGCCATGGTTTAACTCCAGATGGCAACTAAACACCATGCATCTTCTTGATCTCCACCCTCATCTTTGGCCCCTGCCCAGCCCCACACTGGGATGGGGAGGAGACCTGGGAATAAAACCTAAAACCTGGGGGCTGAGATAAGGACAGTTAAACAACTGAAACAGAATTTAATTTAATAATAGCAACGATTATAATGGGAAAGGAAACAAGGACACCAGAGAGAGAATAAAACCCAAGAGAAACAAAGGCTGCCCAGGGATTTCATTGCCCAGCAGCCATGCCAGCCCATCCCCAGGCAGGCAGCTGGGACTCCTGGCCAGCTCCCCACTTTCCATATTGGATGTGACCTTCCATGGATGGAAATCCCTTTGGCCACCCTGGGTCACCCGTGCCAGCCCTGCTCCCTCCCAGCCCCTTGAGCACCTGCCCACTGGCAGGGCTTGGGACACTGACAAGTCCTGGATTTAGGGAAAGCCCTGCTTAGCAACAAATATCAGTGTCGAATCAGTGTGCTATCAGTTATTCCCATAGTGAACCCAAACCACAGCTCTGCACCAGCTGCTGGGGAGAAAAGTAACTAATCTAGCTGTAATCAGGGCAGTAATTCATGCAGGACCATGGTTTTATGGGAACAACAGCACCCCTTCCTTCCTCTACAGGTTTTACTCCAGAAATCCTGTGGAGATTTTCTTTTTTGATATCCTATCCTGTTTCATAACAAGAAGTTACAGTAGGCTTCCAGAAAACCTGTAAAAGATGTTTCTACCCTAGTAATACTCAGTGTTTTACAAGCTGCTTACAAAAATGAAAGGACAGTATCTACTAGACAACAGTGTAATCTGCTTAGGTGACAGGATTAAAAAAATCAGTGTGCCACTAACCTAATGAGCAGGCAGTCATTTCAGTAGAGCCCTGTGATGTTAGATGTGGTCTCTTGAAGGTCAGCAGTTGAGATGATCTACATTATTGCAAGTTTAGAAAAGGACCAAAAGTTCTTTGATCTGCATAAAATGTCCCACAAATTATTTTTGTTAACCTTTGCAAATAACTAATTTTAAAATGCCATTTGTTTTGGAGATCTACCTCAAGGAGAGAGAGGTCCATGGTTCAGCAGAAGGATACAGCCATTATTCCCTGTGTTCTAATTATTTCTAATTCTAGATCCACAGCTAGATCACTTTTGTTTTCATACAGTTTGTCCAAGCAGATATTTAATAATTTCCTTTAAAAATGGTTTTCTGATACAGGTATGTATAATTATGGACTCACAGAATAGTTTGAGCTGAAAAGGACCTTAAAACCATCTAGTTCCAATCCCCTGCCATGGGCAGCAGTGCCTTTCACTGGATCAGGTTGCTCAGAACTCCATCCAGCCTGGCTGGGACATTTCCTTTTTTTTTTTAATCAAGCTTTTTTCCAACCAGTGAGTTCCAAGACTGCAGAATGTTATGATGATAGACACATTTTGGGATTTTTCTCTTTTAGCATAACAGGCAGACATGATGCAAAATAAGTTTGGAGCAGAGACTCTGCAAAAAACCCAGAAATGAACATGAAATCTTGGAGGATTTCTAGATCTGGAGGAGATACATTTAAACTTCTCCAAAAAAGCAAGAAGACCAGTCAAATGGTGAGGGGGGAAAAAAAAAAAAGAGAGAACATGCAAAATGTCTGTATACATTTATAGGAAATAAATCCAGGATAAAGTTTAAATGAAAGCTATAACAAAAAGAACTAAGAAATAAGAAGGAAGTACATAATTTTGTGAAGAGAGGAAAATAAGTTGGAAAAGAAAAACAAAAGAGAAAAAATGTCGCAGTGGGTGGACTTGATTGCCTCTTAATCAATAAACTGAAATCAGCCTTACAGCTGACCAGAGGGGAAATTTATCACAAGTAAAGCTCATCTTAAAGGCAGAACCAAATCATTTTTGTTTCCACTTAATTATGTACATGTATATTAAAAAAAAAAAAAAAAAGGAAAAAAAAAAAAAAAAGAAGAAGATAAACCAAAAATTTACAAGTGCATATCATGGCAGAATTCAGAGCCAGCAAAAGGAAGGAGTTATGCCAGTATATGAGGGTGTCTGGTTCACACAGCAAAAAGGTTATATCTTGGTACTGACACCGATTTCTCAACAGCTCTTTGCATCATTTGAGTTATATCAGTGACATAGATCTATTTTTTCAAAGTTCTAGAAACATATTAAAAAATGACCACATCTAAAAGATCCTCTTACCTACTGATGAGATGTTCAGACAGGATTTGTGTCCTGGTTAGGACATGAGAGTTATTATTCACATGCTTAAATGCAACTTAAAGCACATGCAATAATTCTGAAAGCTTATTCACATGCTTGAAGTTAACCAAGTGCTTCACCACAGAGAAGCCTGAACCCCTGTTATGCATTTCTCACCCTCACCTCACCCTATTTGTGCACAGAGCACCAGCCACTTTGCTACTGATATTTTGGATACTGGATGTGACCCATCAGGTCCTCTGTTGGCCCTGTTCCTTTGTCCTGTGAATTTAGGGGCATCCTTTTGATTTGCACTCCTCCTAGCCCATGCTTTGGAGGAAGGCAAAGAAGGGTTGGCTGAACAGTACTCTGGAGGCAAAATAAATAACACCTGAAAGGACAAACGAGGAGGCATCTAAGTGATCCAGCAGAAGAATCCTGTTGTGAGGAGTGCCTGTGCTGGTACACATGGGGAGGGTGTGGAGTCACCCCAGCTGAGCTGTGGCTGGCAGTGATCCCTTCCCACAGCAGAACCCAGCCCCACAGCAGCCTGGCAGTGCAGCTCCCTTGGGCAGAGCAGTGTTTGGGAGCCACAGCCCCTGTGTGACACCCTCAGGTGTTAAAGGTGCCCTCCTGAGCAGCTGGGTCAGTGAGAGACCTGGAGTTCTGGTGGCTTTGCGATCTTTCATCTGCCGGGTCTCCGTGGGACAAACAGCAGGTGCTTACCTGCACGTGTAACTGCTGAGAGTGAAATTTAAATCTGGGCACTAACTACAGCCAAGCTCTTGTTAGCAGAGAAAAACAGTGATGAAACAGTGCCTTCACTATTATTCATTGATATTGGATTAAAAAAAAATAAAAATCAATATCCCTTTTGAGTTGTACTAACCAGCATAAGAGAAAAGAATCACATTTCCTGATGAGCATGGTTTGCTGCCCAGAGGCTGATGCCCTGAGTAAATCTCAAAATCCTCTAGTTATTTTCTGAAAGGGTTGATTTATGAACAGTGAACTGCAATGAGCTAAAATATCATCAGTTTTTATCATTTACTCTACTAATGAGCTTTAGAACTATGCAATTATGCACATTGTAGTAGTTACCATGTATATACATATAGATGCATAAATGGAAAATGAGATTTCTGTTATCTACAGATAATCTTATAATTCAAAAGTATAAAAGATGATGTGTTGTTTTTTTCTTATCACACGGGGCTTTAAGGTTTAAAATAATTTAATAAAGGTTTCTGATGAAGCTGGAATAGTTGGTGACTCATAGGTCATCAGTGGGTGGCAGGTGAGAGAAGGGAAAGCCTAAAGCAGTTAAGGTTTTAATGAGACTCAAAGCTAGTTTCCAATTCAGAACATTCTTATTATTTTTTCCTGTTATTTTAACCACTACACAATGTTAAATATAGTATCTTTTCTCAACTTTTGTTTAGTCTAATTTGTTCTTTCACTTTTCTCCAGAGTGTTTCTAAAAAAGAAGATTCTATCAGAGTTTTAAAAAAATTGAAATGTTAGTAAATACAATGATATTTTAGCCATGTCATTCAGTTATGAGTTTTATTTTTTAAGATTCCATTAGTTTTGACTAAAAAAACCCTACTATTAAAATATCATATCTTTAGTGCTGCATCGTAACTTATTCAGCATGTATTTATTTAGAATTTAACTTGTGAAGAGAAGCCAGAATTGACAAGCTTCCACAATTTCCCAAGTAAATCTGACTGAATATTTTAACCATTTCATGTGTCAGGGAGGCTGAGATCTCATGACAGGACCAGGAGCCCAACTTCAGGATGTTGTGTGTTAACACACCAGCCTGCTCTGCCTAAATTCCCCCAGTGTCTGCTCAGCTGAACTGCTGAGGCTGATCATTTCACTGCCATGTGGTTCCAGCCCCAGTCTCATGGGGAGAATCTCCTCTCCTCTCGAGTCAGCTGGACTGCCTGAATCACAAAAGAGTAAAAAGAAGTGCAGCACTGTCCCCAGTGGCAACCAGAAGGCAGAGATAAAATTTAGAGATATTTTGACTACATGAGCTTCTTTGAATAGCTTCTGGTCTCCACTTTTCACAGGCTTATATTCTTCCATGGGGAGGAAAAGCCTGGTTTCATGTGGTGTTTTTCCCCTAGAAACATACATCGCCACTGCATGATGGCAGATTAATTTACTTCTCATTAAAAACTAGAAATAATATAGTTCTGGTATGCTCCATTCTTCTTCCACTCTTTTTAGCCTCTCCAGTCTATTCTGCTGTTCTTCACCAAAGACTTCAAGGAGCAAACATGACCTCTCCTCTCCACACACAGGAGCAATAGAACTGGAGAACAAATAATTTCTATGGCTCGCAGCCTGCCAAAATCCAAACAACTTCACAGAGCTTTTCATTAACACATATACTAAGTGACAAGGCAGAAGGAAGTCTGAAGGTGTGCCCTCACACACCTCTGCATCCCTTTTATTCTGACAAAATTAAGCATGTGCTGAGGTTGGGATCTCTTTGGGTCAGCTCTCTGCCCAACTGTCTGGAGAGCCAGGGTTCTCCCCCTTTGCAGATGCACAGGACTGTGAGCTGCCTGAAATCCTCAGCATCTATCCACCTCTAGAAGATAGATGGTTTCTTACAGGTGCTCTCAGTAAGAGAATAAATAGTGTTTCTCACTATGGTGAAAGAAATAAAGCAATGAACCGCCAGCCCAACAGCAGCACAGAACCCTGCTACCCTCTCCACAGTGTTTTGAGCAGGACTGGCAGCAGAACATGCACAAATTTCTTACTGTGTTCCAAACAATTCACCCTGATCCTGCAGCAAAATGGTATTTTGATGCTGAACTCTCCTGCAGCTTTAACTTATCTTCAAGAACTGCCACAGCATGTTGAGCATCAACCCCAAACTGAACAGAGGCAGAGGATTACTACAACCCACAAGAGCAATCTAATGACTGAATCTAAATCAAATCTTTAAAAAACCCCTAGGATTTGAAATTATTGGATCATAACTCTTATTCTGAGACTAACAGTCACATGTGGGCTCTGTTCCAGTCTCCACACCATGACTGTGTGTTGTCCTGTTGGGGCACTGACACAAATAAACCCATTAGATTGTCACCAAAGACAAGAACATCCATCCTCCCTGAGCTTCCACATTAGCATCCATGCTGTCTGAAGGCAAACATTAACCAACTTCATGTTTTGAAACCTCTAATGTGAAAGCTGCCCATGATCAATTAGAATGACCCCCAAGGCTCTACCTGCTATTCACATCACTTTAATAATCTCTGTGCACAATATTTCTAAAGACCTCAGCAGCAGCAAAAGTGATTTTGTGTTTCTTGATTTTATTTTCTTCTTCTGCAGAGCTCACGTTCAATCATTTTAAAGAATGTTTTTCACACAGCTGCTACTATGCATGTACAAGTGTCTTATGAAGGAAAAAAACCAAAACTGTCCTTTAACACAATAAACTAGGGATTGCTTTGACCTGGATTTCATTAAAAAACTTACAAAGAATTCAATGACTAATAGTATGGATTTTTTAAAAATCTTATTAACCAATGATTTCCTATTCTTACTGCCACTGTACTAGGCCAGGAAAGGAAGATAATATTTTGCTGGGTATTGTACACAGTAAGAAAGACAGATCCTTCCCTTTTAAAGAATAAATTATTTGAAATTTTGAAAAGAAGCAAAGGAATTCAACAGAAGAAAAGGATGGGGTCAAGAGTGAAACAAAGCAATTTGGCCTGACAGGTGGCTGTCTAGGCACTCCCTGGACTTTCTTTTTCTATGCATGACAGTGGAGAGGCTCATTCAATCACAAAGACTTACCGTGATTTCATGTGAGATTAGAGTGAGGCCCTCCAAAAAATAGGCATGCTCTTCTATTTCTGGTAGAGAGTGACAAGGAGGTGGTTTTGTATGCAAAGACAAGCATTTGCAGTCCAGCTAAGATCAAAAGCAAAAACTCTACTGAAGAAAAGCAAACCAGCCAACTATAATCTAGATAGTGGTTAATTTGTAATAGAACCTAACATTGTTTTAACTTTTAATACCTTTAGTTTGCAACCACAAAATTACCAGAGAGCCTTTTACTACGAAAGTTGATATAATACTTTCATGATCTTGTAAATAATGATGTCCAAACAGCAAAAGAAAGATGATGTAATAATGTAATATACAAACTGTGAAGGTAATTTTAAAGCACCAATTAATTATTTGCCTTCTAGCACTGAATTTTGTGCATTTGTGTTTTAAAGTATCTAGAATCTACACACATAATTTCTCATTATGTTATCACTGCGCTTTTAACTCAATGTCCTTTTTCTTTTACTAGAAAACACAACTTTTGCTTGTCTTCACCATTACCCCATGGTGGTGGCAAACCCCCCCCACTCCCAGCGCTCCTGAATTGGTCTGAATGTGCTTTTATTGGCTGTGGATTCTGACCTAGGCAATCACAGCTTGGTTTACCTAACTCTGCTTTCCCTCAGGTCCAAGCTGAACTCCAGGGAAAGGTCAAGGAGCCTCCCTGGCCCATGGTAAGGAAATCTCAGCAAAGAGAGCCAGCCAGGGCTGCACCCAAGATGAACCCAAATGGTCCCAAAATGCACGAGCGCTCACGGGGTCTCTCCCTGGGATCAGCTCTGCTCCATGTGCACATTGCAGTTCATTGTCCAATTCCAGCTCAGCCCCTGCACTCCCATCCTGCTTGTTTTTCTCTCTCCAGCCCACGGGGTTTGTGCTCTTGGGGCTGAGATTGGGATCATTTGTCCTTGGTGCCCAGCTGGAGCAGGAATTGTTTTGTCTCCCTGCTCTGTGCACAGAGCTCACCATCCCCTCATGTGAAGCCCAGACCCACACACCAAAGCAGCACAGAATGGGAAACATAGAAAAGCCAAACCTGAGGCATCACTTCTCTGTCCCATAACTCTTATACTGAGTTCAGCAATAGCACAGGGTCTACACAATGATGAAGAATTACACAACTGGGATAAATCAGCTGCCTGCTAGCAAAAACCCTCAGCAGGAAAGTTAAAAAAAAATAAAAAAATCATGCATGCATTATCCCAGAGCAATGAGGAAACTGAATTTAGGCTAAGTGGTCCTTCATAACAGTGACAGTATTATTGTCTCAATTTCTGAGAAAAGGCAGCCAAACCTGAACATTGAACTCAGCTTTCTGGTGCATATCAAATATGTTCAGAAACATTTGCAGAATTAAAACATGTGATTCTGTGGAAAGGAAACCATAAGTCCACAACAGGAAACAGGCTTGCACAGTGTTAACATAATCAGTCTGGATTTCAGTAAGGTGTTTGCTACTTACACAATCTCTTTCTGGGTAAGATGTTGTGGATTCAGCTGAATGAACACACCATGAGATGGCTGAGTGCTGGCTCACAGGTGGGCACAAAGGCTGGGCTGACATCAGCCTGATGAGCTGTCACTGGTGGAGCTCTCCATCGTGCTCTTCTACATCCTCACAGGCAGCCCCAGAAGGGAGATGAGGTTTGCAGATGGTACCAAACTGGGAGGAGCTGGTGATCGCCCTGGAGGCAGAGTAGCCCTGCAGAGAGGCCTCAGCATGCTGCAGCTAAGGACAATCACAAATGTGTGAATTCAACAAGAGAAAGTGCTGGATCCTGCACCTGGGGGTAGCCCTGGCTGGATGTGCAGCCTCGTGGAAAGGGACCTGGGGGATCTGGTCCATGGCAAGCTGGCTGGGCCAGCAGTGCCCTGCAGCCAGGAGGGCCGGCCCTGCCCTGGGGACATCAGGGACAGCACGGCCAGCTGGGCAAGGCAGGGATTGTCCTGCTCTGCTCTGAGCTGGGGTGGCCTCACCTCGAGTGCTGGGGCAGTTCTGGGTGCCACCATATAAAAAAGGTGTAAAACTATTGGAGAGTGTCCAAAGGAGGGCTGTGAGGGTAATGAAGGACCTAATGAGGGGCAGCCATGTGAGGAGCAGCTGATCTGCTCAGCCTGGAGAAGAGGAGACCGAGGTCAGACCTCATGGTGGCCTTCAACATCCTCACCAGGGGCAGTGGAGGGGCAGGCACTGATCTCTGCTGTGTGTGACAGGGACAGGACTCAGGGAATGGCCTGGAGCTGGGTCAGGGGAGGTTCAGGCTGGATATCAGGAAAAGGTTCCTCACCCAGATGGTGGCTGGGCACTGAACAGCTCCCCAGGGCAGTGCTCAGCACCAGCCTGGCAAAGCTCAGGAGGTGTCTGGATAATGCCCTCTGGCACATGATGGGATTCTTGGGGTGTCCTGAACAGGGCCAGGAGCTGGACTTCGATGATCCTTGTGGGTCCATTCCAACTGAGAATATTCTGTGATTCTGTGATGGTTGGTTCAGTTGAAATATTTTATTTTAGCTTTTCTGGCATGAGAACTTTTGGCAACTCATTTGATATTCATGGTGGAAAGTTAAAGCACCCTTTAACCTCTCTGGCCAGGCAATAAATAGTGACTAGTTTGTATTTTGGTGACTAATTTTGCATTTTCTACACTTGCATTACACACTAGGTCTCCAAATTCATCAATTTAGCCACCAGGACAACAGTTCAAACATTGCTGTTTTTTGCACAATTTTAGGAAGTTGAACAAGACCATTTTTTACCTTCGTGAGAAACAATGTTATACTGAGATCTAGGAAATGTACATAAAGAAATGTTTTGAGGATCAAGAGAAGTGGCAGCAGGAATATTGAATAGTGGAGGAGGAAGAAATATCAGATTTCTGGTGGGTTGGTAAAACCCAAGGGTTTCAAGGCACTTGATCATCACTACAACAATATCCCCAAAATGGATTGCACTAAAATTGCTCTTTTGTGGTAGGACATATAATCCTACACTTCTTCCAG
Organism: Onychostruthus taczanowskii; assembly: GCF_017590055.1. NCBI lineage: Eukaryota > Metazoa > Chordata > Aves > Passeriformes > Passeridae > Onychostruthus > Onychostruthus taczanowskii. The sequence goes on from NW_024496638.1 coordinate 2,632,136, forward strand.
AGAAAAAGCAATCCTGATATGTAGCTCCTTTGGAAGAATCTGTTGAGTAAATTTAAGAACAAACCTGAATGTCAAGAGCACGTAAGAGGGAAATGCAGAGTTCTCCCTTCTGCCAAATAAAATCAGAGGAGAAATGTTCATATTCTAGTCAAGTCTTCTGGATAGCCTCTGTTGTACTTGACCATTTCCTTATTTTTTCCTTGGACTTTGTCCAATTTCTAAATTTCACATTAAAAAATTATATACTTATAGTGATTCATAATATAAACTGGGTCAATTTCATTGCAATTTGTCTGTAAAGGATTCACTGTTTACTGGAGAACAGTGTCCCAGGTTTAATTGTTAAATTCTTAATTGCTTCAAATTTGTGCTGCCTTGAAATAGATTTCCGTAAGTTTCAGATTCCTGTTGTTTGAGGAGTACTTTCAAAATAATATAATATAATGCACTGAGCTTAAACCAGCAGCTAAATACTGAGCTTTCTGATTGTTCAAGTCCTCTGCTTAGGTAACATGCATCTGCTGTCTGTTGAACCTTTGGAATAAATGAGTTTAGTAGCAACTTAAGTATGGTGTGAAAACGTGTTTCCTTTTCCTGTTCCTCTTGGGAGATGCCTGCAGTGCCCTCTAACTTCAGGGAATCTTCAGTCTAATCTTATCTTCACACATGAGAGAGGGGAAAGTGGAATTGATCAAAACCAACAGGCTTGCCCCCCAGCACTCAGAACTTTGCAGCTTTCAGATGCAGACCTGGCATGAAAGACTCAACTTTCTGCTGCTCTGCAGCTGGGCAGCAAAAGGAGAAGGGGGAAAATAGCTCACAGCTCTCTGATCTTGTCTCCCAGCCTCACTGGAGGGCTCCAAGGCTTAACTGCTTGCCATGTAAGAAAGATTCCGCTTGTTGAGAAGAATCCTGAAACAATTGCTCTGCCTTCTCTCTTCCCTGGCTGTTTTCTAGCATATTTCTGCCTCCAGTTTTCAGTGCAGATGTAACAGCTCCAATTTTCAGTACAGGTATAACAGGTCTGGGCAGCAAAGCAGCTACAGGAGTCAACCACTGTCCCAGGTACTGTCTGGTGTTTTAGGATGTCCTAGGAACTCAGGAAGAGTATTTTTCTGCCTTTACTTTTGTTTCTGTGCAGAGTATCAGGGGAACAAGTGACCTTAATGAAGTGGCAGAGTCAGATCCTGAGACTGTGTGAATCAGTCTGCAGCTCAGAGCAGTGAATGAACCAAGAGAAGAATGCAGTCCTCCAAACCTTATATTGCTTCAAATATTCCTCTGCTGATTTCACTGCTCATAAGATAGGAAATAAGATAGGAAATTTAATAAAAAAAATTTAAAAGGGTACTTTAAAACTGATAGGTACCTTGTGGGCTGCTATCTTTTTCCAAGCTCATTTAATTCTGTAAAGCCACTGCAGAATTCTCAAGCTTAGGTTGTTTTTCTTTGCAGTGAGTTTCCTCTTCCCCCTTTCCTAGCCTTCTCACAAAAACAAGTCCAAAGTGAGACTCCTAGAGTTCTTTCTCATTCCTTCTGATGGAGCTGATTGAGCTGGTGATAAGATTATCACATAGAGCTGGAGCTGCCTTTTCTAGTTCTGAATCATACTACTAGGCTTTACAGCAACAATTATAGCCTCTTTCCCTCTTACTGGAAAAAGTATGTGATTTAAACATATTGAATTTACCCCATTTCGAAGAAATTGACATCAGACTGAAGTTTCTACCATAGTAAGTCTCTCCATATCTGTTGCCAAAACTTCAGCGTTTGCTTGCACATTTCTCTTAAGCTGGAAATGAATCCTGGGCATGCAGCATCACCTAAAAATGTTACTGAGGTGTGGGAGGAATTTCAAAATCTGAAAATGAACAAACCATAGAAAATGTCTTGAAGCCAAAATACGATGGTAGAATGACATAGTGACTGCATCATGGTTTTTTTTTCCTAGTTGGAGCTGCCAGCATTCACTCTTCCAGAGATTTGATTCTGTTAAATAGACCAAAACCATAAAGCTTCAGTAATGTTTTATAAAGAATGCAGATATTTCTTAAGAATTAATTATTCACTTTTTACCTTGAAATAAATCAGATTTTGATACAAAGTACAAGTATAGAAAAATTCTTTCTGCCCTAGCTTTCAATAGTCTCAAGAAAACTTTTTCTAAATGGTCTACTTTTAGTTCTCCTCTCAGCAGGATTGAAATGAGAGTAAAATTGCAAACTTGACAATTACAGGATGTTTGCTCCAGCCAGCAGTTAGACCCACATCTGCTCACCTCCCTCAACTAGAAGAGAGAAAGAAATTGGAAGAGCAAAGCAAAGAAAAGCTTGTGGGTCTGTTGACCCTTTAATAAGTGAAAAAGGAGCAAAAACCTCAACCCGTCCAGAGTGACACGAAGGAAATCCCTGACCACAGGCTGATGACCAGGTAGTCCCTGGGTGATGGCTGCCTCGGAAATATTGCTGCCTGCTCTTATTACCTAGCAATAAACAAACTGTGCCACCAACACTGCTTTGGTGTCACTAATCTGAGCCCCAGCACCATACAGGCTCCTAGAAAGCAAATTAACTACACCCAAGCTACATCCACTACAATGTTTAAGTCATCACAAGGACTGAGTGTGATTTCTTAAATTCTGGCAGTTTTTTCCCTGTATTTTCAGTGCAATTGTCTAATAACAGCAAACTACAAAACATTCATAAAACTACATTACCTTCCTGTAGTGTTTTCCTGTATTTTCAGTGCAACTGTCTAACAACAGTGAACCACCAAACCATCTGTGCTTATTTATACAATTTTTCCCCTTCTAAATCACTACCTACAACTATCTGTTGACAAAATCACTGCACTTGGAAATTGCATATCTAGTATAAGTACTGCTCACCTAAGGGCTTCCCATTGCAGCCGCTCCTCGATGAGCAGGGAGGTGACAATCTCAGCAGCCATTTGTGACAGCAGGATGGTTAGGCCAGGCTTATGTCCCATTGCAGCCATTCCTTGATGAGCAGTGGTTTGGCCAGGCTTGAGCTCCATTGCAACCACTCTTGATGAGCAGGGAGGTACAATCTCGCAACCACTCTTGATGAGCAGGGAGGTACAATCTCGCAACCACCTTGATGAGCAGGGAGGTGACAATCTCAGCAGCCATTCATGGCCCCATGAAGGTTAGGCCAGGCTTGTCCACCAGCTCTTGGTGAAGGCCACTCAGGGTGTTCACTTTGAGGTGTCAACCCTGACTCAGTCCAGCTCTTCAGCAGGGTTCATGCCAGAACCACATTATGTGTTCAGAAGTATTTCACTTGCAGGTAGAATTTCATTCAAATCATTTCAAAAGCTTTTATTTGCCTCAGCATAACCAGGGCTTTACCACAAGTTCCTGTAAAATCCTTCCTAGCCTAAGTCACAGAGCCAGGGAGTCAGGATCTGGTGGGGTTGGAAGGGACCTCAGCCATCACCTAGTCCTGCTGCCATGGACAGAGACACCTCCTGACAGACCTGGCTGGTCCAGGCTTTGTCCAGCATGGCCCTGAACTCCCCCAGGGATGGGGCATCCACAGTCCCTGGGCAAGCTGCTGCCATGGCTCACCACTCTCAGAATTTCTTGAGGTAAAGAATTTCTCAAGGTAAAGAATTTCTTCCCAATATCTAACCTAGATTTCCCCTTTAATTTCCACCCCTCACTGCTTCCCCAGTCCCTACAGCTTGTGACAGAGGATCCCTCCCAGTGCTCCCTGCAGAATCCCTTCAGACTCTGGAGGGTTGCTACGAGGTCTCCACGCATTTCTCACTTTAACCTTAATTTCCCTGTATCATTCATTAGCATTCACAGTGTGGTAAGTGTTGTCTACATGCTTCACTTTCCCACTCAAAAGCAGCCTGCCTGTTCAAGCGGCAGAGCTTCAGACAGCAGCATAAATTGCCTGTAAAAAATGTATTTGCAAAGAAAAGTCTAGACATTTCATGGCGTTGTGTTCTGTGAACAAACTAGGAAACACGTGGATGAAAAATCACTAGTCTGTCACCATGGAACATTGGTACTGTATCAGCAGAAACTGACATTAAATCTATTGATTTTAAGACTATTTTTCTGATTCTATTTCCTAAATACTACTTTGGGGTTAATGCAAAAATGCTGTAGGGTGGGAAAAGGAAAAGGAAAAAAAAGAGGAAAAAAAAAAGTAAAAAAACCTCTTTCAGCCAGCCAGAGACTGCACAGTATCAAAGCACAGGACAAAGTGTCTAAACCTTGAATAACTGATGGGCAGGCAATGACCACCCGAGCTGGAAGAGAGCAAGGATGGACCAGGACACTGCTCACCTGCAGCTGGAGGGAGGGAAGAACCAAAGCCTTTCCTTGGTTTTAAGAAAGTTTCAATACTCAGCACTGGATGTCTGTGCTCTTGGGGTGACTTTTACTCCACATGCTGCTGTTGGCATAATTCAGTGGTAAATCCTTTTTCACTCTTTTGTATGAATAAACAACCATCCTACAAGAACAAAACTGAGCATTTTTTGGTTGTTTTCCTCTTTTTTCTTTCCAAGTAATCATATTTCTAAATGTCAGGAGAACTTCTTGCTTCAACCAGAATCTCAGAATTTAGTCATATCCAGACCTCAATTAAGCTGGTACTTCACATATTGGCTATGGGAGAAATGGATACTTAGCAATAGTTACAGGGCTGTGCAGGGCACCTTTTTAATGGGAAAAAAAAAATACTGTTTTGTTCCTAAAAGTGAGGCAGTAGTCTTTCAAAATCTCTTCCTGAACTGACACTTAGAAATCCAAGGTGAGAGTCTCTATACCTGGATTTCATCACACCCCTCTCAATTTTTGATTTTCTTGGCTCTTTCCTTTTCTTCCTTCTGTCTCAGATTTTCTGTCTGCTGGTATTGCCACTTTTTTTTGGACTCAGACCCTCATTGCAGGAAATAAGAATACAAGTGCAACTCAAAGCATTAATTCAGAGTCTGACAGAATATTGGCCTCCAGCTAGCCCTGATGGATTAACATTCAAACTAATATTTAAATAGGTACAGAAAAAAAAAGAATAAAACCACGGCCTACAATATCAACTCGTGTTGGAGACCAATAAAACTTATTTAAGTCCAACAAAAGTTATGACCATCTGCAAACCATAGAAATGTTAGAGAAAATAGAACTCGTCTTAGATCACTATATATTATATACTAATTATATACTTATATATATTGATTTTTTTATCAATATGTATTACATATATAACTACTTTTTCATCAACTGCTGATCAACAGCAAAACAAGCCCAAACTAATGAGGGATGGGAGAGAGTGAAAGCTCAGGTGCAAGGAGGAGGTGGGGTAGAGAGGTAGCAGGAGCACACAGGTTCTGTGTAACACATTCTTTGGAAAATTAAACCATTCAGGCTCCTTAGTGGGATGATTCCACCAAACCAGCCCCCAGTCACACCCACGTGGGCTCTGGCAGCAAAGCCACCACAGTGAGCTGCTGGTTCATCTCCTCAGCTGACGCAGCTGCTGAAGGAGTGAATGTATTTTGGTTAAAAATGACCTCGCCAAAGCAATCACTTTGAAGATCTCTTTGAACCAATTCATTTAATCAATGATCTTTTTTCCCCGAATGGTTTTCTAAACCACTGTCACAAGCTGAGGGGAAGTAGAAGATTATTGGGTGTAAGCAAGTACAAGTAGCAAATAGATGGAGTACATAAAACAAAAAAAAACCCCAAATTTCAGTCAAACCCCTTGCACTGTGGCACTACATTCAGAACACAAACTTCTTGGAGGCTCTTTTCTTCAAAGAAAAACAATTACAGTAAACAACAAAAAAAAGTAATATTTTTTAAATAGCTAAGCAGTAAACATTGCTATGCCCTATAAATATTAATGTCCAACAAGTATTAATTTTCATACAAAATAAAGTCAAGCATCATAAAGAGGATCCATAAAAAACCCCTCAAAAATCTCCTCACTGTACATTCTTTTGCTAAAAAGGAAATGGTTTTTAAAGACATAGTTTATGTTTTCCTTTTAATATAGATATTTTCTATTAGAAAAAATAGAGACCATTTTCATGATTCTGAATAAAATTTAAGCAGGCTCTTGTATGTTTTCCTCCATTGTTTTCCGAAAGCTCATTATATATTTGTAAGTGCAGCATGGCATGTGTAGGAGAGGGAGAAACTCAAGAGTTCTATCCCATGATACTTTACCAGACACCCTTTTTGTATATCTTAAAAACTAATTAAAATACCTTGTCCACTGGGAAAAGGACTAATTGGACTTATCTGCCCTCCCTGTGCCATGTCACAAAGTGAAAAATCCTCACTAATGGTTCCTGAAACTCCAGTCTGAGATAGGCGGCATTAGATGGCTCACAGAAAGCAAGCATCTCTGTAGATTAATTACTTTTCTTTTGTTCAGATTTGCTGATTTATTTTGAACTGGTCATGGGGTAGTTAATAAATGTCATTCGCTTCATTAAAAAACAAAGTTCTAATCTGCTGTAAATAGTAATCAAATTATATGTGAGAGAGCAAAAAAGGTGCCCTCTTCTTAGTATTAAAAACCACCCCTGGAAGATTAAGATTTAAAACTAATTTTAAAAGGAATTATGCCAAGATTCACTTCCCTGATAAATGGAAAAACTTTCATTCATAGTGGAAAATAACAATAATAAAAAAAGCTCCCAACCTTGATTTTGATGTGCCAGGGGACAGCAGCAAACAGCAGAGATGGGCAGCAGAAATGGGCTCTCACCACTGCCAGTCCCAGGACTGAGACAGGAATAGGCAGAAGAATTATTCCTCTGGAAATAAATAATAATAAAGATTAATATATATAAGAATGAATTAATAATTGTTAATACAAAATATAATATATAACAATATATTATAGAAAATATGCAATAACAGAAAATAGATTATATATATATATAATATACAATATATTATAATAATAGTTCCTAATTAATATGTAAAACAATAAATAGATATTCCTCTGGGAACCACACCCAGGCTCAGGCATGGAGCTACACAGGAAGCCATGTGTACAAACGTGTTTTACTTCAACCAAAAGCCAAGGTAAACCACTTCAACTAAACGACTGACAAAACATTTCCAACTCTTATGACCCATATAAAAGACTTCCCAAAGCAAGGGACACTTCTCAGTTGCATTGACATGAGTGAAGAGTAAATTCTTTGAAAAAGATCTTGTTGTTTCCCTAAGCAGCCTGTGACTAGACAGAACAGTGGAATTTTCCCCTCATTTGAAGTGCAATAATGGCTGGAGACACTTTCCTTCAGCCTCAGTCTGGTGCAATTTCCCACCCTGCTTTAGCTTCTCTGTTAGCATTGAAAAATACACTTTTGATTATGACGTTCCTTTTTGGTGAGATTTTTTTATATACATAATTGTTCAAATTTTTAAGTACAGAACAATATTAGTAATAGGTATTATGAAATATGAATAAACTTGTTCTTACCTCTTTGTTGAAGCTTGCCCTCCTACCTTAAATGCTTGTTTTCAGACTCTAAACATAAAGAGAGCACTTTAACATGACAATAAAAAAAATAAACAAAATAAACAATAATAAAAAGTGTTACTACTATTTGATGAAAAAATTACCATAATGTAAAAAGAAAAAAAAACAGGACCAAGATGATATTCTTAGAGTGGATTTCTATATTTCTGACTTCATTTTATGAACTGGAAAATAAAAATTTAATCAATATGCTTTAGACCAATAAAATGGTATTAAAATACTCAGCTATGTAGTACAAGAAATAAAATAGTCCAATAGAAAAACAATGTACTTGCAGCACAACTTTAATAGCCTTAAGAAAGGAATCTTAATACTGACATTTTATTAGTTCTGCTTAACATCTCAGGATTTACAGGTAGCCAGCTTACACAGAATCATTACCAAGTCTAGATATTAAATTAGAAAGAAACAAAAACGTGGCAACAAGTGAGCATGAACCTCACGTGAGCACAAGGTTAGCAGCACGTGTGTGCTGTCTTTGGGAGGAGTCTCCTTCGTCATCTAGCCTCCAATATAAATCTCAATTAATGCAAATATGGCACACAGCTTTCCCCCTCTTTTTCTAACCTCAGTGGTAACTCATTTAGTTGAATTCTGCTCTTTTGTAAATGCTGCCTCTGAGCTGAAAATTTAACTGGTTCTTTAGGTTCTCTTCTGTGATTACTTTTTTTTCCAATTATTCTAAGCATTATGAAGCATAACTTACAAAGTGTGCATTTCAGCAAGACCAAATAGAAAAGCCTATTAGCATTCCTACTTCCACCAGCTTTCACTCTCTCGACTATGTGTTTGTACAAAAACATTAATTAAATGCTCTTTTAACATACTATTATAATCTATTTTTTTAAGATACATATCTATATTTTAAAATAAATACATAAAATGAGCTATTGAGAAGCATGTTCCCTGCTGCTGTAACTCCTCACCTCCTCTACGACACTAATCTCAAACTGAATCAAATATGACAGACACCTCCATTTCTCAGGTCTTTATGCCCCCAAGAAGGCTTTTAACAGTGTACAAAGGCAAGAAAGGAAACACATTTTGATAGGACTTCCATGCTTTTAGTCCTTAATGAAGAAAACAAGATTACATACCTAGAAAACAGAATATCTCCCTAGAACTGCCTTCCTATTTTTTTGACTTCATGGATTTACTGGCTGGACAGTGAAGTCAAAATTTATTTATCTTTCAGTTTTGAATGGATAGCCTGGGAAGGGGTGATGCCTTAAGCTGGGGTGGGAACTGAAGGTGTTATAAGAATACTCTTAAGAGTATGACTCACAACATAAAGGAAATGGGGGTGAGCAAAGAACATGATGCAAACCCAGGTTCTATAAAAATGCAACTGCTCTCATCTCTTGGTAGCTTCAACAAGAGCTGAGGGGGCCCAGGCCCTAGAAGAGCACCTCAGCTGTCTTTAGGACCTAGAGAATCAAGTAGCACTATAAAAAAGGTAAAACAGAGTAAGAAAAAGCAAGAAAATCCTTCTCCACAAAAGCAGTTTGTTTAAAAAAACACACCCAAACAAACACTACAAGACAGATCTACCAAAACTATTTAACATTAAGTATATACTGCAAATTGCTGCTATTTGTCAGCCTCTGGACATTGTAACACATAGTGGCCAAAAAAAGCCTTTGGGTATTCATGGATAGCCTTGAAAGGTCTCAGAAAACCTTCAGGATCTTTTTCAAAGTACAGGGATTTTTCTTGATGTAAATTCACTTGACTCAATTCCCTGTTGACTGATACTTATATATCATTCACTGAAAAATCAGATAAGTCAAATCCTCCACTCCTACTGCTGTCTGTGTCCAATAGGCCACAGGACCCTCAGACTTGAGCTTCTTTTCTAGTTTTTGAGACTTAGAGGGCCTGCCATGCTTTACAGAGTTCCTCCTTCCTCTGGAGAAATTATCATTTAAGAGCAATCAAGTCTCACATTTGACCCATGAAACCACTATCCCAGTATCATAATTCTAAAGATATGAAAGTACAACCTCATGATAGACAGGTAGAGCAGTCATTGCTAGCAGATGTGCTTACCAAAATCCTCTCAATTGTCTGTGTTCACTTCCTAGACGTATATGAGACCAACTCCTTTGTCCTCTCTCATGGAACTTTATTGATGAAAACAAAATGTAACTGCCAGGATTATCACGTCCCAGATTTCAATTAAGCCTTCCATTTTTTTTTTTCCCGCAGGGAAAGCAGAAGAGTGTGTTCATTTGTGACATGTCTCAGTTTTTGCTCACGTACCACACTCTGCTGGTTCATCTCTAAATAAACACAGTGAGGATCGAGCAGCACCTTCAGTCTAGCTGTAGGTGTAATTGCAATTGGAGATGGCAGCATTGATATTCAGGGGATAATTCTGGAGAAAAATGGATACCTTAGAAGCTGTTTTTATGGAGACATATTAGTTGCTTCAGATGTCCCAGAACAGCTGAAATACCTGCAAGGAGCTCACGTCCACCAGGGTGTGTGAAGGTATCAGTAACACGCAGGTCAGCAGGACAGGTGTCAGCTTCCTGACGTTGTGCATCTTGTGGCAGCAGGAGAGGTGACCCCAGCTGCACACTGGTGGAATCAGGCATCTCATGGCTCCTGCTTTCTTATGTTCCAGCTGCCAGGGTTCCATTTCAGGTGAAAGTTTTTAACTTGGTTTCATTATATATATAAACGTTTATACAGAACTTCTAGACATACATGCACACATACACAGAAAGACTTAAAAGCAAAATAAACCCAAAAACCCCTACACTCCAGCCAAAGCCATCTTTCTCTTGGGTGTATACCAAGAAATCTCTGCCAAAAAAATATATATAGATATTCAATGCTAGAGTTAATATAACCAAAGGCAAAATTCCAAGAGCTGCATGCTAACACAGTAGTACAGCAGGTTAAAAAAGAGAGATTACTATATTTGAAATTATTTTACATACTATTCACAGTAAATGCAAGACACTGACCACACTGCAAAGCCATGTAACATTTATATGACATGAGACAGATAACCTGGGGAATGAAATGACCCACTGCTGCATTCCCTGTTTTGTGGGGAAGCCATCACTTTGTAGGTGAGCCTTCCCAAGAAATACTGCTGCCATCTAGAAAAGAGCAAGTGGAAGACAGAGATGCTGAAAGTCTGCAAATCCCAAGTACCACATCTGCCATGCCAAGACACTTCTTTCAGCAACATTTTATCACAATTTTATTTCATTGTTCTATGGAAAACAGTAGGGACTATGACTTTTCTAGCAGCAAGACTGGTGTCCTGAGTCGGAAAAGGGGTGGGCTAGAAACAAAGACCTACCTGACCAAGATCACACAAAAGCTGATGAGCAACTGCAAGTAGGAGCTCAAGGACGAGCTGGATTTGTGCCCATCAGTGCTGAAAACCACAAAAATTGAAACAATGGATTTCATATCGGGTCAACTTTCTCATTTATTTTTAAATTTAAAAACTTCAGTAGTTCAACAGTTTGGTAATTAAAGGAGTGTTTGGATTACTCCTCCACAGACAGCTCTTCCCTGGTGGAGTAACTTTAATGACACTAAAGTCAAGTATTGCACATTTATTTGGGTTTTAAGGAGAGAAAAGCATGGGTGAGAAGCAACCCCTACTAGTACTTAAGTTCCTGCATCACAGTGTGTGACATGTGCTCACATTCTCCTAAAACCAAAAGGAGTCAGGAGTTTTCCCTCAGTTTATCTGTTTGTAAATGATTGCAGTACATAGGGAATTGTTCTGGAAATTAATTTCAAAAAATTTAAACCCAAAGCATGTAAAGAGTTTCAATAATATCAACTAGGACTGCTCAGCTTTCATTATAAAGCTGCTATTTCTCAGTGGCTTCAAAGTGGAGTTTGGCTTTCCTGGTTTCCCTTTTACACACTGCTATTTATGAATCTGATGTGGTAGTTGGTTTGACAGATGATGGGACTGCTTGCAACTTACTCATGTTTGGATCCCTCTGTGAAAACTTCTATCCTTTTTTTAAGCACTAACCTCATCTTTTTTATTTTTTTTTAACAGAAAGCAGAACTATTCTAGCTTTATTTCCTTTAATTAATCTTCTTTAAACATATGGCAGCGACGGAATTATCGCGAATGACCTCCAAACTCTCTGCATATATTAAGGCCTGGAGCTAATCTGGTTGCCTGTTAAATTTAGATTTTGTTTGCTATTAAAAGCACGGCTATTGTGGAATTGCTGTGAATTACTACGAGCGCGGTGCGCGTACGCATGTGAGCGGCGGGGCCAGGGACAGCATTGCGTATTTCTCATCCCAAGGGGAGCACAGGCAGCGAGGGAGATGCAGCACGGCATGTTCTTGTCAGAGATCACACACAAACTGCCTCAAACACAGCTTCTGGTCCTCCCACAATGGGATATTTTTGCCACCCTTAATGACGCCAGGCAGGTGTTTACAGTTCTGATCTGTGTCCGTCTCGAGTTGGAATGAGGCACAGACACAAAATAGCAGCGCTTGACGCACTAGACCGTGACATACTGTACGCACTGCAATTAAAATAAACTCTACTCCTGGTCCTCGTTTCTTCCTGTGAGCAAACAAGAAAAGCTAGGAGGATTCATTCTGGTTTGTGGAAGGCTGCGCACTATTCTGAGAAGTGTAAAAAAATAATTTGCAGAATGAACTAAAATTCTCTAAGCCACCTTTTTAGCCTTGGCTCACTCTTTGCCAGGTGATTTCAGAGAAGGAGGAAGGAAGGGAGCTTTCCATCTGTTGAGGTGTTAGGATTCTAAACATGTTCCTGAGTTAATTTTGACTCTTTAAAGTGTGAGATAAGTTAATATACTCTAAACCAATATATCATGTCAATCAGCAGTGCTTTTCTCAACACGAGCCCACTCACTTCCGCCGCCTGCTTACAGGCTCTAGAGGCTTCTAGCTCTGCAACTATGCCTCCCTTAAGAAATGAAATGTTCAAGTGGAATCAACAAATCATAGATGTCTCTAATAAAATAAACATGAATAGTGTGAATGGGAGTAGAGACCTTGACACTGTTTATTCCCTTTGTGTTGATGGAGCATTTTTCCTAAATACTTGCAAACATTGAGAAATATCAAGTAACACCTTATTTAGAAAAAAAAAAAAAAAGTGGAAAGGAAAAAATAGTGTAAAGAAACATTAACTATTGATAAAATAGTTACATCCCAATACTAAAATTATATTTACTTAAATAGATAAGTCCCAAAATATCTTTTTTCTCCATCTCTTTCCAGTCTTTCTGAACCAGGCATAGAAGTCTCTGAAGTATATTAACTTTGCCAGATACTATAAACCCAAAATATCTGAAATATTGTATCATCTTCTGGTCAGAATACATGAAAAAATTTACTAAGTCTGGGCCTGCCTTAGTGCAATGTACTTTCCTCATGCATTGAAGATGGCAGCACGCATGCAATAGTTGCCTTTGTGTTATGCTTTAAGAATCCAGAAACTCACAGGAAGCTGGAAGTTGTGTCTGGACCATCAGGTTTAGGAGGTAATTCAGAAAACATGTCCATAAATTTGCCTAATCCCAGTATATATTTCTTCTCTACAACACCCTGTGGTAATGGGTTCTACAAGTATAAATCATGCAAAAATCGATCTTTCATTAACTATAAATTTATTTACAAGATTAAAATTTTGTCCAGTGTATCAGTTTGTATATTTGTATATCTTTCTATTTTCTCACTTACCTCTTTTCCAAGCTGCAAAAAAGTAATCCAATTCACATCACAATCCATATGAAAGATATTCCATGCTTTTGATCTCTCAAGGACTTTCTAGCTCCATTAGGTTCTTTAAAAAAATTAATCAAGAAAAATTGCAAAAAGTATTCAAAATTTAAATTTATGAAATTACGCAACCTTACAAATAGATTTATCCAGCATCACAAATTAATTTCCTGATATGCTTTAAATTCCTCTGCTAATAATAAATAATATTATATTTGTTTTTTTAGTAATGGTGAATATTTTACCAGTGGTGAATATTGGGCTAATTTTTCAGAGAAACATTCATAATTATTCCCAGCAGGCATTACCCCAGAGTCTCTAGTGTGGCACCAGGAAGGGAGCATTAGTAACCACAGCATCACACCAGAGAACATCTCCTTCATTAACTGAAGTGTCAGCTTAAGTGTTCGAATAGCTGAAGAAAAACAATGCTCTCTACTAAATGTTGGTCTCTCATTTGCCCCCTCACTGTGTCTTAACAAAAAACATAAAACAGCAAAAGCAAAACCAGCCTTGCCCCCATCACCTCCCCAGCCCAGCCCACTGCCCCCCTGAAAAACCAAGCAGCCCTAATACTGATTTCAGTGCGAGCCTCTGATGCAGCAACATCTTGGGGACATTCTAACTTCCAGGATGAGTCACATCCCTGTGACTCAGAATCAATAGTAATTTTAATGTGAAAAAGAAAAAAAAATTAAGATGGCTCAGGATCCTTCCTCAGTTAGCATCCTGTTTCAATAGACACTGTCTCATGGTTTTACCAGCAGGATGAACGGAAGCTCAGCTGCCTTGATAAAATGATCATGGGAGAGAACTTTCGCTGTGCAATTCATGGCTTCTTGAAACTGTGGAAATTCATCCTAACAGAATACACCCAAAGATCAACAGACTCCACACTGCCACCAAGGAAATAGTGCAGATTCCTTCTTATTGTGATTAAAATGAAACAGCACCCTAAAATACCTGGAAATAATCATACAAGTGGAAATTGCACCTGGAAATAATCATACAAGTTTGCCCTATTCCTTTTTGTTCCTTTCCACTAAACATGTACCTCCTAAAAGTCAGCTTGTCATCTGTCCAATGTAATGTGCAGATGAGGAAAAAGTTGTGTCCAGGTACCCACCCTAACACTGATTTTCCCACTGTTGTGGATCCTATGCAAAGAATATTTTTGTATTTTCTCCAGTGTATTTAGAATGACACCCAAAGATAGAGAGCAAATCACGCAAGTTTATATTGCTGTTTTTTATCTTGTAGCAAGCAGAATATTACCTCAGGTTTTTCATGGTCACCATCTTCTGCTTGCAGAAACACAACCTAAGGAATCTCACACTCCCCAGAGACCAGGCTGGATTCCTGTTGGGAAGAAACCAGTATGAAGTTGACAGTGGTGACTAGCTAACCCCAGTAATGATCAATCTGAAACTGAAGGGTCAAAGGGAAATGCATGTTGTGGGAACTCAGAAGGAAACAAATCCTAACCAATACTGTTTCCAGGGAGATCTGGAAAACTGGGGTCTTTTTAGAATCAAGGCATTTTATTTGGAATTGATTTGTTTAACACTTTAGCATTTTATTTTGCTTATATTTATTAAAAATAGACAGATACATACATTAACATATTAACAGAAAATACTATATCTTTGTTTTGATAAAGAGAACTAAGCATAGGCATGAGATCTGAATACCGGATTATTATCATTACTATAATTATTATATTCTGTATAATAATAATAATGATAACAATGATGATGACAAAGAAGATGATGATAATAATAATAATGGCAAGAGGGGGAAAGAAACAAAATCCCTTCCATCCACAGACTACTGCACCAGACACACCAAGTGTCTTTAAAGATATCAAGGAGAACATGAACTCCTGATTTGAAAAAGAATTAGATAAAGAACTCTTTAGTTTGGTAAAGAGAACTAAGCATAGGCATGTGACCTAAATACAGGATTATTACCATTACTATAATTATTATATTTTGTTTAAAAAAAAATAATAATAGTAATGGTGGCAAGAGGGGGAAGGAAACAAAATCCCTTCAATACACAGACACACCAAGCATCTTTCAAGATCTCAAGGAGGACATGAGCCTGCTCAGCTGACAATTTCTTCGCCTGGAGAGTTTCCAGGTGTCCAAAAGCTGCTGCATTTTGTCTGTGCTTTTTGTGTGGCTGCATTTTTATGCTAAACCACATCACCTACAACTCCCACCCATAGCTCACCAGCAATTTTTGCCCTTTTGTACAAGAGTTTCTCAATTTGCCTCATGTAAAACTCCTACAGTGTTGGTATTGCAATGCTAACTTCCATGACAAATTCAGGGAGACGCAAACTGAGGTGAGGCAAGGAGAAAGCTCTTCCTGTCCATTACATCCAGCAGCCTGTTTCTTCCTGTCTGAAATGATTATGCACACTGAACAGTATGATATGCATGAATGTATCTGTTACATGTACTTCTGCATTTCCATTGCCCATAACCTGCTGCCAGTTTCATGCTGACTGTTCAACTCTGTTGAACTCATCCATTTTGAGGAAGACTTTGGTTCTCAGCTATGCTCAGCTGCATGATACAGATGTTTTTCTGACTAAAAGCAGTTCTGACCATTCATGCTCACAGATATTCCCCTTACCATTAATATTTAAATATGCTTTGCCACAAGATGGGGAGCAAACAAAAAAAAAGCTTTAACCATTTAAATAAATCCTCATAAAAATAATTTCAATTATTTTGTAATAGGAAAACACTGACACTCTGATATTCCCTTTCCCTCCCTCATGAACACAGAGCACCTCTCTTAAAGCTATATCATGAAAAAAGGAAATTTTAAAAGGCTATCAAGAAAAAAAAATATTATGACCTTTCATAATCAGAAAATTATTTTTATATGTTTAAAGAATTCTAGACATAGGCTTCCCTGTAAAATTTTAAAATTCCAACACTGCTGTTACAAAGGTAAATTTCTTTCATTATGTCTTGCTGTAAGAATTCTACAAATGATTCCTCAAAGCCAGAAATACTTTGCAAATTGAAGAGCAGGATCAGAAAATAAACAGTAAACAATTACATTTATGGAATAGAGAGAAATAAAACATCATAGCAATAATAGAAATAAAACCTAAAGCTACATTAAATGCACCTTTATGCTTATAAATGGAGTTTTTAAGAACCTCAGCATGAACAGGAAGTGTAAGCACACAGAATAAATACAGCAGGTGAGTGATTCACAGCCTAAATTCCCTTGCTTATTTCAAATTAAATTAAATTAAATTAAATCTAGGAAATGCCATTGAAATGCATAAAAGGCTGAGCACAGACAACAAATTCCAGGCCTACCACACAACACTAATTAAGAAATGCATGGCCGTAAGATCACTCTGAAATTATGTGGTTGTCAGGCAATCCAAAGCAACAGTGTAAATTCAACCCCAAATTTCCTTCCATCTAATAGTGTCTATGGGCATTCAAACCACCAAAGACAGCATCTCACTCTGACACGCTCTCAGACAGAGTCCAGTTGGTTTTGGGTTTTTGTTTGCAATAAAAATTCCCTTGTTCAGCTTTGTATCTGAACATGGACATCCATCTAATTTTGGTTCCATTCAGCCATTTTTTAAAATTGATAATTATAATGTCCCAAACAACTCATAATCCCAAAAGAGCTTCACACTTTTTTCTTCTTTGCCTTTAAAATCTAATAAGCATTTTCTGTTCCCTTGCCTTCAAAGGATGACAAATTAAAGATTAATACAGTGATAGACTATTTGATATTCACTATTTTTAGTTGCATGCATAGAAGTTCAAAGGTGACAACCTTTGCTTTTGAAATCCAAGCACTTGAGAATTTCTGAAAGAAAATTAGAGTAATTATTGCATTATCTTCCAACACTCAGGCATAGGAGGAGCAGAGTTCATTAAAGAAATGACTGGGTATAGTAATTAATTCATTTTAATTCAACACTGTGGGACATTGCTACATTCAATATTAGCAAATACATATAACTATCTCTCTGCTTATCTATAAAAAATTTGCATAAACTAAGACATGAGATGAACCCAGTCTGTTAGAACAACTGAGCAGGTTATTTAAAGTGTCTTTCAGATGTATCTGTCACATAAAGCACCTTGGATCAAGCGAGAAATATTCCTCCAACCATAAGTGATTTAATTCCTGATGTTTTGGAAGTGATTTAATACCAGACCATACATTCATCCACAGGAACTGAATTCCAGCACAATCTTATTGCTCTCAACAGGTTTAAATATGCAATTGGACTTCAGCTAGAGAAACCTGAAGTCTTTGAAATTCACACCAGTCACCAACAGAACTTTGGCTTCCCAGGGTGGGCAGGGAATGTAAATAAAGTGCTGGCAGCACTATTTTCTGAATCTCTTATGGGCTGGTAGATCCTTTCTGACTTCTGCTGATGGTTGGATAATTGTGACATAATCACCATAGAATTTTTGGCAACAGTGGAACAAAAAATTAAGGAAAACAAAAGAAAAAAAATTATAAAAATAAAAGCATTACAATAATGCTGAAGACTAAACTGCCCCACTATATGTCTCTGGTATTGTTGCTTTAAGGTCATCTCACCAGAGGCTGCATTTTATAAAAGAATATAGGATACTACAGATATGAATTTTACTCTTCTTTAGCAAATTACTAACGCATCTGCTGTTTGCAACACAATGGGATAAGCATCTTTGTTACTAAATGTGTCTTGATTGTAAAAATTATTTCAATGACCATAGGTTACATTAAGGGCTAGTCCATCTGGTGAAGCAGCGTTGACACAGTGAGAAAATATTTTCTGTTTTCAGAAACAACAATTTCACTGTTATTCTACCCAAATATCCCTGGAGAACAGACAGGCTCTCTCTGTAAAATTAAGGGGGTTTTCAGTCCTCAAACACATGCCCTGGTAAGGGTACAGTGGATGATGCAAAAACCTCACTTGTTCCTGAGGGAAGAATTCAGGATACATGAGAGATTTCTCTGACAGATTCACTCAAGCAGTGCAGCCCTCAGCTCACTCCCGGTGAACCACCCAGCTCCCACTACACCACAGAGCATCTGCCAGGAAAATGGAATTACACCCCATCAAATCCTAAGGCTAACCTGAAAATCACACCCAAAAGGGGCAGAATTAGCAGAACAGAGCAATCAATACACATTACGGGGTGAAAGCTGTGGGGTAGGTCCAGGACTTGGTGAGCATCCTTTGTACTGCAGTCCCTGTCACAGCTCTACAGGCAATGCAAAATAAACAGCAATTCAAGAGGTGGCTCCCTTGTACTTAAATGCAGGAAAGGAAAAACTGGAGCTGAGCAGAAGAGCAGTCACTTATCCCAGGCATTTTGGTACACGTGCCCTTAGCTCTGAGACCAGAGATGAAGATCAGATAAACAGTATGTCTGTGCTATTTTATTGAAGCTTTTCTCCAATGCTTTGTTCCAGCTATTGAATGAGCAGACTCTAAGAAATCCACACCAGTGATACTGGACAAGCAGCCACTAAACCAGCTGGGCCTGTACTGCAGTGACCTCTTACCTGTAGTGGGACCTCAGTCACATACCCTCTAAAGCAGGGAGCAAAAAAAAATCAAATTTCACCATGAAAAAGTAAGACAAACATTTGAAAACTTCAGAGGCCAACAGTCTTACTTCTGCAGCCTGGCAGCAAGGCACATCCAGTTCACAGTTGGCTCTGAAATGCCACTTGGCTGGGTTCAATCTCTAGGAAAAGGTTTCTTTGTTGTGAAATTTGCCACGTAAATTTTTGTGCAGTTATCAGTAGATTCAAATACTGTAAAATTCTCTTAGTTGGCTCAATTTCTGTATAGCTCTAAAAGTACTGTACATGTAAGAACATTTATAACTCTCTGATTATGTCCCTCATTAGCAAAGTCACATCACGAGATCATTTCTAAGTTATTGTTTCAAGCTTCCTTAGATTTAAGTGGCATTCTCAAGAATAGCACATCTGCTCCTCTATTTTAGCCACTTGCATAATAAAAAGGAGGTGTCTGTTTACTTCAGCATTTGTCATGAAGCATCATAAAATATCTGATATTTTTATATCCATAATCCTTACAAACTGGGCAGCATTTTTTTAGAACTTCAGTCTAGTACAAAAGTAACTGATCCATTAACTACTGAAACATTTTCTGTGTTACAAATACATGTCAAGTAGCCCAAATACCCCTGAAATGTAGGGACTTTTGAGAAAATACATATTGCTATAAATAAGTTAGCATTCTCCCTGTGTCCATTGGCTCACACGAGCCCAGCAGTGCCAGGTAACAGTTTGAGAGAGCACTGGATGAATAACAGCCTGTCCAAAGACGCTTTGGTTTCCCAGTGTGATTTCCAGATATCTAGTGAGAAAACTTAGAATCTATTTTTATGTTCAGTATTGATCTTCACTGCAACCCTCTGATTCCAGAAAATATCCAGTATATGTGGAGGTGAACTGGAAACTTCCAAATCATCATTCAGTTGTTCATGATATCACAGCAAAGCCTTTTTTCCTTTTCCTATTGAGTAACATCAAGTACTACACCCTGTAAATGCTCCTTCTACCTATTTGTCTAATAACAGCTACATTTTTTAGGGGAACACAACATGTGGAACATCTTATTTGTGACAGCCATTGTGCTCTCTGATAAACCTGCTGGTGGATTGCATGTTTCTAGGCACTGATCTTAACTTTTCCTTAAAAGTTTCTGGTTTTTTTGTGTGCTGTGTGGATTCATGACATTTGTACTCATCACCCTTCTCACCCAATTAATTTTGGTTTTTTTCAGTTTGAATGAGGGAAGAAACACACTGCAAGAAGAGATGCTTGTTTAAAATGTGCATTTGCTTAGCTTTTGGGGAAAGAGCACCTACTGGCTAAACCACATCTCCCTGCACTTCAGAAATAAACACAAGAGCAAGTCTGACCAAGGTAAGCCAAAACCAACACACTCTTCTTCAAAGACAAAGAGCCAAAGCCACCTTTAAAATAGTACAAATCCCTGCCTTGTATTAGAGCCCTAAAAAGCACATAAAATGCTCATGGACAGGTGTGTGTAAGAAAGATGGCACCTGGGGAACACAAGAAACACACAGCAGTGAAGTTTCCAAATGGGGGAATAGTGAATAGAGGAATAGTGAATGGATTGAAGAGCAATGGAAGGAAATTTGCTGAGTTTTTGTTCCCTGTCAGGGCAAGAGTCACTAAATGGCTCAGTGAAAATCCAGAGAAGGTGCTGCAGAGGTTGCTACCCCTAGAGTATGAGCTAGGTTACAGTTTGGGGGCAATGAAAAGCTGCATTTTTGCAGTTCCTTGTTGGCGCTTGTCTTTCTGGGATGCTGGCTGAACTGTGAATGCTTTAAGGTGTTCATATTTAAGCAGATAGGCTCTCTGGCAATAGCAGTATGCTTTAGGTGGAACATCCCACATTGTCTGAATGCTGTAAATAGGACAAGTGGCATCAAGAATACACCAAGCATCACTTCCCATTCCAAGAGTTATTCTCTATTGAAGTATGAGGTTCTAGTGGCATCAAGAATACACCAAGCATCACTTCCCATTCCAAGAGTTATTCTCTATTGAAGTATGAGGTTCTAGTGGCATCAAGAATACACCAAGCATCACTTGCCATTCCAAGAGTTATTCTCTATTGAAGAATGAGTTTCTAGTGAAATCAAGAATACATCAAGCATCACTTCCCATTCCAAGAGTTATTCTCTATTGAAGTATGAGGTCCTTACATCATTTACTGTTCTTACTTTCCAAATTTTCCGCATGGTATACATTTTAAATTCACTTACATTCAGTTTCAGCTGTGTCCTTGTCCACAGGTGATTTTTGGGATACTTATTTGCTTGTCTGGGCAACAATGGGCAGGAACTACTAAGAAATTCAGAACTCAAGTTCAGCAGCTATGGTAAGCTTTCTCTGGGACAGCCCAGCAGGGTGTTCATCCCCAAGGCTTTCACACTGCAAAGCTGTGCAGCCTGACTTTGGTCCAGCACACCAAGAGGTCCACGCAGCCTCCTCCCCCATGAGAGGGCGGAGTGGAGAGAACATGCAGCACAGAACATTTAAAACTCCTTGAAACACTACTTTACACTGATGTAAATAGATTCAGGCACGTTTTAAAGGTGCATGCCACATTATTATTAAAGCAGGCAAAAATTATGACAGTGCTCTAAAAATGAGTGTAAGCTGGATGAAGCATTGTAACACAAACTTGCCTGTACTGAGGGCATCAAATCACTGCCTGTGAGGCTGAGGGGCTGGGGGAAGTTATTCTGGCAGAAAGAGCTGTTTTATAGGGAAAAAAACCAATGCCATTTAAAATGGATGTATTACCTGGCACAAAGCATAGCCCATTGCCAAGAGTAACAAATCCAGAAATATTGAATAAGCTGCTTATTTAGGTGTGACTAAATGGTTTGGGAAAAGGAGGAATAGGCTTGGACTGCAGGCTGTTTTCCTTTGTTTAAACGGATTGCTCTGTTGGTGTTGGTTCTGTTGTCACAAGGCATAAGGGATTCAAGGGATTGAGACCCTTTATTACCAGAGAGGCTTGAGCCCATGATTGCACAACCCCTGGGAGCAGCTGCATGCTGGCAGAGAACCAGGGCTCCAGTTGGAGTGGCTGCACACTGCTGAAGTTTGCATTCTGTCTGTATAGGTAAGGCTGACTGAACCAGTAACTAATACAAATGTGTACACTTATGAATGTGTACATTTTTAACGTGCTCACCAGGCTGGTCAGGGCTCTCACTTTGAGCAGGAGGCAAACACAGGGGGTGGAAGGCTCAGATCACCTCTGTGCCTCACTTGAGGTTACCCATCTCTGTCTAAAGAGACGCTTGGTCCATTATATCAAAGGAAAAACCTCATTCTTCCCGTCTCTTCCATTGCTGCTAGTTGTCAAAACTGGTCGCATTTTCCCACGATGATGACATAAATGCAAAGCATTTTGTCACAAGTGCTAAAGAAGAAAATAACCAAGCACCTCTGATGATTGCAGGAGGAAAAAAAGGAAGAAAAAACGAGCGTCAAAGCTTAGGTGAATGTTTTGAAAAAAATTGAGGTTTATAATCATATTTCCAAGCTTACTGAGAAATTCCTAAATTTATTAGTATAAATTACTATGTAGTTTCAACTCATAGCAGACCTTTTGACTTTGTAGACTGCACTCCACCTAGGAAAATTAGACTTTGAGCTCCCATTAAAGTTGAGTTCTAATATAAAAAAACCAGAAGAAATTTCAAGATATCCATGACAGGAAAGAAACATTATTTTGACACTGCAGTCCAGTCACTACTACTCTAAACTATTATTCTGGCTAAATAAACACACCCTTTTAAAAAAAGTATTTTATTTCCCATTCTCCAAATCTTTTCTACTTTTTTTTTTTTTTTTTTTTTTTTTTTTTTTGGATAATCCTGTTCTTCAAATAGATACCCATGAAGTTCCTGATTCAATCACATTCACCTCTCAGTCATTCTCTTAAACTGGTTTCCCCCCACAAACAGATCCAGAAGTTTCTCCATAGTCATGGTTTCATTCTTGTGGAAAACCACTCAGAAAGAAAAAAAAAAAAAAAAAGAAAAAGGCAGAATTGTAAATAAAAAACCCTTCTTACATTGATGGTCCTCCCCAGCGTCCCATAGAACATCCACACTGGGTCAGCTGATTTTTGTTGGGGAAAAGGAAGATAATGTCCATAGGAAGCCAGAGCATTGTAAGTCCTGATGGAACCCAAACAAGTCATTCCCCTGCACAGGCTGCAGTGACAAAGAGCAACACAAATATCACTTTATACACCCCTGAGAGCTTGGACATGAATTTGCTATTATGTGAACTCCTTCAAGAATAAACATTAGAGCACCCAGGCTCTCCACACGTTAGTGGGTGTTTTCTCCTTTCCCTGGGACAGCCCAGTGAATGCTGAGGGGGTGAGATGACATTCAGTTTAGGCAGCTAGAAAAAACAAGAGATATTTTATTGCCTGGCATGAGGTTTTGCAAACTGCAAATACGTAAACAAATAGAGAAATAGAAACTGCTTTAATTTGTTACTGAGTCCCTGGTACTTACAAATAGTCTGGCTCCAAAGATAAAAAATGCAAGTCAGCTCCTTAAAACAAAAAGTTACAAGGAAGGAAATACTTAAGCTGAGTAAGGTGCATTTAAAACTGTGTTACAATTTTGTGCCAAATTATCCCTTGAAAAAAACCAACTTGTAAGAAACAAACATGTAAAGCCACAAATCCACAAGGAAGGTTGCTACATCTCGATTTGTTAGAATTAGATACACAATAAAACATCTCCAAAATTATCAAATTCTGTTGATTAAAGCTAATGCTTTTCTTAATAAGAGACTGTGGAGTTTTTTCTACTCTGCTTAAAGATTGAGATAATTTGCCAGTGCACATGGTGGCTTTGAACAGTCAGAGCACAACACATTGGCTCAAATACCACAGCAGCCTCTCCTTCTATCACCTGTTTATAAAGAAAAAGCACACGTGCAAGGAAACATTTAGTTTTTCTCAAGCTTTTTTAACAATCCCATTTCCCTCAGCACAGTTCTTCTAAACTTAAAACCCATGTAAGAGGGGAAAATGGGACAAACATTTGGCACTGGCATTTCTTCCCTAAAACTGACAAAAGTCAGAGAAGAAACAAGTCTACCACCTGTACCTGGCACAAACTGATTTAAGCTGCTGGCACTGAAATCAGAAACGGGCTTACAAGATTTATTTTTAATATTTCTGGAAAAAAAAAATATATAAACAACCAAAACAGGTAGCTGAAAACACACTGCTCTAACTCGGTACAAGTAAAGGAAGATAACACTTCAGAAAGGAAAAAAAAAATAATAAAATCAAGTTTTCTATAACAAATGGAGCCTTGTGTCTGCACCTCCAAGCCATTCTTTTAAAAGGTTACCTGTGACTCTTCCTGGGCAGGTAGGTGGCCCACACACACCCTTGGGCCATTTCAGCCACTAATTGGGCCATGAGTGATGCTTTGTTTCTCTTTGCTGCTATAAACATAGTATAGAAACCCCTTTCCTTCCCAGCAGTGCACTTAAAGTAGAGTGTGCACCAAAATACATCCATGCATTTCCTTTGTATTAATTCTGAAGTTTTCGTAACAACTTTTAGTTCAATTAAAAAAAAAAAAAAACCCAGAAAACAAAATCAAAAAACAAAAAAAATCAACAACAACAAAATCACTGAAGGGACAGAATGCAGCATGGATCCAAACAGAAAAAATAAAAAAAGGTTATGAAGAAAAGCTCAGAGGTTGAGAAGAAGGAAAAATAAAGAAAAACTGTCAGTTAACTACCACATCAGGCAGGCTGTTCACATGAGTTCCTATTTCAGTGGCTCAAAGGCAACAGATACCAACCATAAGTGCAATGCAACCAGAAGTGAATGACCAAGTCTGTCTGGTTTGAGGCTGTGCTAAGAAAAACATTCAGAAAGGCGATATAAACAGCTGGTGTAAATGGTCACAGCCCGTTTGGCAGCAAGTAAAATGCAATAGTTTTCCCAGATGTGGGAAACAATTGCTATCATTTGGATACAGAAGTGCTCCACTACAAGTTTGTCAGCTGCATTAACACTGGCCTTTTGTGAAAAAAGCTGTTGCAATGCAAGATCAGTTGGTGTCACCTGTGTCCTCACATCTTCAAATCCAGGCAGGTGAGAAATCCCAAAACCTGCCAAATTCTGTTCCTCACCAGCCACCATCACTCACCATACACCTGCCACGATTCAGTCATTTGTCATTTTTATGGAAACCACAAAACCTGACAAAGCAGGAGGTGTCTGTAGTGTACAGTACACAAAACAAATGTACACTGGTTTGCATGTGAAATTTCTAAACAACTCCCTGCATGTTTTGCCTAATATTCTTAGGGATCTGTAGTCAAGAACCATTGTAAAAAAAAAAAAAAAAAAAAAAAAAGAAGACATCCCCCCACAAGATATCTGGACATGGGTTGTGTTGGAAATGAATGTTTTAAGGTTGCTTATAAAAGCACCACCAAAGATCTCACCAAAAGCAGATTTAGCACAAAAGTGAAAGCATAACAAAATTTGCTGGCAAGGTTTAGTCTACTACTTATGGATGGTTAAAACACACACAGAAAAAGCAAACTAAAATCTAAAAACAATCAATCTAAAACCAGAATAAACCCAAAAAATTTTCTGTGTGAAGGCTGCCCCTGACCACCATAAGTTCTCAAATATTATGGAAAGTGGCCTGGCAACTACATCAGTCAATTCCTTCAGGACCCTGGGATGCATCCCAGTGTTTCCTACAAACCTGTGCACATTCAGGCTCCTCAGGTGGCCATGACCCTAATCTTCACTTCCAGTGGGAGGGACTGTGCTCTCCCCATCCTGCTGTCCATCCACCCAAAGGTGTGGGAAGAAGGGCTGCCTTTGAAGAGTGAAGTAAAGAAGTTGTGAAGTAGCTCAGCCTTCTGCACACCCGTTGTAGCCTCTGTGTATCAGAGGAGGTTCATCTCCTTTGACCATTCCTTCCTGATTAACTCCTCTGCAGAAGCCCCTCCTGTTATTCTTTGCACCCTTGCAGGTTCAGTTCCAGTTTTGCCTTGGCCCTCCTCACCCCCTCCCCAGACCATCATACTCCTGCCAGATCACCTGTCTCAGTTTCCACTGCTTGTGCATTTGCTTCCTGCCCTTTAATTTCACCAGGATTTCCCTACTCCACCACAGCTTATTGCCTCGTTTGTCCCATTTCTTGCTCCTGGGAACTGCACTCCATGGAAAAATCTAAGGATCTGCCACCTCTGTTCAGCTCCCTTGTCCCCAAGGGCAGTGTCCCAGTCATGAGGAGCAGTCCATTGGTGTGCCTTTGCTATGGCACATTCACAGCTGCAGGCACACAGATCTGTGCTGTATTCACAGCTGCAGGCACACAGATCTGTGCTGTATTCACAGCTGCAGGCACACAGATCTGTGCTATATTCACAGCTGCAGGCACACAGATCTGTGCTGTATTCACAGCTGCAGGCACACAGATCTATTCTATGACATTCACAGCTGCAGGCACACAGATCTGTGCTGTATTCACAGCTGCAGGCACACAGATCTGTGCTATATTCACAACTGCATGCACACAGATCTATTCTATGACATTCACAGCTGCAGGCACACAGATCTAAAGAGAATGTACAAGATCTACACCTGTTAAAAACTCTCCTCAAACTCAGTAAAGCATTCACACCAGATGCCTTTGCATCCTCTCAGCAGGCTGATCCTTGAGGGTTGGGGCTATCAGCCCAGAAGCTGTCATTGCCATTTGTCAGTGGTTCTCTAAGTACAGCAGAAGCTGGAGTTCTCTGGCTCTGGCAGGTGCTCAGAGGGAGGTGCTGAGCACAGCCAGCTCTGCTCCAGGGGGCTCAAAAGGACCTTTTAGGAGTGCTGTTTATAGGGCTTTAATCACAATATTACTCCACCCTGCCCACAATTTGGGTTGGTGACTCTCTAGGAAAGTTTGATATAAAAAATGTTATTCCACATGGGTTGTTTGTCAGTCAAGAAAAGTCATTTTCCAAAGCTGTTTGATAAAAAACCAATCAGGAGCTCATTAGACAGTGCTAGTCCTGGGAACAGAGAGTGTTTCCAAAAAGCTCCAGAGGAGCTCAGCACATGTGCTGTTCCTCAAGACTGAGGCCTCACAAGCATTTCTCAGATCATAGTGTGGCCTGGAGGGGGAAAGGCACCACCACAGGCAGTAATTCAAATAAAACATCCAAAACAACTGCTTCAAACTCAACTACTTGTATATACAAAGAGCACACATGCCCCAGAATTTTTATTTCTCTTATATTTACAGAAGTCATAAATCCCAGTTTCCTAGTAAAGGGAAAACCTTCACCCGTGATTTACAAAATCTAACATTAGATATGCAAAGTAACAGAAGCCATCTAAGACATATCAGGGCTTGCAATGTTACCATATGTGGATTTATGAAGAATATGTTTTGGAACATCAAGAACTAAAAGAAAATATACCAATAACAAACAGATCACTAATCCACTTGCAGCTCAGCTTTTATATGAATAATTTCAGAGAGATTTAAGGAAAATAGCAGACAACAACAAGCATAACTGCAGTGACAGTGATTTAGAATAATACTACAATTGCCTTGAAGATGTAATTAGGAGGGAAAATCCCACTAACTTCAGATCAATAGGAGAATGAAAGAAACAAGGAACACTGAAAGAAGTTAAAGTCCTGAACAGAAAAATATTGGAACATATGAATATCCATTGAAGATATGAAAATGCAAGCCAGCATCTGGAGAAGATATTTGTATGTTCAACAGAAAAGGAAACCTGAAAGCAAGAGATTGTGATGTTCCAGGTAGAGGGAGAGAAGCTGATTGCAAAGAGAATTTGGTTTGGGAATTGATAAAGGAGCCATTCCACATGAATGAAAAAAGAAAACCTCACTATAGAGCTCTTCTACACCCTCATGGAAAATATAAAATTCTAGTCTGATCACGTAATTTACACACATATGAAGGTGCCAAGGGAAACAGTGAGGGTGAAACAGGTAGAAGAGAAAAAAAGAAGGGGAGTCTCTATACTACTGCAATAAAATAAAATTTCAGAATAGTGTTCAAATGAAAAGATGGAAGCCAGTAGTGACATTCAACCTTAGAGATGATGCAATCATCTACTCTTTAGAAACACAGAGATGTAGAATATCATTGATGTTTTAGAGAGACACTACACAGCAACACACTATAGACAAAGTCTCATATATGAGAAAAAATGATAATGAACCTTGCTGTCCACCATCTAGTTTTATGGGCCCATTGTTGTAATCCATCTACCCCAGCGTGCTGATCCATTTCACTCGAGCATACCCGTAGAGGTATAAACAATCTGCAGTCTTGTGAAGGCTTTTAAACTCTTATTTTTAGCATCAAAGACTTTGACTCAGCATGAGCAGAAAGGTTTTTAAATCCTTGTCCTTTATCCCAGAAGTATTTGCTGCTCCAGAGCAAGACTTTATTTAGCCCACCATATTGATATTAATTTCCAGTGCTGCAAGCTGGGATGTCAGTGTACATTAACACCTGATCTATAAAGGGAAGGCTGAGGTCTCACTGGCAGTATTAGTCACTGTGCCCTGGGAATGCAGGGGGTTTGTTTGTGCTCTTGGCTCAAATGTCTGAGCTAGACATGCCTCCATTCTTAACAAAACATACACACAACTTCAGATTCATTAGCTGGAAACACTTCAGGATTAGAAACTTGCTCCAGCTTCTTTAGCAATTCCTAACCTCCATGATACAACTACCAACTTTAGTTAGCAATTAGTAACTTTAGCAATTCCTAACTTCCATGATACAACTACCAACTTTAGTTAGTTATTAGTAACTTTAGCAATTCCTAACCTCCATGATACAGTTACGAACTTGAATTAGCAGTTAGTAACTTGAGCAATTCCTAACCTCCTTGAGGCATTGATTCCTTTTGAGAGGCAAGAGGTCAGCACAGTCTAACAAAAATACAATTCCTTAAGCCATGTATTCTTTGCCTGTAGGCAAGTAACTTTTTTTCCCTTTTTCCCTCTTTTTTCTTAGGGAAACCCCTCAATAACTTTGCTTGTAACAAGAAGGTGTTTTAGTTCAAGATCTGTGGTGTCACTAGCTTCACAGCTAACTGGAGAGCTCACAGAGAAATCAGTCTCCTGTTGAAGTACTGAATTTGGTTTTTTTAGGTTCGCAATTACAACAAATCCCAAGATGATTGCTCAAGTCTCATTGGTAGTTACCTGGCTGCTCCAGAGGTCAGTAGGTGGCATTTCACTGCCTCCCCTACTCTGTTTCCTCTGCTCTCACCTACAGCTACTTGGATCTCTCTATTATAACACAACCATCAGAGTTTCCCCTTTATATCCCATATTGGTCTTCTACAGCTTTACATCCAAGCTGCTCCGAAATTCTCAGGAATTCCCATCCCTAAACACATTTCTTCATAAATTCTGTATTTCTAACTCTATTGGCATCTCTTTTTTTTGTGTCCCCAGCCCTTTTTTGCTGTTGTTTTGGTCAAAAAGTGGTCAAGTAGCACATCCTCTACTTCCAAAGAGAGGTTTTATTTAAATGGAAGGGAAATAATAGAGCTGGTGTTTTCTGTACTGCTGCAACTGGACAGCGGCCAGAGTTAACTCACCAGTAACCCTTTCAGCATAAAGAGCATTTGCACTTATTTGCTGACGTTTCTTTTATAGTATTAATTGCACAATAAGTTGCTGAACTCTTACACATGATCATAATGAGCACTAGGAAGAAAAGGGAAAGGAATATGGTGTAATTAACGTCAAGTCAAATGAAAAATACAACATCAGACATAGTTTCAGTGGAAATAAAAAACTGTGGAACCCTTTCTTTAGTGTTGCCAAACAATTCTCTCTGTTTAGATACCTGAAGCAGGACCTTCATTCCATACAATTAAAGCATCTAAGCCTATTTTATCATCAAAATATATTTGATTATATCATGCAGACTTTCTGGCCATGAAATTTATGACAGCTCCCCAAAAGAAAACCACCTATACATTCTATAAATTCTTGAGTATCTGAAATGTTTTCATTACCAGGAGATAAAAAAAGTGAATTTTCAGAAAAAATAGAGAATATTTAAGGTTGATATAAGTGTATTTATAATATTATATTTCAAAAAGGTACAAAAGTATCCCCTACAATCTACAAAAAGGAGATGTATAACAGACCAGGGAATAAAAAACTGTCATTAAACCACTCAGTCTCAATAAGCTTTCTGTTGGATGATATAATCTACATCTGGTGCTTGTTGAACATGCATTTTCTGGGAATGTAAAAAAGCCCCACATACTGCTAGAAGAGATTCTGTGTTTCATTAAGTCATTTGATAGGCTGAGGGTTTTCTCTCCATCTCTAGGCTATCCAGGTGCTAGGAAAAAGCTACCTACTAGTACTAGGAAACCACAAACACACATTCCAAGTCATTAAATCTCATTTAAATCCTGCTATGCCAACACACAGAGAAAAATAATTGACTTTCATTTAGTTAGTCTGGAGTACATTACATATCTTTCCTAGGAATTAGCTGAGATTTCATATGAAGTCTCCTGGTACCTGCAATTTGAAGTTTGCATTTCCCTAGCCCCATTCCTTCCTTTTGCCATGTTCAGGTAACACTGCAGGTGTGTGTGTGTACACACAACCCCAAGCCTTTCCTACACAGCACCATTTTTATAAATTCAGATACACATTCCCAACTGTCCCATAGACATAACTTCAAAGCACTCTTTCACTTCACACCTCTCAGGCAGTTTTCTGTGGGAAATGATGGAACAGGAGTCTTGCTCTTCAACCAGGTGCAGGGGAGAGAAGCAAAATAAGAAAAACACACCACGTTTCCTTTGCAACTTAAAATATTAAGGGGATCATTTTTCTTTCAGGATCTATTGGTCTTTCCGTTATCTAACATTCAGGGATTTTTTAAATGCAAATAGTTTTTAGAAATTGAAAAAGAAAAGGAAAACTGTAATGAAGCAGAACTTAGGGAGTATAAAGACTGGATGACTTGCAGGCCTCCACATGCAAAGCATTATGAAACAAACACATGTATTTTCAACCTCAGAATGCAACTCTGAGAGAGCAGTGAAAGAAATAAGCCTTTCATTCATTAATTTGACAAGAAACCATGACATGAGATTATCCATGACTACGAGAGGCACATTTTCAGTAATGACAGGCATCTGAAGGGGATTTCAGGCTGTACTACAATTTACACAGATCTTGTTTGACAGTCACAATTAATGACTTGTAAAATCACAACCAGAAATCTTACTTGTATTACAGACTTTTCCCTGAGTATTTGTCAATATTTGGTGCTTCAGGTACCTGCAATTCAATCTCTGAGGTTTACAAGTAATTCCAGGTTCCCAGACTAACACATCTCCCACCAAAGATCTCTCTAAAATAGTCTCTGTTGTAAAAAATCTGTTACACAGTACTCAGACTAAAAAAAAAAATTATTTCTATAGCCATAAAATTATTTTTACATTGCCATAGCAGTGCTAAGGACACAGCCTATCAGAGAATTTCAGAGATATGTGAAGCCACAAGGATGTCTTTATGCCTTTTTCTACATCTTACCTACACCTCTGTCTGTCTTATGCACATGAAGTTAACACCTCCCTGTGTGCTGTATGTTAAGAAACAAGGCAATATTATCTGGCCAGGGGCATTCACACACAAACCAGGAGCAGCTTGCTAAGTCTGCAGAAGTACAATGAGACAGACCTACAGGTTCTTGAATCAAGATAACAATAGACAATTTACCATTACCTAGGACCTGGAAATAAAACTGGAAGAATAAATACATATTAAGGTTCTGCTGGCTGGGCTATTCAGGAAAACTTTAAAGTAATGACAATGATGAAAGGTGCAAACACACAAAACAGGAACACAGTTCTTAAACTATTCTGGATGTGTTACAGGAAGCCAAGGAGAAAATATGGGATACACATTCACGTGCATGTGTTATAAAAGAACTGTTTCTTTATTAAATTGAAGCCCCATGGGAAAGGCTTTTCTGCTTCTAATATAATTAATCCCCACAACTCTTTTTTAAGAGCAAATGAGTAAGCAAAATGAAAAGCCATGTTTCTCACTTGTCAACAGGTTGAAAATCAAAGGAATCTTGGATATTCTATGATCAACAGCCTGACAGATAAAACAGCCTGACAGATAAAACAGAAGCAGAATGTTAATTAGCATTTAATTTGCTTTTGCAGTAGAGAACAAAATAATTGTCTCCATTTATCTAAAGCGTTTGAGGGGAAGCAATATATTACCACAAAATAGTCTGCTCAGTTTGAGTTAGGTGTGTATTAGGATGTCCAAAGTAGGTAAATCCTCAATTCAAAAACCATCTGATTTAACTTATTTTGCAGCAAATAAAATTGCTTATACTGATTTGTTAGCAGTTGCAGAATAATCTTCAGATTGCATATTGCTTTTGTTTGTTTAAATGATCAAGTAATTGGATCTTTTCCCAGAATGTAAGGTGTGAGTGATGAGGTATTTCCCTCCACTCTCCCTGCAGAAATCAGCTGCACCTGAAGTGAGGGAGCAGCGAGAGCAGAGAAGCACAAAAGGTGAAAATGGCCACTCCCTCCCGTTTTACACATAAGGGCAGATTTGGCAAGAAGTTAAATTTGGGCTGTACAGCTGCGCCTCTTCTTGAGGTGTGGAATGGAACAGCAGCAAACTAGTGGCAGGTCATCAACTCATGGTAGAGGACAAACAGAGAGGACTGCAGTCTTTGGCACAATAAAACTTCTGAGATCTCATTTTTTTAATGACAGCTGATGGAAGAGAATTTTGTGGCACCTCTAGTAGATGCTGCTGGTTTTGAGAATCCTGTGCACTCTCACAGCTTATAATAAAATGGAAATGAGACACATGAGTTTGTGGGAAGGAGACTTGTGAGATCTAGAAACAGAGCTAGAAATAACAACAGCAGGGCTAAAAGCAGTGTGACAAGAGATATTATAATAGGTAGATATATAAAATAGAGAATATATAAAAATATATATGTAAATATAAATATATTCATAAAAAGTAGATATACAATGAGAGTTAGGGGAAGTGGCACTACCAGCTTCCTCCCCCTCCCATCTCGTGTTTCAGCAGGATTTGGGATACCCCCCTGAAAACAAACAGTACACAGTAATGTGCTGTCATAACACACCTTTTATAAGGAACCATTACTTCTCTTACTTTGTTGGAGTAATAATACAGTCCCTAAATTTCTGTACTGTTCAAAAATCAAAGCAATCAACTGCTGAAGTAGTCCTATGGAAAAATTGGTGTGAAAGTAAAGTAATTGTAAGAGTCTTGTGGGATATTCTTCCATTGTGTGCTTCCTCCCAAGATTATGCAGCAAATGGGCGGGGGGGAGAAATGATGTCATATCCATGGCAATGTATCTGTTTTAGGAAAACCCAGAAAGCTGGAGATAAGTACTCTGAACTCAGGTGTGTTGGTCTGTCTGTTTTAGGATAAACAGTGCAAACCCTTTGAAGGAAAGTGAAAAACGCTTGAAGTGAAAGTTACAGAGCTGGAGGGAGGAAAGGCATGGTGGAAAGGAAGGGATGGATTAATACTGCTCTCAGATACTAACTAGAAAAGTAAAAGGAACTGCTGAAAGCTCAGTAGTTCTTTCACTTAACATTACTTTCAGAAATTTTAGAAAGGTAGTAAAAATCTGTGTACTGTTAAAACATACACCATTTGGAATTATTACTCTTTCTCTTCTTGTACTAACATAAAATCTGTGTACTGTTAAAACATACACCATTTGGAATTATTACTCTTCTTGTACTAACATTTCCAGTGCATACCTGCAAAAAAAAAAGCTATCTTGGTTGTACGTGGGTTACATCATGCTCCAGATGAGACAGCCAAGAATTAAAAGAGTTAGAAGTCAAGGAAAAGACAAATATGAAGATTTGAAGGCTAAACAAGAAGGATTGAATAATATGTCTGTCAGACTGTAAGCATGGCACTGATCATAGATAAAAGGAGAACAATTAAATCATAGTGTATATATATATATATATATAAAAATATAGTATATATATATAACTCCCTGTTAGTAGGAGTTTATGGAAATGGCTCTTGACTAATATTCCTTAGACACTGCTCTACAACAATTTCATTATTATTATTTACTACAATAAAAGACAACAGCATTTCTTTTAAACATTTTGTCTAAGTGGAGAGGTCTCAAAACTTCAAGCAATGCTGCTTCTAAATGGGTACACATTTGTAAACTTCTGTTCTTGTGTATGTGCTCTTCAGTAATTTTACTGGTGACTTGAGGGGAGGAAAAAAGAACAAACTCAGGATAATAAAACCCAAAGGTGAATCAGAGCTTTGGGAAACAGTTAAAGAGGAACAGTGAAGAGCAGTCCTGGGGCTTAATCAGGTTCAAGGGGGAAGGAAAAGTTTAGATAACAGTTGGACAATTTAAATCAACTACAGGATGGAACAGCAGAAAGATTTGGATAATCATTAATACCATTTACTGTAATATACAGCTGTGATTACACCCACATATAAAAGTCAAAGTTGCCTGGACTAGAACTCTGAATAAGGGGGGAAGTTAACATTTGATGACAGCTATAGGAATGCAATAAAAATATAATCTTCTGCCTTAGTATTTCAATAAAAGAAGGCTGCTGAGGAATAGGAGGAGGCTTGGAAAAGAGTCACAATGGCAATTATAAGATTGGTAATCAGACTTTAGAGACAGATTCGAGAATTTAAATCTGTTTATCTTAGCAATGAGAAGGCTAAGAGGTGATTTGGTCTAAGGTGTTAAGTGACACAGGAATTAGTAATGTAATAAAAGAGTTTTTCAGTCTCTTTTAAGAGCAACATGGACCTAGACAAATACAGAATTGACATTTTTGACCACTAGTATTACTAAGTATAACATGAAAAACTCCAAGGACCGTGGAAACTTCTCTCTGTCTCTCTAACTGAAAAGTCTTCCAGCAGAAATATCATTGGTAAATTCTACCTGTACTTATTCCAAAATGGGCTAAACCAGTTCTGAGACAACAGAGAAGAGTCTGCCATCGAGCTTTATTGCTGCTTACACAACCCTCTCAGAGACAATCACTAATTATTCCTTAGGATTCATAGATCTGCACCCACTGCACTCAACTCCAGAACTTTCCTCTTGGCTCTGTTTACCTTCCAACAGCACTTCAGTGTTCATCAGTCTACCTCAGAAATTCCATTTAATGAGTAGACACCAGACCTACATTCTGCAGCAATGATCAAGGAAAGCCAAAAAGCTCCACTAAGAAAACTGAAATTTATACTTAGAAAATAGATTGACTCAATGGAATATTCTTTCCATGTCTATCAAATCACTCACAGCAAGACTATTTTTACCAAAGTCACAAACAAATGCAACATTGGTGCTTTATGAAACAATAAACTCCAGCAAAACACATTCTAATCAAAAGAAAAGCAAATCATATCTGCATTTAAGTTGAGTATACTCAAGTATATATATGAACTTCAGGGTGCTTGCTTGGCATCTCCAAAAGAAAGAGAAATCATTTTTCTTAGCCCATGAGGAGTAGAAGAGCGCACTCACCACAGAAGATGGCTCATTCGTGTTCACCTCAGCAGGATCAGGTGTCTCCTGAGCTGTGAGAGGCTCACACAAAGGCAGGATGTGCTGAGCTGCCTGCACCCTCCTCATTCCCAATTCCTGCTGCTCCAGCACCTCAGCGTGGAGGCTTCTCCTGCATCCCTGAACCAGCTGCTCAGGAGTGAGCTGCTCCTTCCATCCCCGTTTCCCCAGATAAATAACCAAGGCCTCCCAGGTTTCCTTCTATTTGACCTCTTGGAGCACTCTTTTTTTTTGCTGTAGATTTGCATCTGCTGCTAGCTGAATCCAGTGTCTACCTAATTCCAGCAAGGTTATCTCGAGTGTCACATATGGAAACAAAGAGAACATTGATCTTTTAAAGTGCTGGTTTGGAAGGAGTCTGCTCCCAAATCCCTGTTTTAACATATTGTTTACACTACTTTCTGGGCACTGTTCACCAATACTTTCATTCTATTTAGATACCTCAGTATTTCTTTCTTGCATTTCAGGATTTAATTTGAGGATTTCTTTTTAACCTTTTATTTATAAACAAATCCTGGGCTTCCCATTTGCACAAAATGCACACAAACCCCCAGATTGTCACATTGTTGTTTCAACTTTATTTTACTTAGCCTTTAAAAATCCTGTTTTAAAAGAAGAATTATTAATGTCCCATAATTATTAATAAAATTATCACAATAACCTTAATTGTACAGCAGCTATTAGAGGAGCCTAGAGCAGACCCAAGTCCAATTCTGTGTGTCACTGAACAGATTAACTGCACTGTAGTTCAGCTCAAAGCCAGCAAAAAAGCAGCATTATTGTCACATTTACAGACAGGGAACTGCACCACAAAACCAGAGAACTATTGGTTTTACCAAGACTGAGCCACGAAGAACCCTCCTTCACTGAAGAAATCATATAAGCTTGCACACATCAGCAGGCTCAGAAAAAATGTAAGAATGGATTTTTCTCTACCTGAATCTATGCACTGCTGAACTGTTTTTGAGTAGAAACTAGCAAAATGTGAGAAAAAACAAGCACATCCTACAACTCATGCAGTTCCTGAATTAACCGCACTAAGTTATTTATTTTCTTTCTTCACTATTAATTCCAGAACATTATTTGGTACTTGCTTTAGAAGGAAAATTTAAAAGGAAAAAAAAGAAAAAAGAAAGGAAAAAAGGGGGAAAAAAAGGAAAAAATGAAAAAGGAAAAAAGGAAAAAAACAATAAAAAAAGGAAAAAAGGAAAGAAAGGAAAACAGGAAAACAGAAACTCGATAAAGAGCAAGCTTACAGCAAAAAAGACCCCTCTAGCATATCAAATGTATATTTTCTGCCAAAAAACCCCCTATACATTTTCTCAAAGTGTTACCAAAAACCTCATTTCTATGGAAAGGAGTCCAGTGAACAAAACAAAAAGGAGCTCTGGTCCTTCATCACGTAGTCTCCTCTTAAATAAAAGAAAACAAATCTTACTTGAGAAATTTAGACAGGACATGCAACAGAAATATTGTTTAGAGGTTATTAAGTACTAAAATTTTTTCAGTAGGGCTTCTGGCTTTTAGAGTTATATATGTAACTGAGAAAAGGCAAAAGATGAGGCAACAAAACAAGGAGAAGGGAGACAAGGGGATTCAATGGAAGCAAAAGAACCACTAACTACATATCCTAAAAATGTATTTGTATAAGAGGGCTTTTGGTCTCTGAAGTGATAAAGTCATGAACCTTTGCCATTTTGCAAATGACACCCACATAGTGATAAAAATGGCTTTTGACATGAGACAGCTCAGTATTTATTTCTTACATTTCAGGATTTAATTTTTCTTTTTAATCTTTTATTTGTAAGCAAATCCTGGCCCTCCTATTTGCACAAAATGCACACAAACTCCCAAAACGTCCCAAAATTATTGTTTAAAACTTCATTCTCCTCCATTATTTGGATTAAAAAAAAATTGAACTTAATACACTATTTTAAGCAAATAATTATTATATATAATATATATATTATATAAATATAAATATAAATATATATATATATAAATTTACATATATAAAATATATATTTTCCAAGCAGGCAATGCATTTCCAGACAGAGGAGACACTGCATCAGGGAATTGCCTCTCCTCT
Organism: Onychostruthus taczanowskii; assembly: GCF_017590055.1. NCBI lineage: Eukaryota > Metazoa > Chordata > Aves > Passeriformes > Passeridae > Onychostruthus > Onychostruthus taczanowskii. The sequence goes on from NW_024496638.1 coordinate 2,669,803, forward strand.
CCTTGTGTGAGCACTGGGCTAAACCCACAGTTTTCAGAGTCTTAAGTAATGAAATAGCCATGGAAAAATGAGATCCCTGCAGACAAAAGCCCTGCAATATGCATTTCCAAAATAAGGAAAGGCCTGTTTGTCAGCACGTGCTGCTGTACAGGTGCTTATGCAAACACCACAAAAAGACAACAAATCTGACAAATAACACAGAGAACTTTCACTAGGTCATGGTGAATAATATGATGTGTGAATTTGTCTGATAGCACAGGAGGAGAATTTTAACTGAAGAAACGTCACCTACTGTCTGCTGCAGAGAAAAATGTTGTTTGCTGCTTCTTCGTTAAAATTTTACCAGACAACTAAAGCTTTCAACATGTAAGAAAGTTAAATAAGGATAAGGTTTTAAATGCAGACAATTCAAAAAATGTATTATAAGAATCACATGAACACTTTGGATGTGGGGTAAAAAAATCACTATAATTTATATTTTTTATATTCATAATTAAATGGCATAACACAATGTTTGCATTATGATAAAAATACTCACCAGTGAACCTCAAAATCCAGCCTGTCAGTTCTTATGTATTCAGAATAATATATAAGCTTTTAAATTTATTTATTATTTTAAACTTATGAGTTTAAGGGTACATAGAAGTCTCTCTTGTGCCAGTAGGAAAACAAACCTGTTCTTGAGCACTCTCCCATGTCATTTAGCATAATATTTCATTTTAATTGCTTACTCCTATTTGAAATCTAAATGACAAAAGGGAAAAATAATAACAAGCTCAAGACTAATGCAAAGAATTGAACTGAACCACGCGTGTTCTTACCTCAGACTTCTACATGGGTTAACTTGGACCTCTGGGATTGTTGCCCAATCTGGGAAACATGGAGTAGGAGTAGGAAATGATTTAATGGCAACATCTGGCATTAGTGAGGCTTCTACTGATTCATTTCTCCATGATTCAGAGAGGTTTCTGACAAACTAGAAAGGGTTCAGAAGGAAGTTACAAAAAGAGTCTTAAGTCTAGAAAATTATGAACTGCACAAAATTACAAGTTAAATCCATTTATTCTGGAGCCCAAAAGGTAATGGAATGTTTACAACTACACAGAAAGTTGCACATGCAGAGAGAGGTGGTAGCATTGTGATTTTCCTCTGCCCCACCTCCCCACTGCTGTGAACCAATAATATGAAGTCAATTGTAGACAAATTTAGAATAAAATAAGCTGCAAAATTTTAAACAGGCCAGTGGAACACAACTGCGACATTTTCTATCACTAAGGATTCTAATATAATTTTTAAAAGAAATACACATTCAAAAATATCGAAGGAATTCACAATGCTTCTCTTGGTTAAATGTTCATACCCTGTTTAATAAAAGATATCATTCTGTGCCTAAATCTACAAGTGGCTGTGAGAAAGGGCTAAGCACCTCTTCCTGAATGGTTTTCCTGGTGATTGGATCTGACGGCATTTGAGCCAAGGCTGTATTGCATTATACTGAAGTTTACATTCTAAGACTTCAAAACTAATAGTTACCATGATAAACATTTAGAATTACTGTTAGATTTTGTATAGTTTCTAGATCCAGCAGGTCACACACAACTTGTGGACATTTATAATGTCTAAACATTTTTTGTCTTCTTCTTTTCCACTCACATTTATTTCTATGTAATTTTGCAAACTCACATATTAATTTGAATAAATCACATTTTTCTTTGTGTGTTTGAAATAATCTTAGATAAAAACTACACAGTGCCATAGGGACCATTCTCCTTTGTTAAGTGTCTCATCTGTTTCTAAAAGACATTCATTCTTCCATTTTGAAAAAATTCCACACCAACATCTGTTGCCAAGAAGGAAAGATGGAAGCACAAAATACCCCTTCAAATTTGAAAAACAAGTTACCTTATATGTTGCCCTTCGTGTTATAAATTGTGCTACAGAAATTTCTCTGCCACAGTTCTGTTAATCTCAATATGCCTGTGCTAGGGATGTGCCGCTCTGTGGCCTGCTTGCATAGTGGTGGGGTTTTTACTACTGCTGGATCCATTAATCAACAAAAAAATTGAAAATATGAATAATCTCTTCCATGCAACTGCTGCCACAGCATCATTCTGATGCATTCGAGTGTCATTTGCAATGCGCTCCAGAAACAAAGGCACAACCAGTCCAAATATTTCCATGCTTCCTCATGGAATATTGCCCAGAGGCACTGAACAGGCACAAGCAAGGGTATATTCACTTAAACATACCCTTCAGAAAAGTACTGCAAGAACTTCCTGGCACACAGGAGTGAGCAAACCAAGCCAGACATCAATTTCTGGAATTTCAGTGTAATCCCATTGGTTTTCCTTCCCTCAGGAAGGGGGTTCCCACCTCTGCTCACAGAGCTCCACATCTAGGGCCATGATCCAAGCGACCAGATAGCCCATGCCTCAGCAGGATGGACAAGTCTGGGGTTATTTTATTTATTTTGATCTGTTCATATAGGTCTTTCCCTCATTCCACTACCTAGACTAGCAAAGGAAACAAATCTAACATCCATGTTAGCTGTTTTAATTTGGATTCACCGCAGGAAACTAATGGGAGAGAGGGGAACCATGATGCTCTCAGTGGTTTGGTATTTTCATCTCCCAGCCATATAACAAACAGTATGTTTCTTGCAAAACGAAAAAGAATCTATACAGAAGTGTTCATACTACTGGGCTACTAAATTAATTTCTGCTCCAAGTAAAGCAAATTGAGTGGTACCTCCATGAATATGTAGGCATTTGTTTAAAAAATAAGCCCTGCTTAATGATACTTAATTTGGTGGAACAGTTTAAACAGGGATAATTACTTCCTAATTGCCTTGTTCTGCTAAGTACTCAGCACTCATAACAGAAAAAAATTAGAAGAATTCAGGTACTTTTAAGGTTCAAGTTCTCTCACAGAATATAGATATCAGAGTTACAAGTGAAGGGCATAAAGTAAACAAATGAATTCATGTACCATCAGAATTGGTGTACAGAGGTTAAAGAAAAATTGATTACTAACAAGTCATACATATGACAAAGGCAGAGGAAAGCAACCAACCCAGAAAATTAATCAGCATATAAATTAGTCTTCTTACCTGAGAACAAATTGGAGTCTCAAGTATTGCTTTCAATATACCAGAATGCTAAAACTTTCTGCTGGAAGGATACTGATGTGGCACAGCAACATTTCTGCACTCCTGAGGAGGGTAGAGCCTGAAATAAGGAGGGAAAAGGTTTTCTCCAATCTCACTTCTGTAGTTCTACATGTTTTATTTAGCTCATTAGGGACAGTAATACCTTAGACTGTATCTTGCTTGGCTTGCTTAGAGTATTAAGACAGACCTTAAATAGCTGTAAACTTTATAATCATTTATGCACCAAATATATTTCTTCCATAATGCTATAAAAACAGATTTAAAAGGGAGACTTGATTACAAAAAGAGGGTGGTGGTGTGTATGAATCAATGCCATTAATTATCTATATTTATTCACTTTCCTTCTGTCTAAGAAAGGCCTAGATTGTGGATATTTACTTACACATATTAAAATGCTTTCTCCTCATAAATCATCCTTCAGTCTACCAGTTCACAACTCATCACTTGGAAACAACCTGTTCAGACATTTATTTGGATGAGCACAACCCAGCCATTCACACAGCCAAATTTTTAAAAAATGTTTTTTTTCATTTCTCTTGCTGTCTGATGGAGAGTTTCCTGCCCAGCCATTGCCTGGCTGCTGTGGCATCTCCAGCACACCTCAGTTAATCCAGCAGGAGCATGAGGACCAGGGAAGCAGCTCCTTCCCAGCTCCACCAGAGCTATTCTGCAAGCAGGTAAATTCCAAACTGGGGAATAGGGACCACTCCAAAGAATTGCAGAGATCCAGAGCAGTAAATTAAAAGAGTGCAGCACAGAACTGGGGTATGTGCAGAAGGTCTGTGGCCATGTCATGAGCAATATGCCAAAACATGGCAAACCCAGTAAATCAGGTGAAGGAATCATGAGGACAAAGTCCTAGGAGAGTAGGTCATATCTCTTTCTTCATTTTTATCAATGAAATAGTGATTACTATTTCAAACTGAAGTATTGAGCTTTCTCTAGTCAGCCCTTGTGGTCTCCCACTACAAAGAGAACCCTAATGTCTGCACTGCCTTGCCTATGCTTGAATGTAAATATTTGAAAAAATCTTAAATAAATAGGAAATAAATAAATAAATAAACAACAAATAAATTGGAAAACATCTTCAGGAAGAGTTTCAAATTATTTTAAATCCCTCAAAATATATAAAATAATCCTTACAGGAGATTAACAGTGATGTACTTTTATTTGTATATTATAGGCAGGAAAAGAGAAACAAAATAAAGCTATGAAGTAAATAATTTGTAAACTACATTTATAGACAATCATGTGGTATCAACATCTTAAAAAAAATCCTCTCTCTCAAATATACAGATTTTAACAGTGCTATGATTATCCATGGCAGATTTAAAATAAAGACATGTTGAAACTTTTATAAGCTGTTAAACAAAATAATGTTATAAACTTTTAAACAAATAAATATAATTAAAACATGATACAAAGATACTTGGTTTCATTCTTTCCTTACAATTTTCCAGCTATGAAAGGTTTCTGGAAAAAATTACCAAATAGAAAGCTTCAGTTTCACCCTTTTCATCATGCAAGTGAACATCTGAAAATAAAATTTCTCAGCATTTTTTTAAAGTATTTAGGTTCATCTAGAAAAGTCTGTGGATAAACACTGATATCACTTAGGCTCTTACCAGGTAAAGAAAAGAGAATGATACCTGCCTCAGGCTATTTTGAGAACAGCTATGTTCACATCCCTTCATAAACTTTAATTTGCCTTTTATTCTTCAGTTGAATGTGTCCTTCACCTTACTTACCAGGAAAACAAAAACAGTGACCCCCTACAACTCCTCTGTGTCTTTTAACCAGGACAAGTCACATTTTTCATTTGCAACAACAACTTCATAAAAAATGCTTTGATACCAGGAAATGGAAGCAAACATTTAGTGGGGGTGAGGTTTGTAACTCCACCTACACCAAGCATTTCCCATTACTCCCAATTCTTTATTTAAGGAAATTTCCACCAACACAAAAATGGCAATACTTACATTTCAGACTGCTTTGTGTGAATAACTGAATAAAACAACACAGCAGCTGGTACCAAACAGGTTACATTCTTCCTTAGAAGTCTTGATAGCCCTTCTAATTATACAAAAATTTAAGATGTTTTTATAGGCACTACAATGCCTCAGACAGAGTGCTTCCTTCCTAAACTGGGGTTGGGGATCTGGATACTGAGAATTTTAGACTTTCTGTGTTGAAAGGCACAGACCCTCAAGAAAACACTGCATTTGATCTGAGATCATAGAGGAAGCTTCCACAATTAAATTATAGAACTGAGCTTATAAGTGTGTACTTTAAATAAAAGTAATATCACATAGCAGAAAACTTAGAATTTAATGTTTTAGAATATAGTAATAGATATAAAACTGAAATAGAAATTTGTGAGCAGTAAATAGTCCTTCACCTTCTTCATGAGTTGAAGTAGCATTGTGTAATTGGACAGGAGAGTCTACATTGCAAGACATAAGTGCTTACTTATTAAGTTAAAAGTAAAAATAATTTAAGTGCCATTTCTTAATTGAATAGTTTTTCCTTAAGAGACCTTGTAGAGATAAACACAAGACCATTTCATAAATTATTAGCGAAATACTGCAGAGCTCACAACTTATAAGACTGTAATCTAAATAAGAAATAATGAACATCTGAATCCAAACACAAAATACCATTTCAAGTGCTTTCAATCCCAACCCTAACCTTAGCAGGAAAGAAACAAAAAATGGACAAGTCTGTGCTATTTAATCTCCAGGGGACATTGCTTCTCAGTGAGAACAGCCAGTACACAGATTTTCTGCCTCCTGGTTGACCACTTCATGCTTCTGTCTGATGTGCAGGTGGGGTAAATTTACATTTTTCAATAAGCTTTCTCCTAACCTAGTACTCTACCAGAACAGCAGCAGTAAGGACAGCTCAACAATGCCATGGCCAAGCCAGCATGCCAGGTCCTGGTTTGTGCACAAGGACCAGAGGGTGAAAGGTGCCAGGGTCTCCTCTCATCCCCAAAACAACTCACATGTTCCTACACTGGTCACCTCAGATAAAAGCTGTCAGAGTCATTTCCAAGTGATCCAACCAACGCGTAATCTGTGCCGTCAGCAGCTCAGGAGTTCTGCTGGAAGCAGGGAAAATGCTATATATCCTCAGGGGTTCCCTAGGATGGCTTAACTTCAGAAGCCTCAGAGAGTTCCATAAGTCTATTAAGATTTACCAAGATATTTACTCTTCTTTAGCTCTTAAAAGGAAAGATCTGGCTTTGAACTTTCCTTTTATTTGCCTGACATTCTCTTACAATAAAACACCTCTGAGCCATTCAAAAATAAATTTCTACTTAATATTTCTGCTGCCAAACCTTATGATTTACTATACATATTTAACAACATGTCACTTAAAAATTATATCTTTCAAAATTACCAACATATAGCCCTAAAGAGAAAACAAATGGACATCAAGAAGCTGCTCTTTGCATAACTCTACAGACCTCCAGAAAGGCTCCACGAAGTCTTCATGAAATTCACCTAGAAAGTTAGTAAAATTGTATGGTGCTGTACGCTGTTTTCAGATAAATGAATTAGCTTTGAAGTGCCTCATCTATTCAAAGAAACTAAACTGGGTGTAACTGCATAAATTCCCTCTTGCTAAGGCATATTTGTCAGACCTGCCTGGCCTTGGCAAGCCCGGCGTAGGGTATAAAGACTTTATACCAAACTTTATACCTTTGACCAGAAATGAGTATGGTGACTGTGGCCATAGGAGTTCACAATAAAATGTAGGTATCCAGAGACCAAGGAAGGGAGGTGCTCTTTCCACTGACCTGCCAGCCCCCAGCCACCTTCATGGGACTTTGCAGGTTACATGTGCTCTCTGTGAGTACATGATAAAAGAGGTTCTGAATAAAAAAGTAACCCTCCTTAAAAGGGCCCTTTCACACCGTCCATCTCCTGCACAACTGAGTCAAATTTTATAAAGATGTCCATCACCAAATTGGCTTTTTGTTACTATGGTTGTACTCCTACAGGAATTTTTTTTTTAATTTATCATACATTTTAGCTAGTGTGTTTATCAAAACTTCGCATTACTCTTATTAATTTAATCTGGTTATATTACCTGGATTAGACTACTTTAAAAAAGAAAAAAATAAATAAAGAAATGTGATTCTTTACTTCTTTACATAACCTTTCAGCAGATTTTATTGCACAGTAAAAATCAATGTTTTATATGTTGTTATAGCTCAAGGGAAATTTAAATTACTTTGGAGATTTCTGGAAGGAATCTAATCCTGTTTATAGCCATATGGAAAACCTAGAGGCTGCTCACTTTGGATTTTGTATTAGTCATTATTCTTCCATTTGGCCATTACCACCATTTGTCTGGGTGTGATGACAAAATTGCCAGAAATAGGCAGATTCACACATGGCACAAGACGTCTCGCTAGGAGATATTCCTTCTTCTGAGTCGACAGTTACTATTTGTGGAGTTTTAGATCTTGTTTTTACCATTCAATGCAAATGTTTTAAAACGTGCTTGTAGGAGTCCTTTAGGACAGTTCTTTTCTCCCAGAAATTAATAGAAAAACTCCTACTGATTTTCAGCTTTGTTACAAGGAGAAACCAACCAAAATAACTCCCTTGCAATATCTCTTTCTCTTTTTTTCTTTTTTGATTTTCTTTTGGCTGTCAGTTACAGACAAAAAAAAAAAAAAAAAAAAAAAATATCTATCAAAGAGCAGGCACAGACTTCCTGAATGACTCTTTAAAGTTCACAGTCTACATCATTCTCATCTCCTTCCCTTCCACCTCCCCTTCCACCATGAGCATACCCAAGAACTACTTCCACACCATGAAATACGTTCAAATGCTGAGTTTGTTCATGATTGTCTGTTTTCATATGAAAACCACGTCTTTTCCACAAACTTTCCCCCAAACACTAATTTTTACATCTCCTTTATATGGAAACTGGACTTCCTGTCTCCCAGCCCATCTGAAAACATGGTTACCTATCTGGCAACACTAGCAACTACTTTGGAGACAGAAAGAAAAAGCACACTCCTGCTCAAATCTCAATCCTTCACCTCTGCCATCTTGAAGGCAGATTCCTGATTCAAGTCAGGCACCAGTTAAATACACCAGGATATAAGAAGAACCACAAAGCATTTTTAATAATTCATTTGGCATGAGCAGACACATTATCCTTCTGGCTCATGAATGAAGGCTGAAGGCTGGCATCTCCCAGAGGGCCCTCATTTGTAGAGACAGCTGAAGAAACAAGTAGAGTCAGAGAATAAATTCAGTGGAGGGGACCTCAGGAGGTCATCTGTCCCAGAGCCCTGCTTGGTGCACAACTGGCAGGGTTGCATGATGAATTCTACTGCTGTACAATGAGCTGTATGACGAATCCCCAGCTCAAGTTGGTGACATCAGATCCCAGTTCCGTGGCACAGAAATAGAAGCTGTCTCCTCAAGATAAAAGACACCAAGGGAGTAGAGAGCACTATAATTCTGGGGAGATTTCATTTCAAGAAGAGGAATTATTCTTATAGCCAGAAGGAGAAAGGAATATTTTTGGATCCTTGCATATTTCAGACTTGAAAAAAATTTTATCATCTGTTACAAGGAGTCCTATACTATCCCCACCCTCATTTGCTAGAACATTAATTTTCAGAATGGAAAATGAATGGCTGATTAAGGTTAGACAGGACAACTTTGTACAAGTATATTAAAAAAATATAAAAGCAAACTTAAGAATCTACCCCCAATGCAGTGAACTTGTCCACAGTAAATGCTCTTGTTCCTTTAGATAGATTATTATAGGCTATGTCAGGATTAACGGAGGAAGTTGTATGATAAAGAAGGAAGAGAGAAGTCAATGTTCTCAACATTGTCAATGTTCTCAATGTTCAGTCTCTGAATTGATTTAGGAGTGCCTTGGGCTACAATGTAAGGCGTAACCAAACTACAAATTCTACCACCATCTACATTGCCTTCTGAGGAGGTGTTAAAATGGGTGGAGCAGTGTTTCTTTCTCTTCTGTATGACTCAACCATGGCAACTCCCTCTGGGGGAGCAGCAGCCACCCTGAGATGGCCCCATCTCTGCTTGATGGGCCATCAAGGACGCCCCAGAACGACTCACAGAATCACATCCTCCTCTGCTCTGGGGGAGGCACCAGACAATCTGCCTGGAGATAATCTGGGACTTGGGACACCACGGTACCACCACTGGATTCCCAGAGGACAAGAGCTCTTCACCACCACCTCGGGACCTCCAGAGAAGGACCTGACCTTTCCACAGGATCACACTTGGACAAGACCACATCCACCCCTCCAACGGGACTGTAATGACCATTTAATTGGACTGCTGCCACCACCTTGACCAGCAGGGTGACAGGTCGCACTGTGACTTTGTCAGTTCAAACCAGTGTTTCTGTAGCATTGCCTCTATTGTAATTTTCCTATTAAATTTTAGCTCTGACTTGGAATCTCTCACAAGGTATTTGTGTGGGGTTCATTCCTCCCTCTTTTGAAGGTTTACCTTCAAGCCAGCACAAATAGTTTACAGCAAGGCTATGTGCTCTTGAGCACTGTCAAACACTTGATCCAGACTCTGGAGCAATTTACAGCTACAGTCTTTCATCCTTATCTAGCTAGTCCTCACCACATTGCTCCTGGAGAAGAGAGCTCACTGTGGTCCACAGCTTCTTCATGAGGACAAGCAGAGGGCAGGCACTGATCTCTGCCTTCTGGTGACAGGACACAAGAGGATGGCCTGAAGCTGTGTCAGGGGAGGTTTAGGTTGCATATCAGGAAAAGGATAGGCTGGATATCAGGAAAAGGATACTCCTTCACCCAAAGGAAGGCAGGGCACTGGAACAGGCTCCCCAGGGAATTGCTCACCAAGCCTGGCAGAGCTCCCAAAGTGTCTGGACAATGCTCTTGGGTACATGGTGTGCTCTTAAGGATGGGTCCTGTGCAGGGCCAGGAGTTGGACTCCATGATCCCTGTGGGTCCCTTCCAACTCAGAATACTCTATGATTCCATGTTTCTAGCAGAGGGTTGGCACAGCTTAAGCAGCTGGTACACAAAGATGCAGGCAGACCTGAGAAGAAGCTGACATGACTGACTGATGCTCACAGAAATCATCTCCTTTGTGCTCAGAAAGCAATGACTGCAACCTTCAGGAGCAGTGCATGGCAAACACAGTTATTCTTGCACACAAGAGAGCCTTAACCTGCTGCTTGTGTCCTCCCAGGGCACATCCCTGGGGCTGGAACCCAATCCCTGTCCAGAGTGCTGAAATAGAACGGCTGGAACAATACCTGACGTGTCCTTTTACCTTACCAGTGGTTTCTGGCTCAAATATGTTTTTAATAATAATTAACACAAAGTGAAATACCTAATAAAAAAGTGGGATAAAATTTTAGAAAGGTTTGGGAAAATTCTAACCTCAGTTTTCCTCCCTTAAGCGGTCTCCCAACTACTTGAACTTTTTGTTTCTTTCTTACTGTTGATTCTGAATACTTTGTACAATTTCTCTTCATTTTCAGCTGCAGAAGTACCCTCAAACACATCTCAAGGATCTTTGGATCCACGTACCTACTAACCCTTTATACAAAACTCTGACATTTCCAGACCTGCACTGAACTAAGAATAAAATGGAATGTACTATGCAAGATGCATAATTCATAAGCTGTCCAAGAGGGGAAATTGAAGAATGACAGGCATCTTGCTTTAAAGTAATCACATTTTGGGTGATCTAGCTACCCACAGGAACTGAAGATCCAGACCTGCACTAGAAGAGTCCAGCATATTTTGCTCTTCCTGATTCCAGCTGGAACAAGAAAAGTACAAGAAACCTTTCTCTCACTGAAATGTTTTCAGCTAACTGAACTCTTTGGGGTTTTAAAGCAGCAGCAAAACATCAAATTCAGTTTTCAAGATCTGTAGCCAAATAATCTAGATCTTCTTGTACATTCTTTTAGTGTTAGAGATGAGTTACTTAACATGAGTATTAATGTGCTCTATTATGATGACTAATGTTGTCAGTCTGTGTTGCATTCCTGTGAAAGAATTATTGGTGCCAGTACTGAAGATCTATAAAAGAAGATTTATAATACAAGACCCAGTAGAATTTACTGGTATAGCAGTTTTAATACTCCACTCCCTCCCCCTATTGGGTATCCATTAACATCAAGAGAAGGGAACTAATTAATCTTTTATGTTCTTTTGTTACTAACATAACACATTAATGAGGACTTATTAGCTATTCTTTCCCTTAACATGTTGTTAACACTTCCTTGTCATGACTTCAGGTATTTTTTTCATTTGTGCTGACACACCAAAAGAGCATTAAAAAATATAAAAGCAAACTTAAGAACCTATTAAAAGCAAACTTAAGAGTCTATCATCAATTAAATTGGGACTCACAGAATCATTTAGGTTGGAAGGACATCTTGAGACCTTCTGGTCCAACCTCCCTGTTCAGCAGCAGGTTTTCCAGCTCTTTCTTCGTTGGGTTTTGAACACCTCTGGAAATTTCTAGAGCACACAGCAGAAGAGTGTCATAGCCATTTGTCCACTTTCTTCAAAATAAATAGACATCAATGCCAAAGAAAAGAAATAATTTATCCTTAATCTCTAGAATAACTTCTGACATTGCGCAAACAGTATCTCAATTTTTAAAAGGTATGCCATGAATCATTCTAGAGTCTATGAAACACTTCCTTAAAATCTAAAAGAAATTTTGTGGGGCTTTTCTGTTTGTTTTTGCTGTTTTGCTTGGTTTGTTTGCTGGGGAGTTTTGGTGGGATTTTAGGGGTGGGTAGGGTGTGAGCATGCTTTTGCCAGATATAGGCTACTTCTTATGTAAAGAGAATACTTTCAGCACAATCAGAAATGAGCACCAACTATTCAGGACTTCTCTTGGTCAGTTCCTACCACAGACTTTCATTTTCTCTCCTAATACAAAGCTGCATTTTACTCCAAGAGCTAAAAACATGAGTAAAAGGCATCAATCAGTATTGCTGGGTTCAACTCTTTAAGAGTTTCTGTACTTGATGAGCTGCAAATTTTAAGGAAATAAGACTTAAGCCCTCCCTATTTTCTGTCGTAAAGAAAAATGACAAAAACTTCTATCATTTTCTACACTCAAGTTTTTAATTTTGATATGTTTAACCTGGGACTTTGAGGCCACCACAGAACTTTAGATTTAATATCATCCACAAAGACCATGAGAAATCTCCATCCTCAGCTCACCAATTACTTGTTGACAGCATTTCTATGTGCACACTCAGAATGAAAACAGAAATTAAGAAAAGACTGCAGATATTTGGCACCGCAGTATCTAAAATACAGTTTGAAAAGCATGCAAAACAAAGTGACAACAAAAGCCTGGTGCTAGCTGGATAATGCAATAGGTGATAATGACATTCCTGGCAAAAGATCAGCTCCTCTCCAACATCTGTTAGGAGTGCAGCCATTAAAAACAAAGCAGTTTCATGTTCTGGGGGCTTGTGCAGACATTTGCTTCTGTTCTGATCTGTCATGGTTTAAACTCCCTGAACTTTATCCTTCAGTTGCTTTGCTTCCTGTTTTTTTCTTTGCAGATCCTTCAAGTGTCTAACATGCAAAACCACAGTGATGAGTATTTTTGTGAATGTTGACCAGTCTTCTTTCATTTAAAGGAGGTGTTGAATTTGTCTGACTATTGATTCAAAGCAAACCTGGGCTGTGCTTGAAGACTGTAACTATCCTACCAGAGAATGGCGTTTCCTCTTTTGTGAGCATTTTGGCACAACTTAATTTTTGATAATTCCTGCCCTCTTGACTAATGTTTTCCATTGCCTTGCCCCTATCTTTCCTAACACCAATTTCCTACGCCATTCAATATTCATAACAAATTAGCACCCAGTAGCAACTACTCCATTTCACACTGAAACTTTTAAGAGGAAGAAATTAAAGCTATTTTTATAATTTAGTCAAAAAATTTAAAAATAAGTTAGTAAGAAACCTCATCAGATTAATTCTAGGCTTCAAAATGCCTAAATTACTTTTTCCTAAAAACCTCATTAAATTTTTATAAGTTGCTAAACGTTCAGCTGTGGAGGCAGAACATAGATATGAGGTCAGCAGAAAAGGACAGTTTACAGACTGAACCTTAAAATTAATTGTCCTCACCAATGTAAAGAAGCTTTTTCTGAAACACTTGACTCCAGATTTTCATTAAAGGCAAGAGGAACAAATTCCATGCTTCCAATCCCTCCAAAAAGTGTGACCCTGGATTCCTACAAGCAAAAGAGGGACAGTAACTGCATTTATGCAAATAGTTTTAATAGTTAAAACACATCAGCAGCACTGGAAGCTCAGATTCTGGTGCAGGACTCCATCACACACCTTTGGCCTTGATTTTTTTTGCAGTAATCTCAATTCAACTGCAGGGGCCAAGTCTGTCTCTTCACCAACCTGATGCACAGTCTGATCAACGGAATGCATGCAACATTTCTGGGCTGCATGAGATCCAGGCATGAATAGTCTCAGCATGATGGTGGCCAGAAACTCTGGTCTCTTCTGAAATTAATGAGAGGAGTATAAAGTTATAACCACTCTTTTTAAACACTTACTGGTTCCCAGAAGCAGACATTCAACCTGAATCTTTAACAGCTGCAAGTCACTGGCACACAGTCCTGATTTAATTGTTGCTATAGTCCAGAGAGCAGTGGATGTTCAGAACACTCCCTAACAGCCACACAGAAATGCTTATTCAGAAAGATAGTGAAAAATCCACATTTTTCTTCAACATCCCGATTTTTCTTCACTAAATCCATAAAGGCCATAAACCCTCAGCTGAGAAAACTGGCATAAACACAAACAATCAATCTGTTCAGAGGAGAGGCAAGCCTGGAAAATATCAGGAAGGTTGAGATGCCTCAAAACTCCATATGATGACAACAGCCCTAAATGGGCACCACGTATCCACATGACAATAATTCTGCTCTGTTCCTCCACTGGGGCTTTTCAGGGAGTGCCAATAACCTGCAAGTAAGCAGGTGAAGCAGCAAGGGCAAGGGGCAGGAGTGAGCTATCACCCCTATCCACACCTCCTCCTGGTCCTTTAACACATCCCAGCACTTACAGGATGTGGGGCATTGAATCAAAATCTACCCTGAAATTTTTTGTGTGACCTTCCTGCTGCCACCTTCCTACCTTCTACCAGGGCAGAGCTCCCAAATGGAAATTAACTTGTTGAAATCAGAGGGACCATGTCCTTACAGTCCTCGCTGTTAAGCCCCCTTAAGTGGAAAAATGTTGTTACAGCAAAATTAAAGACTTCTTTATACCATATTGCAGCAGTCTAAACTTCCTGATTAAAAAAAACAAAACAAGCAGACAGTACTCTTTTCAGCAAAATGTAGTTTGTGTACAAACCTGATCTAGTGGGATGTGTCTTAGCCCGAGGCAGAGGGCTTGGAACTGGATGACCTTGAAGGTTCCTCTCCACTCAAACTATTGTGTAATTCCATGTACAGGGCTTTTAAACCTCCTGAAAGCAGTCAGGTGTTAGCTGAGAGTCAGTCACTGACCAGAAATACAGCCTGCCAAACAAGAGTGGCAAATCTACAGGGCCTGAAAACATTACCAAAATGATGTAAATGAACTGTGGTTTGGAAAAAAAGACACTCTTTAGTAGCAAGCTGAAAAATTAATTTACAGGTGTAACTTTCAGTAAGGGTCAGAAAAAATTCATTCATTAGAATTACGGGAGGTAAAGTTTTCTTATAAATATTACAGGACCTTTAAAAAGTGTCATCATTGTAAAATGGACTTAAATCATGTTCATTAATTATTAAGCATTACTCTAGTTCTTCACTGATGTTTTTTAATGGAATTAGGTTTCCTCAACTGCAGTAGCATAATATCACTGCTATCTATTTATAAACAACTTTTCTTTAGGTACAGAAGTGCCTTTTCATGATGGTATCAAAGCAGGTTTTCACTTTGAGGCAATACTTCTAATCATAAATGAAAGCAATCCATTACTTGGGGAATGAAAGAGACAGATCTGAGGGTACCTATGAGTTTAATAGCATCCCAGATGCTCATTCACTATACTCCCAACAAAACAAAGTCAGATTTATAGCTTTTTTTTTTTTTTTTTTTTTTAGGGAGAATAGTGTCTTTATATTTTAAAAGGCCTGGGAAGTCTGAACAAATGATGTCACAAAAGCTGCCTGTTGATTACTGCTGATCTCTCTCTTGATTCCTCTAAGCTGTTGATATTAAATATTTTTCCAAGGTCAAATACAGAATTCAGTTTCTTGAACGTATTAAATTTTTAACTTAAATAAAGAACTATACTACATGCTCATCCTAATCTACCTTATTACTGAGTTTTTTTTCATTACTTATTACTTATTTTTATTATTTATTATTTTTGTTACTTATTACTGAGGGTTTCATCTTTGCTGAGGACATTCCATCATACTTCTGATCCCCCCAAAGATGAAAACACAGCTAATGAATAAAAACGGAATAAAAAATAAACTAAAAGACTTGCTCCTTTAAAGGTCGTAAAACAAGCTCTATGAGCCAATCTGTGGATAGCTAATATCAGTAGATAGTAGATGTTAAATACAAGTGCCATCTGTCTAAGCAAATGCTAAGTTCTGTATCTCAGTATTTCTGTGCAGGCAGGAGCAAGGATTGAATCCTTGTCTCCCCATTGGCATGCATTCACAGCAGCTCAAAATACAGCCTAAAAATGCTGGGCTTGGAAAGGTTAGAAAGTCTTCAAAAGGAAATTATCATCCCAGAATTTTAATTAACAGTGTGTTTGCTTAAAAGAATCTCCAGGTTACCACATCACACGGCCATAAGTTCTGCTCAACCACTGAAATTGTTATTACTACTTTCCAGAAAAATCTACTATTAACAATGCTGCTGTGATGAAAGGAGATAAAACATCAAACATACTGTCCAAGAGAATGCATTTACCTAAAAAAACCCTAGCAGAATTTGTCTCTAGTCTGAGAATGAACAGTTCATTCTCCAGGGAGAATAAATACAGAACTCTTATGTAAGAAAGTACATTAGAACAATTCCTCTGGATTACGTGCGTACTCAAGGGCTGAACTCTTCTTTTGCTCAATATAACACCACAGACAGCAACCTGAAAATGAAAAAAAAAAACTAACACAGGCACTGCAACATAAGAAGGTGATGCCAATTTCAAAAAAACTGCTGGAGGTAAAGTCTCAGTTCCTTCAGCTTTATGCCATCCTCAGACAAACAGGTTTTCATTCTGACCTCAGCATTGGTGTGCGTCAGCTCTCCCAGTACTATTTTTGCTTCACTTCTCTCATCTAACAATATCAATGTCCTAGAGAGTTCTGCCTGTTACATTTAAGTGTATTTCCCTCAGTGCCTTAGCTTTTTGTTGTAAAGAATTCTTGATGTAATGTACGGATTATATACAGATCTAGAGTGCAGCCATGAGGGTCAAATTGCAATAGGACAAGTTTTTAATTAATGCCTGACTTTAATATTGTTATTCATACCAATTGAAAGCAAAACTACCATAGGTTTATTGTCTTTGTGTTGAGCAGAACAGATCACTGCCCTGAGAGCCAAACTAGGCATGATGTACTTTTGTGAGCTTCAAACAGCTGCTTTTAGGGTGGGTTTTTTGCAGACTATTGACATTACAATTCACTTTAGGATAACAACACAAAAGCTGGCAAGGCTTTTTAAAATTTAAAATAGAACAGTGAAAACTCATGATACAGACTTATAGTTATTACCAAACTCTAAACTGTAGAACCCAGCAAAAGGCCAACTTTCACCCCCCAAAAAAGGAAGCAGAAGTAGGCTGTCTGCTGCCAAGCAATGAGATCACCCTATAATCATAATTTATTAACACAGAAATCTTGCTCTAAATTACAAGCCTCCCTGTTCCTTCTATTTAGAGTGGCTGTAGTTTGCCTCCTTCTTCCCCAGGTCAGTTCTTGCAGCAGCTTCCCAAAGGTGCCCTTCACAAGCACATTCAGTTTGTTCGCTAGAAACCCTGATTTATTAATATATACACACATACATTCCCTTTGTAGGTCTGCCACAAACTTTTCCTGCTAGTCAGGCAAAAATATCTGGACAACAAAGGCAGAATGAGGTCAGTGATATACTTCCAACTTCTTCTGAGCCACCACTTAGACAATTCGTGGCTTTCAGCCTACTATTTACTGCAGACTACCAGCCTGGAGACCTGGAAGGCCCAGTCTAGTCTAGAGACCTGGAAGGCCCAGTCTAGTCTAGAGACCTAGATAGTCTAGTCTAGTCTACAGACCTAGATAGTCTAGTCTAGAGATTTAGATTGCCTAGTCTAGTCTGGAGACCTAGATGGCCTAGTCTAGTCTAGAGACCTAGATGGCCGAGTCTAGTCTAGAGACCTAGATAGTCTAGTCTAGTCTACAGACCTAGATAGTCTAGTCTAGAGATTTAGATGGCCTAGTCTAGTCTACAGACCTGGATGGCCTAGTCTAGCCTGCAGATGTAGATGGGCCAGTCTAGTCTAGTGACCTGGATGACCTAGTCTAGTCTAGTGACATAGATGGCCTAGTCTAGTCTACAGACCTAGATAGTCTAGTCTAGAGATTTAGATGGCCTAGTCTTTTCTAAAGACCTGGATGGCCTAGTCTAGCCTACAGACCTGGCTGGCCTAGTCTAGTCCAGAGACCTAGGCGGCCTATTCTAGTGACCTTGATGGTCCAGTCTAGACCAGAGACACAGATGGCCTAGTCTAGTCCAGAGACCCAGATGGTGTCTATCTGCTCACAAAAAAGTGTAGATCTGACCCAACCCTCTCTTCTTTCAAATGAGGGAAGCCTGTCAATCAGCTTTTCCATGATCCTAAAGTGACTCCTGATCGCAGGGATCAATTATATGGCTATAATATACATTAATACATATAGGATGTAATCTGTGTGATTGCAGGTGGTTCCTAAACTGCAGCCCTGCCATGCATGACACAAACATAGATATTGTCCAGTTAGTCACCAGGCTGATGAGGAACACCCTGGAAGCAGGCTCCCAAATCACAGGCAGGAAGAGCTCGTGCAGGGTCAGCAAGGGACTGCTCCCATGTCCCAGAATACACACTGTGAGACTGCAGCTGCACTTTTGTGAGCACTTTAGGGAAGAAAATGGCCTTTTAAAGGTAAGCATTTCTCACTTTTAATTCCAATTCCCTTTGCTAAAAAGATGATACAAACATTTTCTTGTAAACCAAACAGAAGATATGGATCTTAATGGGTCCTTTTAGCCTCTCAGTGCAAGCCATATTTCTCAATACAAGAATACACACAAGCTCAAGGCACTGTATTTTAACCCTTAACTGTCTTTAACTGACATTAAGCACTTACAAATATTATTTCCTTACATCCACTACCAGTAGATTGTGCTGAAGTAAAGTACAATTGCAAAAACAATTACTGTAATTCTTTTGCTCTCTCCAAAATCCACAAAAGACACAAGCAATATCTACATATGTAAGCAAAGGTATTATGAATATTTTAACTGGCAAAGAACTGAAAGATTTGAAACTGTCTCATGTTATCCTGAATTCTTGCCATAGGAAGGGTTTAGGTTGAAAGCAACATTAAAGACCATCTCATTTCAACCCCCTGCCATGGGCAGGGGTGCCTTCCACTAGAGCAGGCTGCTCAGAGTCCCATGAAGCCTGGTTCTGAACACTCCCAGGGATCGGGCATCCCCAGATTCTCTGGGAAAGCTGTTCCACTGTCTCACCACCCTCACAGTAAAGCATTTCTTCCTAATACCCAGTCTAAATTTACTGTCTTTTCAGTTTAAGCCATTTCCTTTTCTTCGGTCACTACATACTCTGGTAAATGATCTCCCTCCAGCTCTCTTGTAGCCCCTTTGGCTACTGAAAGGTGCTGAAAGGTGTCCCCAGGGACCTCTCCAGGGTGGAAAAGCCCTCTCAGTCTTGCCTTCACAGGAGAGGTGTCTGAGGACCCCAAGTACCTTTGTGGCCTCCTCTGGGCTTGCTCCTACAGGTGCACACAAAATCCATTGCAAAAAGTTTATGGACTCTAGAGGAGGAGGAGCTTTCCCACAATGCCAGGGTTCTGAACTAATGCCACTCCCTAAAACTTGGAGTAAGGAGCACCTGTGTGCTGTACCTAGACCCCCCTGAACAAGGACCTAGTACATCCCATATTGAATGAACCTTCACACAGCTCTTCAATAAAGCAGAATTAAACCTTGCAACAAAATTTTTAGCATCCTGGCCTGGTGTTCTTCTCCTTCTTTTAGAAGATAATTCTATTTTTATCTAGCCAGAAGCCAACTTCATTCTTAGTGAACTTTTTTTTGGTGGAAAAGTAAACCAGGCCACTTTCCACATGTCAGTGTAGAAATGCACCTGCGTGGCAACAGTACATTTAAATGAGAAAGTGCAAAACAGTGTGTGGAAATTTCTGGCTAAATGAAGAATTTCTTTGTTTTCAACTGGAATAAACTCAGAAGTCAGAACATTTTAAGCACCTACTATATAACTTTTGCTAGAGTAAGCATCAGCTCAGTTGCAAATAAATTTTGGCTATATCAAGTCACAAGGTCACCAGAAACTCTCAACTCTCTGAGAGTTCTGAAAAAGAAATCTGGTTTTACATATTTTTGAATTACAATATGAAGCCCTCAGACTGAAAATGTAGTTTTCAAAAACCCCTGATTTGTCAGAAGATTGTTTACAAAGAATATCCTACAGCACAGATATTCCCATCTGTAGGTAGAATTTATGTTTCTATGGCCTGCCCCAACACCACCAAACTGGGAAAACTCCCAGTGGGTCTGTGGTGTCTCAACCCAAATGTACCACAAAAGTAGAATATCACAGCATGGTATGAACACACAATTAAACATGTTTAAGACCTTAAGACCTCAAGACTTCATAACCTCTTCCCAACAAGAAAAAAAATGCCAATTTATCCATAACTATGCAGGTTTCAAGAAACAGGCTAAAATCATTCCTTACCTGGTACACTCCATTTGAAAACTTGCACAATTCAAAATTCACTGTGCCATTTTGATCACAATGAAATTGTCATAATCAATAAAATGATAGGCTTTATTTTTTCCAGGATTTCCAGTTTAACACTTTTTCACAATTAACACCCAATTAACATCTGACACAGTGCAACAGATTTTGTTTTGTCACAGAATGAAAGTAGGGAGTCTTTAATAGATTTTAGCTACATTAAAGTAGCTCAAATACTTAAATTTTTATTTTTGTTTTCCCTCCGCAATCCCACCAGTTCATTTCATTGCTTTTCATTTTTAGTGAAAATCATAATAGAGCATAAAAGCATAAAGCCTTTAGACACTGACCTTCCATCACTTTCAGAAATGAAAGATGTTGAGGAAATTCTGATGCAGAAGCTACAAACCTGCTGCCACTCCTGGAAACCCACAGGAAGCAGGCAGAAGTGAATTTGAAAGCACACACTCATGAGTCTTTAGGGGTGAACACCCGTTAGGGGTGAACACATTCCATCCCCCTATAATCTATTCTGAAACAAGCAAGTTTACAGTAAGGCATTATTAATGTGGCACTACTAACAGTCTCTTGGAGCTCCCTGTGCAAGGACACCTGGGAAGGGCCAGGTGATGATGGTTTGCCTGGAGCAGGAACTCTGCTGGGGCAGTGCCTGCAGCTCCTGGTGCCTCCTCCATGGAGCAGCTTCTCTGATGGATGACTCCTGCTCAGCTCCCTGCTATTCTACCCCCATTCCATTCTTCCTGCTCAGGCACACTCCAGATTTAGCTCTTTTGGGACATCAACATTTTACTTTTCAACTGCCAGACTACAAAGAACATGCTTCTTATTAAATTCATCATTGAAACGGGGAAGGGAAGGGAAGGGAAGGGAAGGGAAGGCTCTTTAAAACGATGCAATCTCCCAGTGATTAGGATAGTTAAATTCCCTGCCTTTAAAAAATGTTCTGCCTTTAGAAACACAGATCTTAAGAACACAACTCTCCATTTACAGCTCTTTCTATATACATTTAATTAAGGGCACTCCAAGAAGCTGAAGCACAAAGGAAAGCAGTGACCTGATTGACACAGAGAATATAAAAAAATTCTGTCCCTAACCTTAGCTCTTCAGCTACAGGCTTGCTGCTTACTCATTGCTAACAGGCTAGAAGTTTTCTCTTTTTTAAATGGAATTCTTTGGAAACTTGGTCATGTTTTTTTCCAGGAACTCAGCATCACAGATCACATCCCCTTGTGTTATGCTGACTAACCACAAGAATTGTATGACTGCTGTGAAAAGGTGACAAAAACTCTTCAAGTGCTGGGGCTTGAGACATGGAAGAACACAACTATGGTAAGCTAAATAACACAGTGAGCCAAAAAAGTTATTCCAAAAGCTCCCAGTGCTAAGGGAGAAATAATATTTTAAGATGTGGAACTTTTTGAAACAAATTTCAAGTGGAAAAATCTTAAAATGATAAATAAAATTTACCATTTTGTAAAAGCTACTGGCAAGCATTTTTTTTCAAAATGGACTAAAGGACCTTCAATAGCCTTTGGTATTTTCTCCCTAATGATTGTATGGGTAATGACACAATTTTATTCAGTGTTTAGACTATAATGATTGTCATTACTTAGAAGCCACTCAAATTAAGATACCTATGCTTTTGCTATGCTTAGGTATTGAAGGCTATTTCATTTCATATTTTAATGACCAAGAATTTACATAAAAAAGAGGGATTCTTGGTCAGGAATACCTGCCTGATCCTTGTCCTCCTACCTGACTAGTTCCAAGTGCTGTGGGAAGGAAAGGGTGCTGTGCTGGGTGTGTATGAGGTCCTTCTTTCTTTATTAGCTATTAAATTTTCATTGCTGCCACAATTAACACCCTGCTCCACAGTTACTCAACATCATTTAAAATTTTAATTAATGTTTAAATACAGAACCCACTGGTGGCCGCAACTTGTACATAAAATCCACAAACATGAAATGCTGAACTTGCTGTTTTTCAGATGTTTTGAATGACAAGGTATTGGAAACTCCTTGCCAGAGGATAAACTGTGCCTTTATCCAGTGTAACTAGAGTCCTTCAGCTTCCTCTCTGGCTGCTTTGGACAACCCAAGTCCTTTTAATGTCTTCACACTTAATTAAGAATCTAATTTTCTGCCAGAGAAATGCCTAACTAAATGCCAGGCATGAAACTATAGGTTCAAACTCCACCCAATAAAAATGAGCCGGAATAGAAAATACACCAATTAAATTTCTACTGAATAAGGGATTACACATCAACTATTTCAAGGTTTGTGGTGACCTTAAAGAGCACTTGGTACATTCTAATTACCTCTTGTACCTTGTGTGATAACAGTGCTGGTCATGGAGCTCACAAGCAGCAAATATATACAGTATTTTATGTAATGATTCTTAGTGTTTAGGAGTTCATGTAAACTTAAATGTTATTCACTGCAACTGAGATGACTGAAGTTGGTTCAAAAAAAATACGTTTCAGCATTTTGTTTTAAATTCAAAATTAAAGAAATATGATTTTTACATTTCTTTTTCATCTGTTTGCAAGAATGTATCCAATATCAGAAGCCTTCACTTGGAAATTTTAAGTTTCCAACATAAAAAGAAGATACTTATTTTAAAAAATAAACGTTATCAACCAATATCCTACAACTAGGCTTAGCCTTTTAAGCTTTAAGAAAGATGAAGCATCAACTGTGCAAAGAAAAAACCCAAACCACAACTTGTTCAAAAAGCAAAACATTAAGAGAAGGAATAGGTGTTTGAAAAATGAGAGATTTCCCAGCTATGTTTTTTTAATGTACATATATATACATGCATATACACACAATATATACATAGATACACACAGACACACCAAGACCAGGTCTATAGAGTCACACACAAAACTCACTCAGTAGCCACAGTTATGCCCAGCCTTGTTCTGATGTTCTTTGGCACCCTAAATAGTGAATTCTTTCCTAAAGAGTGGCATGATTCCAGAAGTGGCAGATAAAGCCTACAATACATTATTTTCTTGCAAAGAACAGCCTGGACTCATCCATCCTGGGTCCACCTCCAAGCAGCAACACAAGGAGAGCTCTCTCTACAGCTCCCTGTGGAAGTCTCTGCCTTTTCCTCCCCACACTGAGGAGCAGCCCCATGCCCACAAACCTCTCACCAGCCCCTGCTCCCAAGCAGGATCTCATTTTCCCTGCAGTTTTCACTGAGTTCAGAATTAATTAATTAGAATTAATTGGCATACTGTCCCTCAGTAACACAGCCAAAATCTGGAGAGCATTTCTAATGTACAGAGTTACAGGAAATATTTACAAGTCTCATTACACAAACGCCAAGTACAAATTAAGAAAATCCACTGTGTGGCAAACAAATCCCAAGGAGAAAAATAATGGAGTCAACTTCAAGAATGGGAGCTGCTAAATCTTTGTTTTGGTCTGGAAGAATGTCTGGCTGAAGGCCAAAATTTGGAAAGGATCTCCAGAATTCTCCCACAGCAGAACCAAGAAGAGCCAGCCTCAGAAACCTGCTTCAAACCTCAGTGAGGCAGAGCCTCAACTAACCCTTTACTGCAGGGCACAATTTCTTACCCTCTGCTGAAGTGCAATGATTGTTATGGCAGAGCTTTCATTTTAAATACTCTTTTTAAGAAATCTCAGGGGTTTTTCTTCTTCTTTTTTTTTTTTTCCCCTTTCTAGTGGCGAGCTACTACTAAACTAAATTGCAGCTTTGCCAGAAAATCACTTCTCCAGCAGCTCAGAATTACTTAGAGAAAATGTACACCATGCCCTGTGCTACAACCTAGTTTTGTAAAATCACACCCAAAGCAGCCTTTTCTCAGTGAGGAGTGTAATCAGTTACTTATCCCCATTTTGCTGTTGCTCCTTTGCAGTAAACCAGCACTGCGTGCTGACTGAGTGATTTCCCAGTCTCTGTCTTCCACTGGAGATTTCAACCAGGCACAAAAAAATCAATGGTGCCTCATGGAAAACGTGTATGCTGGAGATCAGCACTGGGGCTTGCAGGCAGCTAAAACCTGCTGCAGCACAGAAAGAGGGAGAACCATGTGCAAAATTAAAACATGGTTGTCTGCCCTCCTATTATATTAATTCATAGAAATTTTCTGCATAAAAACTATTTTTCTCACTACCAAGATAGAATTTTCTTCAAAGTACTGTTCCCAATGCGTAGAACTACCATTAAAATATTTATAATTTTTAAGTGAAAATACTTTCTATGAAGGTCTCCAAATATGCACATACATAGTTCTAAAAACATACATAAACTTCCTCTTCGTAACAAGGCACCACAAACAGAAAAAAAATGGGTTTGGAAAAAGGAATTTATAGTTTCGGATTTGCTTTTAATAAAGAATTTGAAGCCACTCTATTATTAACATTCTTTATCTGATTCTACAAATAAAGGTTCTTTTGTGTTAGCATATTTTGCCAGACTTTAGCATGTCAGAGCAGACAATTTGTGAATTAAGTTCTTGAAACAGATACTTTTCATGTCTAGGAATAGAACAAAATGAAGAACTGAAGTAGCCAACTGCAAAAGATCTGTCAACAATTCCTTTATAAAGGCCCATTCTCAGGAGGTTACAATTATCACAGCAGGACATTTTTTTCAGGAAAATAATTTTGCCCTAGATGGTTTTCTGGCTTATAGTTTTGGGTTGGGTTTTTTATTCCTCTCTTTAAATGAATAATGACAGTTCCCATATCTCTAAGAGGAAAATTACACATTATTTACCACTCACACTTCTCTCAACAACCTTAAAAAGCACCTCAGACCACGTCTAGATTTCACTCATTTCAGCTTCTCTGATATTTGAGCTGAAAACTTCAAATTAACACACTTTCATAAAACGTAATAATAAAATTTAGAGGTAAACTCCAATACAATTCTTTGCTTTGAAGATTTATCTGTCTTTCAGATCATTAAAAAAGAAAAAAAAAAAAGGTCTGGCTTTAGAGTAAAAGGCTACTTAAATGAACATATTTCTTCCATATATGCAGGTATGATCCCAAAATATATCAAATAATGCAAAACATCCACTGTTTGGAGAAGGAACAAATGCTGATTCACCCTCTAGCCCAAAGGCTTAACTCAAAATTCTCTCAAGACAAAGGCAAATAATTTGTAAATTTGCATTCTAAATCACCAGGGAGAGCATGGCAAGGCTTTCCTGTCGCATGTTGTGAGCACTATTTTTACAGAATTCTGGAAAGGGCAGAAATAATAATCATTGACTTTAAGTTGCCTGCTATTTTTGGGAAGTGAAGCAAACAGAGCCATACTAACCACAGACTCACAGGCCATTCTGAGTTGGAAGGCACCCACAAGGATTACTGAGCCCAGCTCCTGGCCCTGCACAGGGCTCTTGCTGAGCTCTGCCAGCCTTGGAGCTGTCCCCATGGCCCTGGGGAGCCTGTGCCAGTGCCCAGCCACCCTCTGGCTGAACATTTCCTCCTAATATTCCACCTAAACCTCCCCTGACACAGGCCATTCCCTCGGGTCCTGCCACACAGAAGGGATATGCAACATCTTCCACTTTTCTGGAAGTTCATCTTTTGTTCATCATTGGGAGTTATCCTGTTACACGTCAGAGCTCTGTCACAGGTTCTTTAGGAAAAGCAGAGTTGTGAAAGAAGGGCACAGAACAAATGCTCCAAGTACTCTTACTCAGCTGTGTTTTTCTTCACATTAGAAAGCCAAAAGGGCTCCAAACATTAATTGTTTGCACTGCTGAGCTATTGTACTTCCCTGCAAACACAGCTCCTCAGACAACGTGAGGCTGGAGCACACGACAGCTTTAAACAACTGCCATTTCTAGTAGCTCACTTAAGTCAGGTTTTTTTCTGTACACTGCAAACAACTTAATCTTTTCCATACAAAATTCTCAAGGTCCTTTTAATATGCAACAGCCACGAAGCCATTTTTCCTTGCTGTTTTCTCCTGAATCCTAAGAGCCCTTGGCAGGAGCTCAAAGCCTCCATGGCTGCTGACGCCTCATGCACTGGCAGAGAAGGTGAAGGCTGAATCACTCCAACACTTAGGAATTGATTCGGAACAGCTTTTGCAGGTTTGGAAAAAGCTGCTCACTCTCCCAGCCACAGAAATGTTGTACTACACCCTTATGGGCTGGAAGAGATAGAAACACACAATTCACTGGTGTGCTTCATTGTACATTCTATTCCCCCCAGCCTTGGCAACAAAGAGAGGGCTGAGCTGCCTTTGTGGGAGGATGATCAGTGAATTGTGCACCTGGCATGCACGAGATTTTCTGTCCTCCGTTGACTGCTCTGGGCACCAGGGATGAATGAACCAGGGGAAGACAGGTTGTTCTAATACTTGGTTTTCCAGCAGACGAGCACTCTAAGCACCAAGCTGGGCCACTCCTTCCTGGCTTCATACCATCCTTCAGGTACCTTTTGAATTCTTGAAGCAGTTTATTTATATTCAAACCTCTTAAAATAAATACTGCCTCACTTTCAACTGTCTCAGAACAACCACATCCCTCTCTGTCTGTAACAAAGCAGTACCTTCATTGTCTTGCTCTGGATGCTTCACAAGGACCCTGCTTTAATCTTGAATTTCTTCCTCCTCCTCCCCAGAGCTGCTGCAGACTGGTGCCAGTCCCCTGCTGAGCTCCCTCCTGCACTGCTCATATCTTTCACCTTTCCCAGGGGCATTCCTAACACCTGGGGCTCTGCCAGCTGGGAGCACAGCTCTACCGGATGCCTCAGGTTTGGCTTTTCTACTTTTCAGATTCTGTGTTGCTTTAGTGTGTGGGTCTGGGCTTCACATGAGTGCACGGTGAGCTCTGTGCACAGAGCAGGGAGACAAAACAATTCCTGCTCCAGCTGGGCACCAAGGACAAATGATCCCAATCTCAGCCCCAAGAGCACAAACAGCGTGGGCTGGAGAGAGAAAAACAAGCAGGATGGGAGGGCAGGGGCTGAGCTGGAATTGGACACTGAACTGCAATGTGCACATGGAGCAGAGCTGATCCCAGGGAGAGACCCCGTGAGCGCTCGTGCATTTTGGGACCATTTGGGCTCATCTTGTGTTGCCCAAGGTGGATCCATGGCGGAGATCCTTGGAATGAATCCCTGCTTTATTCTGTAGCTCTGTCCAGCCTCCCAAGGCATCATGCCCACCTCAGGGCTCCTGCTCACAGCCCTGACAGAAACCAGCAGCTGAGGATGCTTCCCATTCCCCTTGGCAGAATCCACCAGCTCTATCTGGAGATTAAGAAACAAAAACCTTTGGGGATTCATGAATAACTTGGAACACTAAAAAAAGGGCTGTGGCCCTATAGTGTCAGTCTTCAATATACCGTTATATGTTTTTAATATAGTTAACAGACTATAAATGGTAAAAGAAGAATTTAAAGACAGCCTTATCTGCATATGAATTTACCTGCCCGATGAGGAACATGAAGAAAATCTACTTTTTATACTTCAGCTAAACCCTGTTCAGACCATGAGAGAGATGCTATTCCTAAGGTGAGAATACTCATCCACTCTCTTTGTAAAACACATCATCCCCTATTAACACCTCCACAAAAAGGCTGCCACAAATCTGCTTTATAACTGTGGAACCATAGCAAGATGTTGTGGAGGGTGGTGACACTGCACTGTAACAGTGGTTGACTCACTACCCAGAATGATCTGAAATGCTCCTCAATTTCTTCTCACATTACCTACCTTGTCTGTGAAAACCATATCAAAACATGCTTTGCAAAATGACACTTCAGCATACACCTGCTGAATTTTACTATCACTCTGCCTATGATGATGGTAAATAACACTTTCTAGGAAGAATTGTTAGGTAATGACTCACATTGAGTTGCTAATGACAGGGAAGTCAAAATGCAGTCAATTCTCGTATCACAATCAAATTCTTTCAATTAATTAGCCTTGCATTTAGCAGTAAGTGTTGCATTTAGCCTTCCTTCTGGTTTGGAGTTTTTAAAATAAAAATTTCAAATAAGACACCATTTTTCAGGGCCTAATTTTGAACATCATCTTACAAACTGGTCCTGGTACAATATTTTCTTCCAGAACATGGGAGAAATCTACTTGACAAGAATGTTTCCTTGCCATCTAGCACAACAAACAAATTCACTCACAATTTTATTATTATGTGCTTTTTCAGTTTTGCTAGGAGCATGTTCTGTTGCATGCTCCTAGCATGCAACAGAGCAAAACTAAATTTGTGGAGTTGGTCAAGGATCCAAGTAACATCAATACCTTTACTTGTTTTGTTAATCATGTCTCAGTCACCCAGTGGCTATGAATGAATTTTTATATTTCTTCAATGTTCATAAGCTCTATAGGTGCTTACAATAAAAAGAAAAAAAAAAACAAAAGGAACTTGCTGTCACTGTGCTTTCTTTTCTAGCTGCATTTGAGATTATGGCTGCATTGCAGAACAGCTCATTACCTGCCGGATATTTCCTCTGTATCCACATTAAAAAAAAAAAAAAAAAAAAGAAAGAAAAGAAAAAAAAGAAATATATAAAAATAAATCCTGCTTAACCCCCAAACTATTATCTAATTGATTTCACTGCATTCCATGGATGTCTTTGTATCCAGCACACCCTGCACAGCATTAATAAAACCATAGAGTTGATTTATGGCACAAGGAGAAGTCAAGTGTCTGCTGGGCAGATGTGTCTGAGCCACAGCACAATTTCTGCCCCCTTGGTGTGCCCCAGCTCCCTGAGTCCCCCAGGATGCCCCAGCAGCTCTCCCCAAGGTGCTGGAGAAATGGGAATGGGAGCTCCTGTGTCAGCCTGGCTTCCCCTGCAGCCAGCTCCAGCAGCAGAGGCTGACAAGGGGACACCAGGCATCTTTATCCTCAAATAAGCCTTTAGGGGTCAGGGATTGGGTGTGCACACACTGTCTGATGGGCACTGAGACCCCCAGCTCCTCCTGTGCCTGGGTGGAGACAGGGAGCTGGCCCTGCTGGGAATGGAGCTGCAGAGTGCCTTGCCCAGCAGGGACCTTGGATCCCCCCAGGTGACATCCCTTGCCTACTGGGGTGCAAGGCTGTGCATAGTACTGGAGCCAAAACGATTTTGAGACCCTTATTTTGAACAAGTACAGCATGGAAAGTGAGCTTTCCTTGAAGTCTTCCCTTTTCCTCCTGGCAATCAAAGGCTTTCTCTTCATTTCACTCAATTACCTGTTCCTTGCTGTCCATAAGTTATGTTTTGGAAGCCTAAATTATGATAACACACACCTTTACCTTGAGATCTAATCAGCTTTTGCCATTGCAATATGAAAACATACCAAATGCTCAGATAGTAAATGTATCTTATGCAATTACAGAAATTAGAAGCTATTAGTAACTTCCTATGAAATTGATATTACTGTAACTTTACCATCTTACATAAAAATTATTCTGTGTGAGAAAATATTTAAAATAATACGGGAAGCATACTATGAGGGTCTTTAAACTAACTTCTCTCAGACAGAACAAAAATACTAAGCTTTAACAAATAGATTGGGCACTCCCCCCTCCTCTCTTGTGCTCAAAGCACAAGCCTTATTCAAGCCTTAGAAAACCTAACCTGTGATCATTTCCATCAATTTAGTTGATTGCTCTGAAATAACACATAAGATTAACCAGATTAGCACATAATCCTACCAAAAAGAAAAAGAAGACAGCCTTTTAAGTAATATCATAGTGTTTGACTAACAGTGTTTCCATATGGGAAGTGTCTCTGCACTGAGAAAACATTTAGAGACAATGCTGTCAGACAAACAGTACTTGAGAAAGAAATCCTGACCCCTTCCATGGTACCCCACAGAAAAGCCATGGAAACTCCGCCCTGAAAACTATTTCAACAGAACACAAACGTGATACTGACGCCAGCAGCAAAGACAGCACAGGCAGCACCTGGGCTCCTGCGAGCTCTTTGTGAAGCTGGGTAACACCGTGGATGTCTTTGTGAACCTGTAGAACACCATGGATTTAGCAGAAGCACCCTGACAAGGTGAGGAATACAGGCTCTGTCACCCTGCAAACCCCACGACATATGGCCAATAGATTGCTGGTGAATATTTAATACAATGAAACATTAGTCTCTCATGTAAAACCTCTGCTACACAAAGAGGCAGAGGCACAGCACAAAGCACGTGC
The DNA here is from genome assembly GCF_017590055.1 of Onychostruthus taczanowskii. Taxonomy (NCBI): domain Eukaryota; kingdom Metazoa; phylum Chordata; class Aves; order Passeriformes; family Passeridae; genus Onychostruthus; species Onychostruthus taczanowskii. The sequence goes on from NW_024496638.1 coordinate 2,700,178, forward strand.
TCTTCCCTGACAATGATGCTGTTTCAGGTTGCCCATGTCTGCAGACTAAAATTAAAGCTCAGTCTGTTCCCACAGTGTAATACAACTCAGCACAAGAGGCCTCTGTAGATTTTCTTTTTAGTTAAACCTGCCTTCTGTGGTTCAACAGCTTGACAGCAGTGTAAAAGTATATTGCCTTTGCTGGAACATCTGTCTCTCAAGCCATTACTATTCCTCCTTTAAAGCCTTCACTGTGAAAGCCAGTGAAATTTGGGTGCTGGGTTTGCTTGGTTTTTCCCTTTATTAATAATCGTAAATTCTGTCTAAGGTGCAAGATGCACATGCAGCGCAGGTTTGGTGCTTCCAAACAGAGCATAAAATTCATCTCAATTTGCTAATCAATCACCACTGATAGAAGACTGAGTTTTATAGAAGGCCAATTAACTTTTTCCTTTTGAGCTGTGATTGAGAATCAGAATTAGTTTAGTAAAATTAGTTTAACAGCTTCAGTTCCAGGAGAACTCTAGAAAATCCAGCAGCTTCATTTACAACTGGAATGAATTGTTGGAATACAAAACCACAGTTGGATATACCCTGACAGAATTATGTGCTAAATTGCCAGTCCAGATCCTAAAATCATGGATGGTTTAAAAAATCTTTACTTTTATGAACATGTTATTTAGTTTTATGAACATTTCGTGAACATAATGAACACTGAGGTCAGGTTGGGGGTTTTTTTCAAGTTTTCACATTTTTGCAAATACACTTATTTAAGCATTAATTTTAGACCCATATCAATTTAAATAATATCAATTTCATTTCTTCAGAGAAAACAAAACCCACCAATGTTATTTCCTGATTTTTGCAGCTGAATTGTTGAGATACCAAGTTGCCTGAACTGAAAAAGTTCAAAAGTGCTACAAGAGAAAAAGACCCAAAACACAAGATCCATTATGAGGATTGGCAGCACTGTACATAGGAAGTATAACCTGTGCTTGCCAGATTTCTGGGATGGAATTAACCAGCCAGCAGACAGGTCTGTCCCAGCCCATTTGCTGGAATTAGTTCATTTCCCTCTAGAAGCAGTAACTCACTGCTGTACAGTAAATTAGGCACTTGAAAGGATCAGTATGTGCACGGAGATTCTGGGCGAGTTGCAGGGGCAGTGTGTCAAAAGCTGTTAGCCAGTCACCTTTGGACAATCTCACATCTCACTAACAACGTTACAGATTAAGCATTTCTGAACTGTGCAAGTTCTCCTCACCCTGCAAAGCAGGGTGGTTTTTTTTCATCCATTAAAAAACAAAATCCATGTACTTTTTAGAAATAAATTCACCCTTCAGGGCAACAGTATTTCTTAAGGACAGTCAAATCCCAGAACTGCAATTATACCTTTTTGTATAATGCTATAATCTTTGAACACTGCACACAGGGTTATTTAATTGTAAGTCATTTTCTGGTCAGCTTACTTATTCAGCACCTCGTTGTTCACAGTCAAAATTTCAGCAAAACTAAGAACAAACACATATGCAATACAGAAAAAAAAATTCCTGGCATCAGTTCAAATTAGCAAGAACATTTTGAACATTTGTTATTTAAGTTTGTTTAATTCTTTCCATCTTAAGATGTGCAACAAGGCAGCTTGTCCCATTTATCACTGTAAGATCTTCCGTCATCCAATCTTGCATCAAGAAAACAGGAAAAAGTCACATTAGAATAGCATTTGTTAATGTGTTTAAAGTTCTGCAGGTACCACTAGACATAAAGCAATAAATACAATGAGAAAAAACATAATTATACCCCTGATTTCTATTGTGGTATTTCCTGGTATTTCCTCTATGATAAAATATCACACACGGAGAGATTTTTCTTTAATAAAATACTAATAAAAATTAATATTTTTTTTCTTCTACATGCAAAGTACTAGAGATGGAATCTTGAGGACATAAGGTCATCGAAGAAACTCAGGCTATGTTAATGTGAAGGTTATAAATGCAATCTTACCTCTACCCTTTAGGATGACCTATTCTGTTACTTTACATTACTCCCTATTCATGTACTAGCTCAAATATAACACAAGACATACTTCAGGTTTTTAGAAACAGCTTTCTTCACAAAAAAAAAGTAGATTTTTTTAATATTCCAAGTGATTATGCCTTACAGTCTGAAGAAAAGAAGGCTCAGAGGACACTTTATTGCTGCAAGGAGGTGGTGCTGAGGTGGGACTCTGCTCTTCTCCCAGGAAACCAGCAATGGGACAAGGGGAAATGGCCTCAAGGTGTGCCAGGGAAGTTCAGGTTGGATAGCTGGAAAAATTTCTTCACTGAAAGAGTGATTAGGCACTGGAAAAGGCTCCCCTGGTAGAGCCAGTCCCAGGAAGCACACAGAAAGGGAGTGGACATGACACCCCACAGTATGATTTAGTGGGCATGGTGGTACATGGTCATAGGTTGGACTTCATCTTGCAGGTCTTTTCCAACTTAAATGATTCCATGATTTTGTCCTAACAACTTAACAAGAGATCTTTAAATTCGAGACCTGGTCTAGGAAATTTCTCCAGCACTCAGGAATTTCTTTCAGCCATAACAAGCATTCAAAGACAATGGCCTGGCTATCAACCTCCTCCCTCACCACACGAGTACATCCCACCAGGTCACCTCTCTTGTTTTCACAAGTCCCTTCATTTGATCCTTCCCTCCCAAGGTGCAGTGGGCTGACCCTGGCTGGAGGCCAGGCACCCTTCAAAGCTGCTCTATCACTCCTCTGTGAGTGGGAGAATATGAATAACCAAAGGTTCACAGGTCAAGGACCAGAAGAGATCATTCCCCAAATGCTGTCGCGGGCAGAGCAGGCTTGGGGACAAGAATTGAACTAAATACTAACAAAACCAGTGCAGGATAATGAGAAATAAAACAAATCTTAAAAACACCTTTCCTCCCACCCCTCCCTCCCGAGCTTCACCTCCTCCACTGCTCCCAAAAGGTTCATTTACAGCTGAACCAAGGAGAGAAGAGTCGCTGCAGGAGTCAGAAGAACAAGGTTTCATTGTTGCTTATGCTAAAGTCTCCCCGGAACACAGGAAAGTGTTGAGACACTGCAAGAGTTATGGATAGCAAGTAGATATTCCACACCTTAAAGACACAGCCTTCAGTTTCATTCAAATCTGTTTACTGTATTTGCATACTGCCTTGGTTCAGCATCTTTATGCCCATGTACTATTATTTTATATTCCACTGATGTTGTCTGCAACCCTCGTGAAGCCAAGACAGAGAAGGCTCCAGAAACAGGAATGAGGATGCTCATGAAAACATTTGCTAGCCAGACCAATGGAAACTTCGTAACATCAGATGATGCTTCTTCAGAGTTTCACATCTACTTTTAAATGGTTTCTGCAGGTGACCATGACAGTTCTAAAGCCATTTCCTCCCAAGGACAATTTTTTTTCCAGGAAGCAGGGACAGTTTTTTGACCAAAACTCAATTATTCTTCTCCCCATACATATATATATATATATTCCATACACACACACATATTTCTCTGCTCCATATATGTATTATGCAATAGCTATATTAATTGAAATACCTATGTGAATATTCACCTGCACTTATCCATATATGTTTACATATACATGTATTCCTATATCCTGGAGCATAGGAGGAATCAAAGATTAGGGAAAAAAACCAAAAAAAGTCCTTTGCAGGGAATGGGGAAAAGCCTTTAGCACAAAGCAATAATACAAAGACATTTCATTCTGCATAACCCTTCCTGCTAGCTACGAGTCCTTCAGTTTTTCAGCTGGACTGTTCAACAAATTCTGGCTAACCAACAGGCCCCAGCACCAGATATTCATTACTAGCAACACAAAATTTGGTTTTGGTGCTTCTACACAAATTTTAGTCATCCTTCAGGGGAGTTTAATTAGCTGTTCCACATACCCTGCAAAGCTGTTTCCTGTATGCTTTCCCTGCCTTGTGTGCTCGTGCTCCTCTTCCCTGAAAATACACATTTTCCCTTTGTGTTTGTGTGCCTGCTCCTCACTCACCCCATGCTGAAGTGTACTTTTACATGCTACTTCAAACCTTGCAGCAGCCACGCTGAGGATGTGGCAGCAACACAACTCTTCCTGTGAAGCATGTGTCACATTTACCTGCATTAGGGTTAGTCTTTATAAATGGCCCAAATATCCTAATGGATTATGGAGTTTAATACCTTCTTGATCTCTACTTACAGAACCTCAAAATTAATTTAAGCTCAACAAGTGCCAATCTCTTTGACTAATTAAATTAAAGCCTATTTGAGATTGAGCAATTTCAGGCCACTAACTTTTAATTATTGTTATTACAATAAAAAAAATAGACATGGCTGACCTCTCATTATTCTGTCACTAATATGCTGCCCTCACATACTGTGCAAAAGCAAATTATTGTATCACGAAACATGGCTTTTCATGGCTTTGTGTCCATAGGCCAGTCCAGGTACGAGCAGCTACGGGCAGTGTAGTTATAGGACAGAAAATTGTTAGTGTGTTGAATTTTCTCCCTTCTAATATAGTTTTAAACCAAAATCTTCCTCCCAGCTAATTGAATGCATAGGGAAAAGAGAGGTTATTTTATTTCATTACCTGCTTCAATCTTCACTGAGTAATAGGTTGTCTTATTAAAACCTTACAGGCATACTAAATGATTCCCATCCTGGCTGTACTGATACCCACAACTGCCTGAAGTGGTTTCAAGCATTTCTTTCAATTTGGTTGTATATTTTAGTGCTCCTGCAGCAGGTTCGCTAGTTCATACAAGAACCATGATTTGTATTTCAACTGTAAAATTAAAATTCACTCTGATACACCTTGAATGTTGAGTTTGCAGCCAAAGGAGGCTGTAAATAACTTTTTAGTGTTTCTACAAAGGCTAGGGTAGGTGGGGAAGCCAAAACCTAAGTTCAGTCACTTGTATGCTGTGCTTTCTGGGGTCTGTGGAACACAAAGGTGAGAGTGCAAGAAAAGGCTTTCTGCATCTCTTGATTAAATTAAAAACCAATGCAATCAAAAAGGCCCCAAGAAAAGACAACTGCCAACTATGTACTCATGGTTTTTGATAAATTAGGCTGGAACTGCAAAATAGGTCATAAACCAGAATTCGAATTCTACCAGAAATTCTGAAATCTGCTTAACATTTCTTAAGCAGAATTTAGGTGGGTTTCTTTTTAAATTTAAAAAGACTATTAAGAAATGTTCCTAAAGCTCCTGGAAGAAACAGGAGAGCTGTTAGACAGCTTGCACACTGAGAATACTGCAGACCCTGGGATGTGAGAAAGCTGAACACAACACAGGACACAGACTCCCTTGAGACTTTGTTATCACATGGCAAATTTTATGGGTTTTATATAAAAACCATCAATGGATCAGACTTAACACTGAATGAACAAAGTTAAGCAGTATATTGCCTGCCCCTTCAAGATCCAAGTAGTTCTAAGTTAGTCAGAAATGCTCATAGCCAGAGATTGCAGCTTGATGGGCAGTACAGACCATCCCCATGGACTGGTGTGCACTCTTCTGCTTCTTCAAGCATATTGACCACAACCTTGTTTCTTAAAACAAAAAACCAAACTCCCAAGGCATCAAAATACCATACCTCACCAGTCTAGCTTCATTCACTTCACTCTTATCTGTAAATTCATACATCCTAGTAGAGCTTTGAGTAAAGGCCTTCTCTTTGGGATGTTATGTTGGATCTATAAAAGCTCAGACCCACAACCCCAGTTATGCCTTTCAGCCTTCTAAGTGTTGCTGAGATTAAATGAGCCATGTCTGCTCCATACAGATGAACAAACGAATCAATTTTAGTTTTTTTTTCAAGTTTCCTAAGCTGAAAACAGAAATAATAACAGAGAATTGCTCTATAAATGAATATGTGGAATTTTGTAAACCTCTTTCTGCACAAAAAGCAGAGCATCTGCATATGGCACATTAGCACAACTTATATTAAACTGTTTTGAAAATCGAAAAAGCGACAGACATATAAACAGAATTTAGCACAGAAAAAAAATTATGAACATTTAACTCCAATATATTAATATGCTTTAGGAAACACCTTAAATTATTTCTCATAGCTATAAGACTATCTTAACATTTTGCATTTTTGCAAGGGCTGAAACTTTGTGTTAACGCATCATGAGATCTACTCTAAAGAAACAGACTCTGTGACACCTTTCTTCCCCCAGCAGGACACACTGGACACGTCTCAGGGTGACATGAGAGAAGCTGTGCTGTGACACACAGCAGGAACTGATCAATTGGGACAGCTTGACTCACATCACCAAACTGACACCACAACAAACACGGTGGCTTTTTGTCACTAAAACAACTTCACGGTGGAGCTGTTGAACAGGACAGACACAAGAGCATGGAAATATTTCCTGTAAATCAGCCTGATGGCTCCAGCTGTGTGCCACAGCCAGCCACCTGTCTTCATCAGTGCTGAAGAAGACACACTGCAGTGCTTCAGCAGCACCCTTGCATTACCTCACACTCCTGAACCACCTTCAGTCTGGGTCTGAGCTGGACATGAGGTTCACACAGAAAATTAAGACGTTACTGAAGTGCTGGGTCATCACAGAACCAAAACTCAGAGAAAGCACTTATGTGTGCAGCAAAAACGATCCTGTTCTGAACAATAGTGCACCACAGATTTCACTTTCAAGGATATCCTCGTTGAAGATTCCCTCCTTTCAGTGCCCATCAGCTGTGTCTGAAATAGTTCACTGTACAAGTATTTACTAAGAACTTGGGATAGACACCTGCTCCCTAAAATGGGGAATTTTGCTGTGGAAACAGAGAATAGCATTTGTTTACACATGCCACAAACAATTTTGTTCATCTTGAGCAAACACTGCTCCTCATGTGATCACAGTTTGCCAAATGAAGCACTACATCCAGCCTCATTAGGCAAAATCCAGTTCCTTCTTCAGGCAGTACAATGAACAACTTCATCTGGTGCCAGATTACTCCATCTCTAATTCCTTTTGCCAAAGGAAGCTGGAATTGTCATGCATCTGAGGATGCCATAATGAAAATGGGTTGGCACAATTCTGTTGAGAAATTACTTCTCTTTTATGAGAAATTCCCAAGTCAACACAGTGAACAGTGACTTGAAACAGATACGTTTCTGATCTATTCCTGCCTGTGCCTGGATACTCCAGGATATCAAGACACTCCAAGAAAAATTTTCTGAGATTTAAATTAAATTCCTTCTACTGAAATGAAAGGATTAATAAAAACACTGATTCTTAATGGCCACAGTCCCCACCTTATCCTGGTGAGGTGATGACAGATCCAGTCCATTCCAGAAGTATTAGAGGTACCATAAGAGATCTCTGAAAACTCTAAGTTTCAGGGAATATTGTACCTCTAGAGAAACACGCAAAACTTTGGACTGACAGGTAATCTTTGGCAAAATGTTAGGTTTTATTCTGACTTTTTTCTTTCTCCTGACACTATTTTTGGCACAAAGAGTCCCTTCTTTTGCAAAAGATATATCTCAGACCCTTTGACCTTACCGGAGAGTAATAAATAAAGTCTCTCCCCCCCCCCCCCCCCCCCCCCCCCCCCCCCCCTTTTTCTTTCTTGTAACTTGAACTGGAACATCCAGCAAGGAAGTAAATAAGTTGGCAACAAAGGTATGTTTTCAACTTGCTAAAGATAACAGCAACTAAATCTGCTTCATTAGAAGCGAGCTGCTCCTTTGTATTCTTCCTCCCTATCCTGGCCACTGGCAAAGTTGCGTTATTATCCTATGAGTCATTCTTTCTTCTAAATATCTCTCTGGGTAGTACTTGTTAATTAAACTTTCTCATCCTCTCTTCCAGTTGCTAGCAGCAGTCTTGTAGCCTCTCTTTTGAGCAGACACCTATGTGCAATCTCCCATTACTGGAATAGTGGGAAGGAACTGAGTATCTTTTACTATGTGTGCCCATTGAGCACACCACTGCTAATTATATCAGGCGTGCCCTGTGAGTTCCACTGGGAACTTCAACAGCAAATTCTGTTCATCTCTCTAGGACAACGTCATCTATTGTGCAATGAGTCTTAGGTGGCATTTTAGCCAGTGGATTTGAAAGGTTCTGCAGTTTCACAAAGAAAAATGTGGAACGTCTGTCCCTTTTTTGTAGATGTGACTCTGCAGTAGCTACAGCAGCCTGCTGCTCAGAAATGCAGAGTAGGAAATAAAATGCCATTTGAATGCATGTGGTAATAATAGCCTGGTGGCAGTGCCCTACCCAAAGCAAACACCCATCAGATGTGTTTCTAGGAAAATCATACATAGTGATTTCTTAATTTCACTTGTATGAAAGAACATCAAACCATTTTTCACAGAAACTAGGTTAGATTCCCAAACATATAAACAGGCATATATCTTTTATTGTGATCCTGTCCTACAAAATGCACAGAGAAGGAACTGAGTGAAATACCTGACTACAAATGAAAGGAAAATACAGCTGTTACTTATGCTGACTGAAACAAATTCACAGGGTGGCTCTGTAGAAGGCCAAGAAGTTACAGCTTATGTTTTTATCCATCTCCATTTAATGCCTAGCTCTGTACAGAGCAACAGCTCTGGTTTAAGCATGTGGTAGGATGGGCAAGCTAAAATAAGACTGAGGAGCTGCTGACATGTTGGAGGAGCAAGGTGAGCAGAGAGAAAGCCTGAGCTGAGCAACATCTCAAGCTCTCCATCTGAGGTCAGACCCTCCCCATGGAGGCTGCTGCAGACATGAATAATTTGAAAGAGGCAGAAGCCTACAATCAGGGCAGAATGTGAAGGGAGAATTCAGCACCTGATCTAACCTCGGCCAAGGAAATCCTGGAGCAAAACCAGGAAAAGAATCTACCTCTTGAAAAACCAATCCAGACCTCACCTGGAAAGCCACACCTTTTGTAAGCAGAGACAAACCAACACCCACTGATGGGTTCTGGGCAGCTGTGACTGCCTTAGATCTGACTTGGTACATCCCCCAAGGACCCTGCAAGACCCACATTTCTGTGGATTCAGAAAGCTGATAAAGAGCAGGAGGATGGGGCATTTTCTGCGTGATTTCTGATCTTTTTATTTCTGTCATGTACGAACATCCAAAGCGTTTGTTGGGACTGCGGTTGTCAAACTGCAAGGCAGCAAGTGAAAACAGCTGTCTATCCTCAGCACCAACAAACAGGAATAGATCTGTCACCATAATTACAGCTCAGAGCTGGACTGCCTTCAAATACCAGCAACAGTCTGCACTGTGAGCAATGTCAAATAAGCCTGACTCAACTGGTTTAGAATCCATTTTTTCTAGAGAGCATAATGACAGCCTTTCTCATCTATGAAAGGCTGAAAAACTTTCTGTGTAAGGAAGTCTGTTATCTCTCATGTTAGATATTTCATGACTTGCTAAAAGAAATTGTTCTAGAAATCAAAAAGTGATTTACATTTAATAAAATAATTATGCCATTTGTTTATGTGCACATAATTTAAACTTGATTACACTCCAAGAGCCTTGTTTCCTTATTACAGCAGTAACTGTCTTCAGATATTGCTTTATGGATCTCTCACAAGGGTTTATTTAGATACATACAGTAGCTCAAGGCATTACAAGGGAATACTGATATTTTCATGTCCAAATTGTTACACGTGGGCAAGAAAGTGACCAAGGGGTATCTGAAAGTAGGTCTTGATTTAGTAGTGGTCTAGACAGAGATTAATCTTATTAAGAATGCAATTTTATAATGTAAATATCACACAGTCAGGAGATCTGGTCAGCAGATTTACAATGAATATTACAATTCTCTGAATACCACTGAATATGAAAAAGAAACAGGAGGAAAAGAACCAGAGACAGTAGCTTCCCTTGGAACACAGGAAAAAAAAGAACCAAAATAAAAGTACTTGAATCAATTCCCAGTCTGTCTTCTGAACCAAACCTCTATACTGGCTGTCCTCAGGAAAGCAGATTACAGTCCTCAGAGGTGCAGAGTGCCATTTTGAAATTACAGCTTCTAATACATTTTCTGTAAGGACCTAGCTTCCCTTTGGTCTGGATATTGTTACACAGTCAGTTCTCAATATCAGGCAAACCAGAATACTCTACTTCCCACCATGCATTACTTCTACGTTCCCAAATGTTTTAGCTATCATACCAGTCTACCAGACAAATACAGTAAAAACATCATTCCAGTAAAGTAAAATGATTAAGCAACTGAGATTACAGGTCACCAATACCAATATCCATATAAACCAAACTGGCTGTACAGTCAAAAACTTTTGCCTTTTAAAATCTTCTAGCCTGAGGGTTTGCACATATCTGACATGAATTTCTGTTAAATGTGCACTTTCATACCAGGTGGTGGTGTTTTTAATGTGGAAAGTGCACTACTTTTGAATTACCATATTATCTTATATTACTCTACAAGAACTAGCCATAATTATAAAAGGGAGGAAAAGAAATATGTAAAAAGATCTACGTAAAAAGAGAAAGTGAGCAGTTGATCTGTAATTCCAGGAACGAGTAATCAAAAAGAGGAGTTTCAAATTCATGGTCACAGGACCAAACAAACATCTTAGTTTGATTCGATTTTTATCTATGTGCATGCTCCTGAAAACTTGTAGCATGTCCTGCTGAAATTTTAAATTGAAAAGTACAGTGTCATTATAATCTGACCTTTTTTCACTTTAAATCATCAGAAACAGCCCGCTGAAGGAATTTGTAAAGGTTTTAGAAGACTGTTGCTGTGCAGTAACACCCTTAAGTTGAGCAGTCCTTGCAATTGTAACTGATAGTTACCCATGGGTAAATGAGGGACACTGGCTGAAATAAAATCTCCACGTGGGGACACATCCATGCCACCTTGCATAATGCAACACAGTAAACTTGGCTTAGGCTGCTGCCTGAAATTCAGCTGGGCCTTAGAGAGGCAAGCAAGCACCAAGGGAAGATGTGGATTTAAGCATTTTCACAGTGTCACAATGTAGATCCTATCAGAGATCTAGCTGGAGCTCCCAGCCATCCTGGAAACAATGCAGGCACCATATGGAATAAGAAATAGAAGCAGCGTGGGTATGTGCACATTGCCTGGCAATTTGAACCTTGAAACAATTAGCTGTTATTAATTGTTACTATTTATTGTTTAAGCTGTTATTATTCCACTTCACACCAAAAATCAGTAAGACGTCAGGAGTTCATTCACATTTCTCAAGGCCATTTTTGGTTTTGGGGAAATCTGGGATCTCAGCAACATAAACCAAAATGCAATCTCAATGTGGTTCACACACTTTCTTTTTCAGGATTTCTTCATAATTTATGGGTCAGAAATGAAGAGAAACTTGTATCCATTCAGGATCCACTTTCAACTGATGATGAAACGTTATGTTGCTCTTTATAATAAACCTCTGATGAGGTTTATAAAAAGAAGAATGGTGTTTTTTATGAATTATTAAGCCTCTCTGTACCTTTGCCGTGCTCTAGAGCCACGCTGATTGAGGGATTAATTTTTTCAGGCTTGCTTTCCAGAATGGAGAAGCTGCATTTAAAAGGGGCATTATTGTTCAATACAGTATTCTTCCCCATGACTAAGGTTTGCAGAATCTCTTTCAAACTTCACACAGGTCTAGGTGAGGAATGTGCAAGGAAGAGAGAATAAAATACACCATCGCAGATCTACAAAAGATGATCTCAAAATCAAAAAGTATCATGTTATTTGTAGGTGGGAAGCTAAGGGAAGACCTTTGAGATTCAAAAAAGCTATTCTTTGAGATATAATAAGCCACAATCTCCAACTCTAATTATGTGACCCAGTGAGAATAGACAGATATCCTCAAGAAAGAGCCCCTGAAACCCACTCATCTTTTATGCCAGCTTGTAGAGAGAAAGGAAGAGAAAGGATATATTTCAATTCCATCCTGACTAGATTGTGAATAACTCTGTAAGAGTCACGAACATTTTTTAGATATTCTCTTTAATCACATACACAATAATGTAATTAAAGGTGTAAAAACACACCAAAAATTAAAGTCCTGTCTAAAGAAGTGGTGATTCACAAGGAATTGAATACACAAAACCTGGTTTGGGTCTGAGTCATGTGGAGCTCGGTATACTTCTCATTTTTGCCAAAGGCAATTGTAATAATGTTTAAAAAGATTAAAATTTTAAATATGATTAAACCCTTTAAGAACTTGTTTTGAAGCCTAAGTGGAGAACAGGTTTGGGTGCAGCTGGGAACCATGCAAGTTTCACTTTGGGAAGGTGCTCACCCCACATCTGAGCTGTGCTCTGTGGCCAGGAGGAGGAGGTGAACCTGTCCCAGTGCAGGTTCCTTGTTACGTTTATATTTTCTGAAAAATCCCTTTGTCTAGGATTTTTCTCTTAGCAAGCTGAGAAGCCTCAGAGGAAAAGGAAAACAATAACTATTTCATTGTTTCTCCTGTGTTTTGCTGCTTTGGAATGTGGTTGGAGACTGTTTACTAACAGGTGGTTGTTTCATTAGGTTTTTATTGTAAATTGCTTTAACTTATTAGCTAATCAGGGTTAAGCTGTGTTAAAACTCTGGAGAGAGAGTTACGAGTTTTATTATTATTTTTTTAGCTTTTTGCAAGTATCCTTTCTGTATTCTTTAGTACAGTATAGTTGAGTATTCTTTAATAGAATATAGTATCATAAAATAATAAATTAGCCTTCTGAGAACATGGAGTCAGATTCATCATTCCTCCCTGCCACGAGGGCACCCTGCAAACACAATAGTTCCTGCAGAGTGAATATGTTCCCTGCCCCACAAATGCTGTTTGCTGCAGTGCCCCTGCCAGCCCTGCAACAACCTGAGACTATCTGCAGCTGATAAGGAGAGAAACCGAGCAGGAGGGATGGCTGAACAACTTAAATATGGAGCGTTTCTGTTTAAAAAGTTGTCAGAAGCTTGTCAATAGTGATTTAAATATGTGGGATGAGCCACATCCTGCAGACGTCATTCTCCTCGTCACTTTCTATACAGCTTATTTAGATTATACAACCACTTCTAAGGGTTTATATATAGATGTGAGGAGTCACACTTGGAGAAAATAGAAGATAATTGGAAAATGAGAGAAAAGCATCACTTATTTTTTGTAAGAAACACCATAGTGACTCTCTAATAGAATTTCTACTTCTCCCGGTAGAGCTCATGAGCTCTTGTCTTTAACCAGACAGTTCTAGTTCTCCTGCTTTTTGATAGAAAGTTTGTGAATTATTCAGAATTGTATTTTTCCCCACTGCTGGTAAAGGAGAAGCAGCTACAGGTTATCCTCACCTAAAAGAGTCTGCACTTGCCTGTAATATATACAACTGCATTTGAAACTTCCACTAATAAAGTTGGTCAATGTCACTTGTTTCCAGATAAATCTAAAATAGGATATGAACTTCCTGATATTTTTGATAAAAGAAACATTTTCTAAACAGAGGTTATAAATAACTAAATAATTTCCTTAGCCAGACACAGTAAAAGAGGAAATATAATAAAACAACTCATTTTTTTCCCCCCCGGGTATAAAGTCCATGAACATATATTTTGGCAGAGAATCACTGGTTTTTGTAGAGTTTTGTTTTCTCAGGGAACTGAACAACAGTTTCTCTGGAATGGTCATTATTTTTTTCAATATTTAAGGAATGAAGGAAAATTTACAAATTAGCAAATTTGATCAAATCTACAAAAATCAGTTTGCTGCTTTGAGAAGGTCGAAATAATAACTTCTAGAAACAAAATCAGAAGATATACAGTGGCCCTCCCGTTTCATACTTTGAACTCCCAGTATACCTGCCAATTTCTTATTCCGACCTTTTGAGTCCAAACTTAACAATTCTGATCTTGATAATTATTACTAGGGTGGTAGTTTTCATTTTTGCTATATGCTTTAGTGAATTCCTCAGCAGGTGAAACACTCCTTTTCAAAAGCCCAGGCCCAGTTATATGAACCATCTAATTACCACATACATTCACAGTTTTGGTTTGTTGTTTTTTTTTTTTTTTTAAATAATGCTAGATGAACAGGCCAACAATCCACAACCTATTTACAGAGCCACCACCAAACTAAAACACCAACTTATGCCCTCCTTTTTTCCAAGGCAACACTGATTTCAGTTTCTAGCCTGGAGACCTCTCAAACTCTAAACAGTTCATACTCATCCATTCTTTAGCCTAAGGATTATTATACCATCCCCAAAATGGATGGGTCACAATTCACTGTTTTGTATGACCCTAGGAAAGGCTTTGCAAGGAACTGTGCATCCTTTCAGGGTTTTCACTGGAATCAGATTAATGCTAAGGCAAAGCAGCATTTCCAAAAAAAATCCAATGATTTTAAGTGGCAAGACAGAATATTACCAGTTTTTCCCTGGTTCAGTTCATCTATGCCTGTAGTTAGTGTCCCATGAGTTTCAGTACATTACAGTGGACTTTCAGGGAAGGAATGAAATATGATTAACCAGATATTGCTGACACAAACATAAAGCAAATATTAATAGCTCTGTCCAATTCTCTCTAGGATGGCACTTTCAAGGAAAACAGTCAAAATCATGTACTTCAACTAAATAACTATTTAACACCTAATAAACAACAATTTGTTATGTAGAATAGACCTCAGAACAGAATGTTGTACTGATGTCAATTTTCTATTTTCATTCAGTGCTAAAAATCTTGTAATTGATGAGGTGCAAATAAGCATCTCTTCCAATGCTTCATTGGCTCTGCACAAATTCTAGGTTTCCTAAATATCTTATGGACAAAAGATACCATCTTGCCAACAGATATTAAAAAAATGCCTTTCCTTTTTAATGAGTTAAATCACTGCTAAGAGAAGAGATTTTTCCTGAATCACAGCATATTATATTAACTTGCTCATGAAGGACACAGCATTTATTGTCCCCTCTGGAATTTTCCTCTGTTGACAGCAACTCCTAGAAATGAAGTGTTCTCTTTCCCTTCCCAGGTCCATTCCTAAAGCTTCCATAACGAAATGCCTCAGGATAAGTGGATAAAAGCAGAGATGGCACACAGAACCTTTTCTCCAAGTGAGTTCTCCAGACACTGCATGAGGAGATCATCTCCCTTTTGAGTATTGACTTACTCTCATTTTCCCTTGAAACAAAACAGATCTTCCCCTGCATGTCATTAGCAAGGTTCTGGAGAGCACTAAGAGCCAAGGTGTGCAGCAAAATAACAGAATTAGATCTGTGGCAAAAATGACACTCTACAACTTCCTGCGTGGATGAGAGCACCAAAAACTGGACCTCAGGAGCATCAGCTAAAAAAGAGCTCTGTTCTTTGAAAGAAGAGGACTGGCATTGCACTGCTTGTACAAATTGTACACAGCACAATCCTCCTTGGAGCCCTGGCAGAAAAGTCATTAAAAATATTTCAGAACCTACTCTCTCCTTTATATTCCCTTTGCCAGTGGAGCAGGTCCCACACTGTGATTTTCATCTCCTTGTGTTATGATGCAAAATACAACACTCTACATTCCATTCACAGTTCCAAGTTACAGGTGGCAGCCTCTGAATGCTTAAATACTTCTCTGAATAATTGTGTCTTTCCTATATTCTACATCTGTTTTGATTCCACGTGGTTATTTTCCTTGGTATTGATCAGCACTACATGTGCATAGCAATGAATTTATAGGCACAGCTGCAATACAGATAACAAAATAACAAATAATAAACAATAATAATTATAAACTATTGACAGTGACTGAATGATGTTCTGTAATGATACCAAAGCCCACCTGATCAGGCACAAAGCCTGAATCATCCTCATATTAAATGTGACATTCTCTTGCCACTAGAATGAAGGATTACTTTTCTTTACCTGTTCTCCAGTCCAACAGAGAACTTAGGAAGGGCAGGCAGCACATGGTACTGTGATAAAAATAACAAAGCAGAATACATCAATGGAACCAGAAGCAAAAGTAACCTCATGGTGCTGATTCACGTCATAGATGCCAACAACTCAAAAAGTTGCAGTTCATGAGTTTGTAAAATAAAAAAAAAAAAGAAAGAGTTTTGGCCCCTACTTCGTGGCTGCATGACAGTAATTTAGTAATTCTTGATGTAAAAGTTTGTCAGATGCATATTCCAGGCAATACCTCCTCCCCCTCGTTGAATCATACAGGCTGTGTCCTAATCAAATTATATTTTTGAAGTGTTTCCTCACTGAATCCCACAAGATTGTTTCTCATATTTTCCCCCACACATGCTCTTGAAACTAACTATCCTGAGGCTGCCAGCAGAGCCTTCTTTCTTCCCTCTCTTCCCTACCCCCCCCTTTTTTTGCTGGGGGGGGGAGGAAGAGAGTCATAGTTATGTTCGTCATTTTTCAGTCCTTCACAATCTGCCCTGTCAGCTGACAATATCTAAAAATACCAGGAAGACCAATGTTTTTTTCTGTAATTTCAGGATTAAGTCTTCTTTTTTTTTTTTTTTTCCATAACAGAGTCACCACTCGTTAATGTCAGGGAAACTCTTGTGTTGGACTGCCAGTGACCTTCCCCAATATTAGTGAGAACCTCATAGATCTCTTCCAGCAAACACAGCTGGAGGCTCCCCCTTAAAACCAGGGAGAGAAGGAAAACTGGAGAGCAGCACAGCAGAGACATGGAGCCACTCACCCAAGCTGCTGCCATTGGCTTCCACACCACCCTCCCCCCCCCTTTTTTTGCTGGGGGGGGGAAGGAAGAGAGTCATAGTTATGTTCGTCATTTTTCAGTCCTTCACAATCTGCCCTGTCAGCTGACAATATCTAAAAATACCAGGAAGACCAATGTTTATTTCTGTAATTTCAGGATTAAGTCTACTTTTTTTTTTTTTCCATAACAGAGTCTCCACTCATTAATGTCAGGGAAACTGTTGTGTTGGACTGCCAGTGACCTTCCCCAATATTAGTGAGAACCTCATAGATCTCTTCCAGCAAACACAGCTGGAGGCTCCCCCTTAAAACCAGGGAGAGAAGGAAAACTGGAGAGCAGCACAGCAGAGACATGGAGCCACTCACCCAAGCTGCTGCCATTGGCTTCCACACCATTAGCCAGTGATTAATGCACACGAACAACACTGTGCCTGTGGCTGCCCACTGGTTACCCTGCTTGTCACCAGCCAGTGACATCACACCCTGTTTTTTATTTACAATGGACTCACTGTTGTCTTTTGAATGGTTTCCAGCTGTATCCCAAGAGCTGTTCTCTGTGCGTTGTAACGACCACGTGCCACCTGTTTCCTCCCAAACTGGCATGCAAGAAGGCTTTTAATTCACTTCTCCCCAGCCATTTGCTAAAACAGGTTTCATTGCTGCCTTCCAGAACTTTCTCTGATGTTCCAGCAGCATAAAGCAGCTGGTTACCCAGACCTGCACCCTCAGTGCTCCCCTCTGGCACAGAGCTACAAGGACAGCCAGGGTCCCTGGAAGAGAAGGTAGGCAAGGCTGAAATGTGAGCAGCCTTGTGGGATTCCCTCTGCCAATGTGCCATTTGGGTCAAACACACCCACCACCTGGGCAGAAGGTGCTGCCTGGCCTCTGGGACCCTGCAGCAGAGGAAGCAGCTGACCCACCCCCAGTGAAGGCAAGGTCAGCGTGGCTTTTGTTAACACATGGGCTTCAGCTCTTTCCCTGCGGCCCTCAGGTCCTGGTAAAGCCAAAGACAGTCCCCCCATGCTGGTTTCCCCGGCACAGCACTGATCACAGCCAGTCTCCCAGCAAATATGTCCAAACACTCCTGGTGCTACTGAGGGCTGGATCACAGCCCCACTGCAGCTCAGGCTGGCTCCACTCCATCACCTTTCTCACCACAAATGAGGAATTTTAGAAAATGCATGCCATACAAATGGAAGATTTTATGGAGCCGAAGAAGCATGAAGCCTTAGCTCTTGCAGTATAACTCCTAGCAGTTACAGGAGGCCAGGGATGAGCTGAAAACCATGTTTTTTCCCAGTCAGGAACACCAGTGAGTTTTCTGAAAAGCCTAGTCATCACAGAACACATGAAAACAATCCCTTTCTATTGGCACAAGCAAACTCTCTATGCCAAAGACCATGCAAATGAAGGAGGACCCTATAGAGCGGCAGGCAGCTTCATTGAAAACTTTGCATAGTCTTCATCAGCCCCTTTAAAAAAAGCCGTGCACAATCTCAAGTGGCCTGGGGATTTAATTGCCACATTTATTTTTAAAAGCATCCCCATCTAAGATGACACATGAGGCACAACACAGTGTCAATCAGTATTCCAAGCCAACAGATCCAGATTTTAGTAGGAACTGGTGGGGAGAAGATGGAAAGAGGTTTTGAACATTTTTGAACATTCTAAAGCACTTTTTGCAATATATACAAGGCAAAAGGTGCAGAACAAATCTGAAACATTTAGACATGTACACTGCTATTCTGAATCTTGACTAGGAGGTAAAATCTACCTACTCTGAGTGGCTCCACTCTGTCTCTCCAGTGCACTTCTCTTCCCTCATGCTCTGAGAGCGCAGAGCGTGGGTTTAAGCCACAGCAATGCAATTACACAAGTGTCACCAAAACTGTGGGAATAAAAGAACATCTCCAACATCATCCTTCAAGTGTGAGAGAACCAGGCACTGTTTCATTCTGGCCAGGATGCTATTCCAGCCAGGATGTGCAATGGAAATGGTTCCATCCACCCATGGCAGTGGAGATCATTCCATCACACGTGCCCAGGCTATAGAGTGAAAATAATTCCATCACATGTGGTTCTTCACCAGGTTTGCCACATATTTATACATAAATAAACTAGAGAAATTCTCATTCATTGGTTCTAATTACACAGCTCTTAGTATTCCATCTCCTATTGGTTATTGATCCCTTTGCCTTTGATTGGGCTCTCATTCTTTGGTTCTCTTATCACTCTTTTCCCAGACCTCCAACTGCACCAGGGAGTGATGTCTGTTCATATCCATTTATCTCCTCTCTATCTTCTGGCTACTCCCAACCTGTCCATGTCAAACTTCCAGAATCTTTTCTCTGTAGATTGAAGCCCATCAGGCCTCACTCAGTGAAACTGAAAACCTCAGTGAACAGGGTCTTATGAAGAGAAACCTTAATTGTCCCCTTCCTGACCAAGGCAAACAAACCCATGACTAAAGTTACTGAAAACTACTACTACTAACTAAAGTTACTGAAAAAATGTAAAACTTCTGTCATTTCCAACACAAGGACTATAAAATATTCTTCATGGGATGGGAAAGGGTTGGGGCAAAGTCTGGTGTTAGACACCTAGTTTCTGTGATTAAGAAATCAGATGAAGTCTGATTAAGACAAGCCCCTTGTCAGGGAAGTGCAGCTATTGGAAAGAAGCAGTGTACCTGGCTCATCTAAGTCTTTCTCAGTCTTGCACCCTCAGGGCTGGGTGATGGCTAGAGCTTACTTGGATATTTTACTTCTGAGGGCTTTTCTGAGTGTTGAAGCTGAGCTGCTAGAATTGCTAGACACTCCACTTTCTGAGGTAACAGTTAGTACAGACACCGAGTGTGCTGCTCCAGTTACTGGTAAGAAGCCAATTAAACAGGTCAATTAAAATCTGCCAAATCAAGTGTTTGTCTGGAAGTGATGGATTGCACTTGGGAAAGCTCAGCTAGATTTTTGGGCTGCCATAAAGTCTTGGCAAGAAATGTGGTCTGTCCAGGGCACTACCTGAATCTGTCTGTACTGGTTGATAACAGCGATTCCCTCCTTCTCTGGAGTTTTTTAGAGATAAAATCCAAGAGTGATGCCAAGGGGTTGCTAGAATAAGACAACACTTACTCAATGCAGTGCATATTATTAGCAATCAATATGTATCAACTGGATTTTTACACTAGCTCAGCAGCCTAAACGGAGTTTAAATGGCTGGAATTTTTTCCTTCAATATACCATAATGCCACAACCCCCAATTCTCCTGGTTCTGGCTGTGACAGAGCTGTTTTTTTTGCAGCAGCCAGGGGCTGTACAATACCACCTCCCACCATGGCAGGGGTTGGAGTGGGACCAGAGTTCTGTCTGGTTCTGCAGGCTGAGGGGTCAGTGGTGCTGGGTTCTGTGAGGTGAGCACTCCCTTCTACACTCTGCTCTTCCTACTGATCATTTCCTTACTTTGCTGCTGTTTCCGGTTAGTTGTTCTTATCTCAAACTGTGAGCTTGACTTTTCTGTGCCTCCAATTCTCCTCTCCATCCCACCACGGGGAAAGGACTGAGCAAGTGGTGTGAGGTCTGGGGTGCTGCAGTAAAGTGAGGAATACCATTCCTAAAGCACCAACACACACCAAAACTGCTGGGCAGTGTGAATTACACTGCACAGGTTCCCAGCCTTCTCTACAACCTTTCAGGGATGGACACTGTACCCTCATACCAATAACAGTTCTGTGTCCTTTGACCCAGTTATGTTTTAGTGCATCTCTCTCACAGGCCTCCATCTTCCCAGTGGAATCTGTATTTTCAGCCAAACGCGGAGCAGGATGCGTCCTCCAGAAAAAAATCACAAACAAATTACGACTAGCAAGCATCAGGAAAATCAGGGACACCCACACATTTATCCTGGTCTTTGTTTATCAAACTGAAAACTGAGGCAAGAAGAATTTAGTGAGACCCCTCAGTTTACCAGCTGGGTTATTCTGGAATTTCTCCTGAACAGCTGGAATAGAGATGGACAAGAAAGCTGCATCAGTCATATTGGATGGATGCTAAAGAGGCAATTAGGCATTTCCAGCCTAGATATACAGAATATACATGAGGATCAGAAACAGAAAGGACAGGAATAAGCATTAAGGAAGCTAGACAGGGACAGAAAATTAGCTGTTCAAATTACTGTTCATCATCAGCATTAGGAAACATAATCTGGCCTATCAAAATTGCGCCATGACTAATAGAGAGATAATTTGGAGAGATATTGATGTTTGTGCAGGTCATTTTGGAGGAAAATTTGTACACACTCTAAAAAGAAAATAAAAATAATATTATGATTAAAATAATCTTAGGTCTTGTTAATTTAATTAACAAACAGTATGTGAGAAAGTCGCTGAAGACTGTATGAGTACACCCAATAACAGAAATTAATAACTGGACCATCAACACGACCAAGAGAATAGGAGGAAAAAAGTCAAGATGAGGTGAATTTTATGAAATCCTTACAGAAAGGGTTTTTTACTCCACTGCTGTTCCCCACATCTCTACGTTACAGACCCCTCACCATTACAGATGCCATCATTTCTTTTCCCTCCATCATGCCACATGAAGCTACAATTACAGATGAAATAAAATACTTATCCCCTATGCATGTCCAGCCAAAGCCAGTATAGAACACACGGGGAAGAACACGTGAGAAGGCACAACTGTGCAGGTACCAAGATAAAAACTCTGGCTTTGCATGCTCAGTCCGCTCTACTATGCTGCCTCACTCTGAGTTATTACATCATCCCATCTACACTTGAGGCAAGCTATTGCATGGATTTAACATTTGTATATTCATATGGCATCTAAATATACCTGTAAACATATGTGTATAAATACTGTATCCAACCTGCCCATCAGCCCCAGTCACCTCCCACCTCCTGCTCACTAATAGCACAGTCCTGCATCACCTCCCACTCAGCCAAGCAATCCTGTGCTAGCTGCTTTTGACATACTCACAGCTATATATATTTGTGAGCACGATAAAACCCTTCTGCAAAGTAAAGACAACATCTATTTTGCAAGAGTTACAATGTATTTTAGACTCGCTCTGGTGCTCTGGGGTTTTTTTGCACTGTATTATGTGCTATATTTGCATAGACACGCATGTCTGCAACTCATCTAGTTTGAAAAAGTACATACCACTAAGACAAAACCAACCAACCAAAAAAATTACCAAAAAGGAAAACCAAAGCAAACACGGCTACATTTAAGTAGGCAAAAAAAAAATTTCTAGCACAATAATTACATCTTGATAATTCTGAACTGCCAATACATCATACTAAAAATGTAAATGCAACTATGTTGTGTTACACAGAGGTAAATCTCCCAGAGTGGCTGTGTTCTACTGTGGAAAGACAGCCTTGGTTATTTGTGTTCTGTATGTCCTGTATCAGTGCTACATGCAACCATGATCAGGAATTGCCTGTACCATCTACCCATGCCCAGTGCAGTGCAGACACCTTCCAAATCCATCCCAGAATGATTTTTCACACGATGCACATTTTCCACTTTCTCCTGCTTTTCTTCTGAGCCTTTTCAGTTGTTTAGCATTTTGTCTCACTGCAGAGGGTATTTAATGCTTCAAGCTGATTTTCTTGCTTAATTTCATTCAACCATTCTAAAGAAAGAAATACCCTTTCTTAGTATTTGGTCTTTTCAAGACCATATTAACAAACATCACAACATTTCACTCCATACTTTTTATTTGGCCAAGTTATACATGGCTATTTCTTTTCATGGTCAGCCTTACTGCCTTAATCACTATCTTGCCTTCAGTGTCTTGAATTAAGGCTTAATATATCTAGAGCATTCCTTCAATTTAAGGAGTTTGGCACTCCTGCTCTTGTGGAGTTCAAAGGTGCTCATGGTTCCTGGGGTATCGCTGCAAATATGAAAAAGTTTCTAGAATTCAGTACAAGTTAGGCTTGAGATCCTTTTAGAAGAGTTTGCAGATGCATTTGGGCTCCAATATTTTGGTGTTGCATAGATTTACGTGGTGTAAAATCGTTTTACTTTACTTGATTGATGAGTTTAACAAACTCCCTGTGCCTGATGGAATGGCACCTGCCTGAGTGACTCTCACAGGAACACTGTGAGCAAGAGATGGTCTCTCATTCAAGTCTGGAACACCATTTTTGTATCCCCACAGGACAGAAGGAGTAATCAGAATATTTCTGGAGGGGCTGACATTTTCAGAGAATTGGACCTTGAAGAATACCTGTTAAATTGGTGTTCTTTGGGTTTTGGCAAGGGCAGGGAAGAACTTCCTCCCGTGGCCAATCCCCTGCAGCAGTTTTACTGTCACTTTAGGAAGTGATATACAGCATGTCCTAGACAGAAATTACTCCTTACAATAAAAACCTCCCTTGGCAAGCACAAGAAAAATATAGCTAAATTTTCAACACTCTCTACCTAAAGTGTTTAAAATATCAAAGCATTTTCTGAGAACAAGACTGGGATTATGCTAGCATACCTCCACCCCTGAAGAGTCAGCAGTGGTGTTCAGATGAACATCAGACAGCTATTTTAAAACACTAATTAGCTTAATTATGATATTACTCAACAAAACCTTATTTCCAACCGGGGTGCCTCTACCCAAGTGTTTGTTCCATCAGAATTTCTAGGTGTCGAGTTTCCAGGTAATCAGAAATTACCAAGAAAGCTAACAGAAATATTTTGTAAGTCAAACAAATACCATCACTATCTCCAGTTTAAAAAAAAATAAAAAATCCATCGAGGTCCTTAATTTAATCTTCTTTGCTGCTTCTCCTTAGAGCTCAGCTAATTAGCTGCCATTCCTGGGGGTTCAAGTACAGGCCCACAGGACACCAGACTAGATAATAACAAGGTATTTTCTGAAGGATCTGAGCATGACTCACAGTGCTGCATGAAGAGGCATGAAAACAAAGTGCAGATGCCGACACAGGAGGCAAAAAAGTCTAGGAAAGCATTTTAATTATGTTTATGCTTTCTGTGAACATCATAATAAGTACAGACAAGCAAGTAGGCAGCAACAAAACTCATGGGGATTATTTGCAAACTGCTGTAAAGTTAAACTAATTAATTAAGTGCAATTGATATTCAGCTGCATTATCCTCAATAGGATAGAGGCAGGATTTACTTAAAATGGACATTTGTTTCAACTGTATTTCTACGTCATAGAATCAGGACCTCTCTTAAAAATTAAAAGTAGTATTTTCTCCAAACAAAAATATTTTTGCAATGTGAATAGCAATAATGATGCTTTGTTAATTGTAGGCAAAAAAATTGTTTAAAACAAAATGTTTGTTCAAATTTAAACAAATTTACATCTTCTACTGGCTATAATTGTGAAAAGCAGACCAAGTAGGTTTCAGAAACTATAGGTAAGGACAAAACCAAGGAAGCCATTCTGTTACAGGGGAGATTGACTCTCACCACAATGCACACCAGATAATTGTCTGTTTATGGCATTTTGCACTTTCTCTTAGCTCCACAAAGCTCTCATCCACCCCAGAACACTCCCACTGCTTAGAAACAACGGTAGCAATTTCCCGGAACTGCTGATTGCATCCCATAGTGACGCTTTACCTGAGGGCCATTTTTTACAGCACCTTGTGGGACACAAGGTACCAGGCTGCCACAAGAACATACACAACCCTTGAGTTTCAGAACAGTCACTGTTAACACTAATTCCCCCAGCTCAGGTGGAGACCCAAACCCTTACTTTGCTTTGCAAGAAACAAAAGTGTCACACTCAGAGGTCAACCGCTGACAATGAACGGAAGCCATTGGGTACCCACTGACCCCAAATTTGCAGTCATTGCCATTTCTCCCTCATTCCCAGCATCCTTATTTTCACATTGTGCCCCCTTCTGCATTTCTCAGTTGCCATACTTTAGAAGATACACTGAATGCTGAGCTTAAGCTCATACATATCAAGAAGTTTGGTCCATAAAGGATAGTGGGAGTTCCATCTGTAAGCCTTCACAAACTACTGTGGCAATCACTGCTAATCACCCATGTTTCCAATGCAGTCAATATAAATAATTCCACAAACAACATTTGCAAATTTCTGACATGTGGCAAATGTTCAGTAGCTATGTTTAGCACATGCTGGATAATCCAAGTTCTTTGTACACATCAAATTAGTAATTTTGACTCATTAAAAAGGGAAAGGAAAAGAAAAAGGGTTTTAAAACCCATTGCAGCTATAAAAGGAAAAATGTGCATCACGCAGGAGTGCTACAAACTTAGAGGAAGAGGTGATTCCTTAATATAGTAAGCAAGGTACCTCTTCTAGTTTTGTGCTTCCAGTGTCAGCAAAGCTTTTCTGCTGTTCAGCACAGAGGAACCTTTCGGTAGTGTACTGCTGCTACAAATGCTCCTACATCACCCTCACTGAAGATGCAGAAAGGAAACACATTAGCTGATCCATGGCTGTCAGAATAGCCCCTAGGGAAAGAACAGACCTGCCTTCTCCTTTAGGAAGCCTTCTATACTTTCCCTAAACTTCTGTAGCTTTTATTAGCAGAAATTCTGGTATTGGCTCCCTTTGGGAAGGAAATGCTCAGTTGTTTCTCACAGAGAAAGTATCATAGTTGTATTTATGTTCTTTGGAGAAAGCAGAGTGACAGGAAAATGAAATATCTTCCTACTAAAATCTCAGATTTCTGTTGCATAAATTTGAATATTTTATCTGCTAATGTTACTACAGTGCCTTATGCTTTCCAGCTCTGATGGTTTCTCCTCTGATGCAGCGCAGCCACTCTTACACATTAGAAGACCAGTGAGAAGAATGCTCACCTGCCATGGATTATGGGAATTGTAATCCAAAGAAAACTTAGCAGCAAACTGATCTCCTTGGAGACGCTACAGCCTGAGACTCACAAAAAAAATCAGAAATGCCCACAACTGAAGCGTTTGGCTGAAATGCTGTGGGTATTCTCTCTCTTTTAATTTCTTTTTTTTTTCTGTTCAATTCCTGAAAGAAAACTAAAAACTGCAGATGTTAAGTCCAAAACTTTCTGTAAAAATCTGAGTCTTTTATGATACACGTGGGCATTAGTCATGTTATTTTTGTGATTACTAGCATGGTATTTGATAGAAAAAAGAAACTGAGTCATTAAGAACAGCCTTTGCCCAGGGTCAGCCCCTGAAGTGGTGACAAAATGGCAAGCTGAACAGTCAGAAGCATTGGTCAGAGGAATAGACTGCACAAGGCACAATCCCCACCAACACAAACAGCTCTGGAACCACATCCCAACCTTTGCCTCCTGAAACTGCCACTTCCACGTTGCTCGCTGGCAACTTTTCTTGCTCTGTTGTGATTCCCCCACAGCTCCACTCCAAATATCTTTTCCTGAGTTAGGAAGAAGCATTATCTCAAGAGGTTCTGTGCCTCCATTCCTCTGGCAAGCTTCTGGCTTGCTCTTTGCTGTGTCCATCTTCCAGGCAGCCATTTGGAGGAGCACAAGTGCTCGGCAGAGATGCAAAGCACCAGATTAGCATTCCCCATCAGTGCACAGAAACACATCACAGCATCCTTGCTAGATGTCAGGGAGGCACAAGCAGAGCTGGGTAATGCTACATCAAGATCACTTTTCCTTCTGCAGCGTGGCAATTTAAATGCTCTAGAAAAGATTTGCTTTTAAGTGCGCATTTATTTGGATGCCCTTTCCTTTCCTCGTGTCTAACATGAAAAGCAGATTCAGTGCAGGGGTATGGAGCCATGGCAGCAGTCCCACAGATTCCCCTCTCTTGCAGGATCTCAGGGTGTTAGTAAACAGAGCAGACAACCAATCAGTCAGGCTGCAGCAACACACACATCTCCAGGAGGCAGCGAGAGAGCCTTAAATAAAACATAGTGCCAGCCTTGAGCATGGAGACAAATGCCAGGGATGGGGAAGGTGTCGCTGGGATTACCAATGACGTGCTAATGGTGCTCCAGCCATCTCTGAGCCTCCTCCTCTGACTCACTGCCTCCCTTTGGAGGCTCCTCTCACGTCAGTAAGGGACTCAGGGTTATTCACAGATCACTGACTAAAAGCGAGCTTCAGCTTCCAGCCTGCGTTCCCCTGCTCCTATGAACAGGACTGAGGTCACTTCCAAGCAGCCTTTGAGCTTTTTATCAACAGATCCAAAAAAAAAAAAAAAAAAAAAAAAAAGAAAGAAAAAGAAAGAAAACCCAAAACAAACAACAAAAACGAGATTACCTTCTGCTCTCCTGTTTCTACCTCCCACCTCCATTCTCCACACACATCCCTCCCAAAATCAGTTCTGTTTTGTCCTGTTTTCCCTACAGGGTTCAAAATTCCCTTGATCACAGCAGAAACTGTTTTATGGTTTCCAGCTATTTCCAGAGTCCTTTGACTAATAACACAGGATTAAATATGTACACAAGGCTCCCAAGTGTTACCTGAGAATCCAGCTCCAGGACAGTTACTATAGAAATTTTTGTTACTACTAGAAACAGAGGAGCCACAAGCCAGTCTAACCATTTTCTTTCCCACCTGTTTCTAATTCATGCACCTGTTTCTAATTGCACTTTCCAGCCTGCTGGGGTGCTCTCTCACATGCCTCTCATACCATCCCTGCAGCAGGAAGTGCTTCAGGCACTGCCAGCACGGTGTCAATGTCAATGCCAGCACTGAAGGCCCTTCCAAGTCACTATCACCACTCCTTCAAGTGCTATACTGTTGGGTTTTTTAAATAGGATTCCAAGACTTAGTCATCTTTTCATTGTAACTATGGGGTTAAGACCATAAATCCCCAAATGGAACAGGCACCAAACACCACAGGCACAATGCAGACGCTACTGCATTGCTTTAGCTGACCACAGCGAGTTTTCTACTGAAAAAAAAAATATACTAAGATAACTGCAACATTACTATGGGACTGTAATGAGTATACTTAGAATCTACACATCAATGTTGTATCATATTCATGTGCTGATTAAAAAACAACAAGAGAAGATTTTAATAAAAGATGATAAAAATGAAGTGCTCCAATCCTATGTCATTGACAAGCACAATAAACTATTAATCTGCCTTCAGCACATACAAGCAAACACATCACAGGTGCATTTCATAGGGGTTTTACCCATCATTTTCCTCATAACCTCGTATGCAGTTCTATATACTGCCTATATATACCACACTGCCTTCTCCACATCTCACTTATTCTCCTTCTGTTGCTTTCATCCAGGTACCAGTTTTTCACCTGCAGTCCTCCTCCGAGGTTGCCATGTCCTGCCAAGGTGGTCCCTTTTCCCACTTGGAGCCCTCCTAACCAGCAGCAGCCTCACCCCAGCAAGGGCTGGCATTGCCTGGCCCCCCAGCTAACTCACCACAAAAGTCCATCCCCCCACGCTTGACTTCACAAAACAAGATGATCATTTTCTCCAGGGACAGTCATTTCCATTGTTTGCCAACAACTTTTGTTCCAAGAGGCCAGCCCAGGGAATGGTAACGTAGAAAGTGCTGGAATGACGCTACAGAGACTCAAAAATGAGGCAGAGCCTGGAAAAGAGGAAGGACAAGGATAGTAATAGACTTCATCTGCTAAAGCCTCTTTGTTTGCTAACACTGAAATGGAGATGATAACCTAGAGATGAGCTGGTCAGCAGAAAAAACACTCAAGACTTTAATATGTTAAACCACTAGAGAAAAACTTTCCAGATTGTATTTCTTAGCACCCCAACACAGCCTATTAAATGTGGCAATGAAGCAGACTGGGGAGGATTCTATTTTTCATCTCCTACAAAGCACTCTGCAGAAGAAAAATACTGTGCCAAGTTCTCAGTTTACATTTTGTGACAGGGTGATGCTCTTAAAAATTAGTTGTACCCTCCACTGAAAGTATAGTTTTCTACTGTCATGACTAAATCTCCTGAAATAACAAGTCAGTTTATTTTCACACCCTACAGTTCTCTCTGGTAAAGAAATTCCAATATATTTTTGTCTTTCTTCTTCCTATTTTCAACATTTGTGACACTTCTACTTTATAAGATAAATATTTGAAAAGGAAGATGTCTCCACACTACAGAAACACACTTTTATCACACTGGCTTTTAAAAGCAAAGTTCAGTTCTGAAAAGAGGGAGAAATCACATCATCAGAAAATGACTTTGGATAGTCCTGTACATGAATTATTCATGTTCTATTTTATAGTCCCCTTTATTCTCAAAGAAATATCAAATGATTCAGCAAGCCTATGATTTTCTGTGTTAATCAGATGTCTGACACTATACTCAGGCCTGACGATGGGCCAAGGAAAAAGAACTTTATGTGAGCTAACTGCAAAGCCTCTTGACAAATCCCACTCAGTTCCATGTCTTCATGTAATAAGATGCTCATAAATGCAACGTAATTACATCAGTGAAACTGGAAAAGTCTAATGATTTACAGCCTGAACTCTAAGATAGCAAGGATATTTCCACCAGAGCTACCGTAAACAAAATGAACCACACTTTTCAATTATTTTTGAAAAAAATAGGTATTATCTCTTTTTTTTTCTTTCAACTCTATTAATACAGCTATCAAATCCCCTGCTTTCTTTTTCCAGTATGTGTCACACACCACCACTATCTATAGTCAAGTAGAAGGATATACACATATGCCTTATAATGACAAATATTGAAATATAAAAGGATCAAGCTATCTTTATATCAATCCTGAAATAGAAGCACAACTTTCTGGTTTGTTTAATTATTGTCATCTAACCTGCTGAGGGTCCCATTACAGTATGTTTTACCAAAACATCAATAACACAGGAAGGCAGAAAAACACTTTGTATTTTTCCAGAACAACCCAAAAATCTGTAGGATAACCTATATTGTTATATACATCTGTACATGGTCTATAGAGCAAACACTGAATCAGGATCTTCCAAATCCCTAATTTTGGCTGGTTCTTTCTCTCCCATTTTAGTGGAACCCTTATTACCCAGTATTAGGTGGAAATTCTTTAGTTCTGTTAGCAGTGCTATGTAGGTAACAGTAGGGCTTAACCACATAAGGACAAACTATTATTCTTTACAGCAGAGGCATAAATCAGGTATAAACAATAACTTTTTGCATGGATTTTTTCCTCCTGTACCACACAGGAAGATTTTTTTCAATGACAAATCCAAAACGAAAGCAGCACCTCCACGTTAGAAGATGAAGTGAGTTCAAAGGTTCAACTCAGCTGGTCTAAGCCTCACTGTGGCCATGGAAGGATGTTCTGCTGGAGCCCAGCTCCTGCCATTCCTGTCTGCTCTCCTCACACCTGAGAAGCAGAACCCAGTCCCCAGTGGGATAACAGCACGATGTTCTATCAGATAACACACAGAGTGTGTCTACATGGGAAGTTAGGCTAGTAAACCTGTAGCCATGATATTTTTCTGAAAAATCCTTTTGCCAGGATTTTTCTCCTGAGGAGCCTCAGGAAAGAAATGTAAGCAATAACTCTCTGGTGCTGTGGAACAGGTGCATCTGTGATTGGTCCATGTTGTTGTTTCTAATTAATGGCCAATCACAGTCAGCTGGCTCAGACCCTCTGGGAGTCACCAGCTTGTGTTATCGTTCCTCTCCTGTTCTTTCTAGCCTTCTGATGGATCCTTTTCTCTCTATTCTTTTAGTATAGTTTTAGTATATAATTTTAATATAATATATATTATAATATAATGAATCTGCCTTCTGAAACATGGAGTCAAAATTCTCATCTCTTCACTTGTCCTGGCACCCTCGAACACAACCATACAAACCTTCACAACCAGCTTAAAATTCATGGTCTGTGTTTTATGAAAACCAAAATATGCCCTTGAGTAAGCAGGGCAGTTTTCTAATGCTGATGCCGAAATGAACACTTTCATGTGGTTTCACTTCTGAGATAGGTGTGACAGGCAGATTTGGAAATCCCACTGAAAAAATACATATACGTCCCTGTCTTCTGTTTTAATCCATGTTACAATACTTGTCATTTCCTATATCCTATGTAAGAAAAAAATAGCAATATAAGAATCACATTATATTTTAAAATAGTAGATAACTAACAAGGAATGACAGGTTACTGCAGGGAAAAAAATGGTCCGGTGTGATTGTCAGTTTGGGCTTCACTGTTGTTGCAATATTTGCTGCTTACCGAGAATAACTGTTGTGATCAGATAATTTTTTTCCTATTAGAATTCAAATAAATATGCTATAAAATACAAGATTGAAAAAAACACAAGCCACTTGGCATTATTTTTAATAACACAGGCTACAAAACTTCAAGACCTCAGAGCAGATTCAATTTGGTTTCTCCTTTATGGCCTTTATGTACCAGGAAAGTAAAAAGAACAGAAGCCAGCTAACACTGAATTTCTAACTAGCCCTGAAAACCTGACCAACCCATGAATTATTGGGGGCAACACACAACAGACATGCAGTGACTGAGCTAAGCAGGTTATAAACACACCCTCACATAAGGGAGGGAAGGGGAGGACAATGTGACAAGAGCAAGCCTTGGTACAGTACACTCAATAGTTTTGCATCTGAGGCACTACTCCAGTAAGGAGAAGGCACTCCTAAGAATGAAGCCAACCCACAGACATAATAAATATTTCATGTTCATTTTTAGCTATGCCCTTTTTTTCTGTTCAGGGGCTGAGCTGCACACAGCTCCCACTCTCAGACCATCCTAAACTGTAAAACCTCTACTGCAGGCAGAGCAAAGGGTATAAGGAGCTGAAACACAACAGAAGCAATCAGTTCCCTGCTTAATTTGCACAGCTGGCAGAGCAGTTGTGCTGTGTTAGTTACAGATTGATGGTTGGCTGGAGGGCACCATGGTCCAGGATGAAGCTGAGTGATCAGCAGCCAAGGATGCTGCAGGACAAAAGTTTGCACCAGTGGCTGTTAAGCAGGCCTGACAGTGCTAATTGCCCTGCAGTAGCTCATTACAGATTGAGAAGATGCAGATTGTCCATCCTTGAAACATGATCACGAGGAAAAAAATACAACTTAATAAATAAGTTAGTAGTGGCAATTATGAAGAATGACAAAAATTAGCAGAGTGAGTAACTTTACAAGAAAGAACATGAAATATACATATAACATGCTTTAATCTCTTCAAACCACCACTTCAATACTAGCCACATTATATTAATTAATGATACTAGAGCTCAACCTTATGGCATTTCTTGGCAAATTGTATGAAACAGAAGCCCGAGCCTGAAGATGCTGGCTTCTATTTTTCCCCCAAATAGTGAGCTGTTAGCATTCTTTCTGCTGCTAACATATTGAATTCTGCTGCCATTCTCTCTTCTGTTGTCTCAGTGTTAAATCACAAAATACATTGTTGGTTGGCCAAGACGGGGTAGATGCAATAGTCCAAAAACAGAAAAAAAAAGTATTAATTGAAACATGAAAAGATTCCCTTTTGCACCATCAGTGCCCCCCAACAAATGCTGTAACTAAAGAAGAGGTTGCTAGAAATATTTTCAGCAACTGAGGAGCAAAAAAGGATAGTTTGTGGAACACACCTATAACAGGGCTAGGAAGGAATGTTTTTGTTACTGTTAAAGCTAATTGGAAACTGAAACCTGTCTTACCAAAAGGACATAGAGGTGAACTTCAGAGATCCTTGAGGGTCACTTCCAAAGCAGGATTTTGGGATTCTATGATCTCTCTCCCAGACACCACAGAAGGAGCATGCATAACACTGTATTTTTGTCACCAAAATTATATTCTTGAAGTGTTTAATGAGGCACATTTTAGCTGTGTGTCAAAAGCCACTGTCAGATGAGCAATGATACAGACCACCTTGGCCCAAATTCCATTATGACCCTGCTAGAAAAGCCTAATAAACACAATACACCAGCAAAGCAAGACTGAGCAACAAATGCTGAAGTGGTGCTTTCAACTTCATTGGCCTAAATAAAATGTTTGTGCGCTTGTCTTGTAAATTTTCTCCATAGATGGCAGCTATATTTTGTATTGAGTATTATTATCTATTGGAATGAAGGTGGAGCCACCACAGCACCAAAGAAGGCTTCAAGCACCTGCTGCTCCTTATTGCTCTTCAGTACAACCTTCTGTTCTCTTCATCTCACATGCAGTGCACCTGTGTGCCCTCTGCTCCCTGTGGGATTGGGCAGCACCCCTGGGCACTCCATGGCTCCTCACCTTCAATAGCATTCACCTGTGCTGCACAGCTGGAGCCAATTGGGGATCAATTAGGGATCAGCCCCACTCACAATCACCACCAAGTGCCAACAACAATTCCCCTTTTTTTTGTTTTCTGTTAAATAAATGCCATTGTCAACCATTCCCCTACAGGGCCCTTGCAGAAGAAATACCAGATATGGCACAAGTATCCCTTGTGCAGGCTCCACTGACTCTGGAATGTGTCCTGACCTTGATTCACTCCCCAAACTTGCATTTCATATCATCAAAAATTCTCATACCTACACTTCCAGAACACTGACAGTATCACAACAGCTGTACAACTTTATAAAGTAACACACAAGAAAAACAGTTCCAGAATCCCACACAATTTCATAAAGTAACACACAAGAATAACAGAATTCCATCCACAGGCACAAAACTCCATAAAGTAACACACAGTAATAACAGAATTACAGAATTCCATCCACAGCCACACAACTCCATGAAGTAACACAGAAGATAGAATCTACATGCCCCCATCCTAAGAGCTGCAATTCCCAAGCACAATGCACACACTTCACCAGCAAACCAACACGTGGCACTGAACAGCAGAGCCCTCTGCCTCTAGCTCCTACTGCTGCTCTAACAACTTCTCTTGCTCCTTTCACAGCTTTTGTTGCCTTAGATGGTCTGGAGTTAGTTCCCATGATGTTCCCAGCAGCTCACCTGTACCTCAGGTACCAAATCCAGTCTGGTCCATCAGGCAGGGTCCCCCCACTGCTCTCAAGGCTGCACTGGGCTCCGGCTCCAGCTCCAACTCACCCTACAGCAAAACCCCAAATCATGCTGGGGTCACCAATATACGGGAACCACCAATATACAGGCCACCACCGACACCAGAGAAGGTTTTGAGCATCTGCTTACTACCTTTTGAGCCCTGCTGTTGATGCAGTGCACCTGTGTGCCCTCTGCTCCCTGTGGGATTGGGCAGCACCCCTGGGCACTCCATGGCTCCTCACCTTCAATAGCATTCACCTGTGCTGCACAGCTGGAGCCCATTAGGGATCAATTAGGGATCAGCCCCACTCCCAATCACCACCAACTGTGTGACGACAACAATTATCTGTGTTAGTTTTCATTTTTTCTGAGCAGTGATTACAGAGTCAAGGCTTTTCCTGCCTCCCACCCCACCCCACCAGCAAGGGGCTGGGGTTGCACAAGAAGCTGGGAGGGGACAGAGTCAGGACAGCTGGCCGCACCTGACCCCAATGCCTTGTGCAGGCTGCCCTAGAGCAGAGGCTGGACAGAATAAAGCAGGGATTCATTCCAAGGATCTCCTCCATGGATCCACCTTGGGCAGCACAAGAGCCCAGCCAGGGCTGCAGCCAAGATGAACCCAAATGGTCCCAAAATGCACGAGCGCTCCCGGGGTCTCTCCCTGGGATCAGCTCTGCTCCATGTGCACATTGCAGTTCAGTGTCCAATTCCAGCTGCAGCCCCTGCACTCCCATCCTGCTTGTTTTTCTCTCTCCAGCCCACGGGGTTTGTGCTCTTGGGCTGAGATTGGGATCATTTGTCCTTGGTGCCCAGCTGGAGCAGGAATTGTTTTGTCTCCCTGCTCTGTGCACAGAGCTCACCATGCCCTGATGTGAAGCCCAGACCCACACACTAAAGCAGCATAGAATGAGAAAAATAGAAAAGCTGAAACCTGAGGCATCAACCCGAGGAATATTCCAGACCTTATTTGCCTCATGCTCAGCATAGAGGACTGGGGAAAAAGGAGCAGAGGGGAGACATTCAGTGGTGGCATTTGTCTTCTCAAGTGACAGGTTATGGAGCTCTTCTTTACTGGGGATGGTTGAGCTCCTCTTGCCCATGGGAAATGAGGAATTAATTCCTTAGGGTTTTTTTGCTTACATATGCAGCTTTTGCTTTACCTATTAAAGTGTCTCAACTTAAAATTTTTCTCATTTTTCCCAGTCTGCCTCTCTCCCCTACTCCACTGTTGCAGAGAGCAGCTGTGTTGGGCTTGGTTGCCACCCGAGGCTAAACCACAACAGTTTGTTTCCAAAAGTCTGCAAATTTGACACAATAGATTTATCACACTAAGCTGCTCAGAACCATGATGTATTGCTTTCACTAGGATTTGCCATACTGATCCTTACAAAGCAGAGAAATATTTGCTAGGAGAAATATCCCCACTTAAAGAATATGCCAGGCAACGATTACATGAAAAAAAAAAAAAAAGGCAGCTTCTCTGTTTTGTAGAACTTTGGCAAAACTCTACAGTGATACTGCAATCAATGCTGGGAGTTTTGAGTGACAAAGCTAAAGAAAGATACAGTGAACTCAGAGCAGAGTGAGGAGCTGGCAGAGAACAGGGAAAAATTTTAAAACTCAATGGGTTGTTTGGTGAACAGTGGAGGGAGTTCTAAAAACATGGGTGATGTGCTGCTTCTGATGTTTGAGTGGTATAGCTAACAAGCAGGATGATTTAACATTGACAATTACATAATTCAAAGTAATTTAATGAACTCTATGAATCCCAAGAGAGGCAAGAGATTAGAGAAGAAAAAAAAAATCTACTCATCAAAACCTTGAGGGCTATCTCACTCTAATGCAAAAACCTATTTCTAGGTAATGCACAAGGCTAGAATGCAGCAGATCTGAAGCCACTTATCAGATCTGTTATATGTGTTATCAGCGAGGCAAGGAGAAACTCACTTCTCTTTGCTTCAGCTGTGCTTGGCTAAAATGGGGATATTGGGGGATATATGGCCACTTTCTCAATCTTTGTTTTAGCTATTCAGACTGCAAACCCTTCAGGGGAAAAATTACTTCATTCAGTGTGTTCACAGAATACCTTGCACAGTGAGATTCTGATTTCAGTTGATCTCTCCAACTGCTGCCATAATACAAATGATAAATGATAACATATTAAGACCACCAAAGAACAGCCCTCCAGTTTAATAAATGCAAATCCTCACTGGAGATAGTTAAATCTGCTCTGGACTTAGAAATAGAAAATATATTTCAGGGAATAATCCTGAACCAGTAGGGGCACAGCTGACCTATTTTTATCTCTAGCTCCATGAATCATGGAAGTTAAAATGGACGTATTACAGTATCAAATTTCTATTTTGAATGATATAATAGAAGTGGAAATCTTTTGAAGCTCCTTTTCTTTCAGGCACAGCACTCTACATATTAAGCCCAATGTAAGGTGCTTATCTTAGAGATATGGAATAAAAGCTGTTGACCTTTTAAACATAAAATCTTGGTGAGCTTTGGTATGGCTTGATCTAATTATATTATAATGGACAGAAGGTAATCTCTTATGTACTCTGTCTAGACACATCATCTCTTATCAGAAACCTCAGGGAGAGAACGGAACCCACAGCAGAGCAGTGATGTAGCAATCTTTGTTGAGAGACCAGGATGCCATGGCTTCACAACAGACAGCAAGAGATTGCATGACATTGCTAAGCAACGCTACGAGCTGGTGAGGTTTTCCCTGGCTTCATATGGTGTGGTAGTTAAGGAAGTGAGAGCAAGGAAAGAAAGACAAAAAACAACCAAATGAACTGAGGTGCGTAAGAGAGAAAGCACATGAACAAATGGAGAAGCAGGAGAAAGAAGAGGGAATTAACAAAGTAATTCTAGGATGTCAAAACTGCCAGTCCAGGAAAGCAAAAACGTTATAGTTTTGTAATTTAAAAGTAAGAAAAATCAGTATGTTTATGCGTGGATTTCTCCAGCTAAACTTTCATCATCCTATATTCCTTTAAAATTTGTAATCACATATGGATTGGAAAGTGCCTCCTGAAGTAAACTGTGCTTTAAAGGAAATCACCATTTGTTAAAGCTCTTCTCTTGCAGTCAGGCTAGAGAATGTTTGAAAACCATACAAGTGGGTTCAAATGTGACTGACAGAATGTTTAAGCATTTCAAAGGATAGGACAATCTGATAAATGGTAAAAACATTCTCTTTGACAGCTTGACAAGTTATTTGCACTGTAGAAAGCAGAGATGTTTATTTGTCTCCATCTTTTCTCTCTATAACATTAGTTCTCAGACGATAAATAGATTTGTCCCCATGAGTAGATGCTCCTGTTTTCTTCTTTTTTAACAGAGGTACTCACTACTGCTCATTTAATCTCCACACAGCCACTGTTGTTAAAAGCCTTCCCACCAAAAGAGCCTCAGCAGATTACATTTGAAAGTACAGCTTGGGTTTTTTCTGAATACCACTAAACCCAGGCTCCTGTGCCAGCAAACCTAGTCCAGAACAAAGGTATCACACCAGCCTGCTTCCAATCTCATTACAAAGGGCATAAGCTACACTTTCTAAATAAAGCCTTCCAACTCCCTCCTTCCACTGAGATTGCTCCTCAGGTCTCTCTAAGGCCTCTGGCTCTTGTGCAGCTTTTGTCTTCTGTCAGAGAAATGCCATTTGGTGCAAGGTCAATGCCCAATCCATCTCTCATTCAGCAGGGAGGGGGTGTTAAATATTCCTCACCTTGTCTGCACGCTGTAATTCCTGCCAGGGAACACCTCCTGACCTTGTTTTTTTCCTGGAGTTCTTCCCAGACAAGCTAAAGCTATCACACAAAGATTGCTGTCTCTTAACTCCTCCAGGAGAGATCCTGCGCAACCCTTGATCACACGACGCAAAGGGTGATGATCAGTATTTCTCATTGCAACCTAAAACAGTTAAAAGGGCCACCCAAAATAAACCACTTAATACGTCATTCCAGCAGCCATTAGGTGTGCATAACCACTGCAGCAGTCAGAACAGAATCTACCTTTCCGTTAGTCCCCATTTGACAAAGATTTTTTTCTAAAAATAAACAGTGAGAAATTAGAATCACAGATAAGAAAACAATGTAACTAACTGACACAGGAGTCTATATCTCTGTATGTGATTTGGAATCAAGTAAGTCTGCTGTTTTGGAAACTTACAGCAGGAACCATATGAAATTAACACCCTTGAAAAAGAGCATTAATCACAGACTGAAGAAGGCACAATTTCAGTGCCTTTAAACTGTTTCCTATGTGATTGATTCATCAGCAAGTCATCTTGATAAAAACCCAAACCCACTAGACTGCACAAGGAGCAGTTATAAGCAGACTCTTGGGCCGCACACCAGTAAAATTGTACTACTGATGAAGCTGTCGCTTCTTGGATTATTTTGGTTTTTTTGCGAGAAGACTCTTTTTCTACACAGTTTTCTAAGAATTTTCACTCTTTGAGTGCCTGCAATGAGCATCTTTACTTTGCAATGTCTGTCATCCCAGAAGCTGTAAAATTATTCTTTACCCTGTATTGAGAACATGCTTCTTATTTCTGATAGCTAAAAAATATCTTTTGTTAGACTAAGAGCTCTCTACTTGCATATCTGGCTTTATTATTCAGCATTTTAAACATGATGTATTTAGAGAATCTTTTACTTTCCTGTTAGAATGACCCTAGTCCTATCTTTTTTTTTTTTTTTTTTAATTGTGTCATGCTTTTAAATGTCTCAATAATCCTGTTACATCACAGATTTATCCTTTAATGAAGTCCAGGAACTACCCAAGAAACTTGAAATATTTTAACTGCTTTGTTCAGGGTCCTCTTGGTTCAGTTGGGGAGAGAAGAAGGTTTTTGGAGCACAAGAGGGAGCTCATAATTTTCTGTTATCTGCACAGCAATGTGCAGAGGCAGAGTGGAAAACTCACTGTAAATCTACCTGGTATAGAAATGAGAAAAATCAGATCTATTTTAATAAGCAGGTTGGATACAGATGCAAGTTTGAATTAAAATCAATCTTTAGCTAAAGACTTTTTCAATGAAACCAGGATTGTCCCAGATTTTGTTCAAGAACAGATCAAGCCACACTTTTAACTGTGTTTTTGATAGTAAAAACATGTAACATGTATGCTGATCCTCTCCTGTGAATAACTTCATGGTTTCAGTGGAATCATTTATGGGATGGCAGCTGCCTGCCATGAAGAACGATGGCTGCAAAATCTACCCTCCCTCTCAACACAACAGTAATATGCAGAAGCTAATGCTCCTAAATAAACCTGGCATTCCCCATCAAGCCCCTCCATGTACAGACTGCAGCAGCAGCATGAGAGTTCTGTCAATTTTGGAAGGCTCTTGAATGCTCATTTATAACCCAAAAGCAAGAAGACCAATGGAAAGGAGGATAATGAGCTTGGGCTGAAGGTTTTGGTCACTGAGCCTGCACCCAAAAAAGCCCAGAGAGCTGTGCAAGGGGCTGGAGACACAGCAAGCCAGTTCCATGATCAAAATCTCTCCTCCCCCACAGCTGAATGCTTCCTGAAAACCCTTTTCTAATCTTTAATCCTGTTGAATCCCAAATGTCTGTAACTGGGAGACTTTTACCACTTCCATGTTCTCCAAATTTCACACCTAAAAATCTTTCAGATCTGTTCTGGCACTAAGTCAACCCTTTTTGCCCTCTATTTTCATCTCATTCCTCACAGGTCTGCGCACCTTCCCAAACAATCCTGCTCCCCTTGTTTTTGTTTTTACCTCTTTGAAGGAGCCAGGTCTTCCTCATTTATCCACAGACAGCCACAAACAAATAGACCCCTGTGCCTGAAGGGCCCTGAAGGTGGCATGACACCAGAGGAAGATCAGAACTGTCAAACATCCAGAAACTGTTTCAACCTCAGAATTAAGTAGGGGGAGTTTGGAATTTTATTTTATTTTTTTTTATATTTTTTTTATTTTTTGGTGAAATAATTTCATGTATGGTTTGAGAAGAAAGTTTGAAATTTTTTTTCCATAGTCTCTAGCATGGCTTAGGCTTTCCTGGCAATATTTCACCACACAATATAATCAACTAATCATATATGTCCAGAAGAAAGAGCACAGGTGCCTCCTCTAGATTAGTGTATTTTGGATATTTGCCTGTAAGTGCTCCTTTTCATGAGCCTTTCAGTCATTGGTATAGTTTTCAATGAGGATTACTTATAAGGAACAAAAAATCTGATAGGTATTGTTTTCTGTGCAGATCTGTTTCAATGTTATTTAAACATTGGTATGTTGGTGTATGCTCTGCTTTTAAAAACAGAAAAATAACAAGACTGTGGTCTGCTGTGCTGACTGGCTCAGCCACAAGTTGTTCCAACATCTCACTAAAACATAACAAACTTGTAATACCCCAAACATGTACGTAGGACATTAGCAGTTTAAACTAAGTGACACTTATTAATTTTAAAAGGTCACTCCTTTCTGTATCTAGCACTTGGCAAGCCCACCCAAAATCCATTTTATCCCAAACAACTTCCCTGAAGAAAAAGTGGACCACCTCCAAATTTACCCTATTCTCATTAATAGATTTAAAGAGAATAAAAACTGCAGGCTTGCAGAGCCACCCAGTTGGCCCTGAATGCATCCAATCTATGTGTGGAATGTTTTGCTAATTTGCAAATCTACTCATATTATTCAGTTTTATTGTAATATAAATGCCATTAAACTCCTTGTCACAATTATGATCATAATCTTAATTCTCAGTGTTGTGTGATAATTTACATTTCAATTCTGTTCACAAGTCCTCAGTAAACTGCATAAAATCAGATTTTCCTTTAATACAATGTAAAACACCATTTGTGGCTTAATAAAAGCCATGCACACACTTGAAGAAATAGTAAAAGAGTAAAACAGCATAAAATTTTCTAATCTCTCATCTCCAGTCAAAAAAGCAGTTGAGAAAAAAGAAAACAGAAGAATTTTATTAAGGGCTATGGTATACATATTCATGTAATAAATGTCTGTCTGACCTTTTTGCAGTACCCAAAATTGCCAGTTGCTGGAAGGCTTTGTGACACCCAAAACATGTACGTAGATCATAAGCAGTTTAAACTAAGTGACATTTATTAATTTTAAAAGGTTGTAACAGAAATGCTGGTTATATTGGTAATATCAGTGAAATAATGACTTTTCTATTACATTTATATGCAATTTATATTTATATATAAACATAACATACACTATATATTATATATATATTATGTATTATATATATTATATATAATATAAATATATAAATATAGATGAGATTTTATATACATATATATATATATATATATGCACATATATATATATTTTACAACAAAAACTGCCCACCAAGCTGACAGAAACACTGGACACCTTCCCACGGCTGACATCTGAGCCCAGTTTGTGCCCAGTGAGAGCAACCTAAAACACTGGGAATATTTGACTTATGCCAATCTGCACCATTATTTCCAGTGAGAAAGTCACTTTACCATGGCAGAGCAAAGAACCAGGTGCCCATTAGTCCTGAGAAGGGGTGTTTTGGTAGTAATAGATCACTTGAGAACAGAGCTTTCTTCTCCATATTTAAGGCAGTTCAGCCACTTGACCATGTCTGACACTAACTTTTCCCCACTGGAGAGGAAGTGCCACCTCTAGTTCTGCACTGTCCCGAGGTTTGGAGCCCAGTCTAAACCTGGTAAATGCTGGCAAGGCTGGGTTTTGCTGTTATTGAGCTCTTACTGACACCAGCAAACCACAACATCAGCTGGCAAAAGCAAAAGCAGGCTTTCCTTTCCCCCAAGGAAGGCAAAAACACTACAGCAATCTGTACCAGAGCCTGAACTCTGCAACCTGTGTGTGGGGGACACAATGTGATATTCAAAATGCTTTTGTGTCAGCTCACCAGATCTTCTCCTGAGCAGCTAAGAAACAGCTCAGCTCATGCTCTGAGGCTGACATGGTATTCTGATATTCCTCATTTCCTCTTGGACACAGCTTTAACCACCACCACCACCACAGAGTTTTGTGCCCTCTCCATTGTCAGTGCAAATCTGAGCTGTGTGCTGGCTCCCCAGTCATCAGCACACCTACAATTAAATGGGATGCTGGGATCTTGTGCTGAGTTTTGCTGACTGCTGACTCAGAACTAGGAATTCATGTCATGTTCATTTGCAAAAATGCAAATTCTCTATCTGTGATCCTAAACACCCCACAAAGCACGAGTGAAAATCTTTAAGGTATTAATATTTTACCTTGTGAACTTAACCATTTTTATCTCTACAAACATCATATTTACTCTAAAATGTTCCCCAAATCTAGCACAATGCCCAAAGATATAATGCAAATAATAATACAAATAACAGTAATGGAAACTGACAGGCAGATCAGCCCTGCAAAGCACAGGCTCCTGAAGGTTTTGCATGACAACGTGCTACCTGGTGTTTCCTAAGGCCAAAATTGCCAACAGCTGTC
Organism: Onychostruthus taczanowskii; assembly: GCF_017590055.1. Taxonomy (NCBI): domain Eukaryota; kingdom Metazoa; phylum Chordata; class Aves; order Passeriformes; family Passeridae; genus Onychostruthus; species Onychostruthus taczanowskii. Next base: position 2,742,237 of record NW_024496638.1, read on the forward strand.
AATTGTGTTTAAGACAGAAAGAATAAATCAGCTGCAAAAATCCCAATACAGAAGCTTTTACCTCCTGCCCTCCAGAGACATGCCATTCTGTACCACGTGTAGTGCAGAGCCTCCTCTCACAGATCTCTTCAGAGAGCAGGAAGATTGGACTCTGACTCTTGGGTCTCCCCTGCCACCTGCAGGGATGGGCAAAACTAAACAAAGCAAAAAAGAATTTGTACTTTCACTTGTGGCATAATGAACAAAGTGTAAGGAATCACCACTTTCTGAAACATGCACTTCCTTTTTCCATTTACTGAAGTGAATAATTTACAATAACTGGTTCTGTTTAGTGGCTAGACACCACTATCAATGCCTGTGTTTAAATCACAGTACCAAGCTTAAAGTTGATTGTAAGAATTAGTTTTTTAAATTTTTAGCAAAGTGGTTGAAATATATAAGGTGCAACTGCATTAAACATACAAACACAAAATCAAACCAACACAAGTCTGTCTTGAGACCAGTTTAGAAGTCTGAAAAATTGAAAGTCTCCTTTCAGTGATAGTTTATTCACAAATCCAGAACAGTGTTCAGCCAGTTCTTGATACACATTCTTAAATGACATAAAAACTATGAATGCCTAAGCACTGAGTTACAGATAAATTAAGGGCAGCTGTTTTCAGCAGAAAGCAAGAGTATTTTCTAGTCAATTCCAATGGAAAATAATTCAGACATGACTATTTTTGCAAACAAGGGATGGAATCATCAAAGTAGTGACAACAAAGCTAATGCAGCACTCCAAGAGGTCAGACACGAGGAGCTGGCCCCACACCTAGAGAAAGGGAAGAGAACAGCCACAATTGTTTCTTCAGTTAAGCAAGTACAGGCATTTTCCAGCTATTATTTATTGAATAGAATGACCCTGTTCCCATAATAAAACTAGTTATCTGTCTGGGAAACACAAGGCAGCCTGCATTTTCTGTGAGAACACCCAAAATGTGTGGATGCCAGCTCTCGTCCGCTCGGTGGCACACATCTCTGCACAGCCTTGCTCTCTCCCAGGGCTGAGGCACAAAAACTCCACATCAGTTCATTTCTGGCTCAGTGGTTCTAGCCTGAACTTGGGGGAAGTTTGAGGCTCTTTGCTTTGTCTGGCTGGGGGAGCTTACCCTCTCTAAAGAAAAAGCTGCTGTCAAATAATAACCAGTCTAAAATTTCACAAAAGCAGTTGGGTCAAAGAAAAAAAATTTCATTTCATGTCAATTATTCTCATCTCCTTCAGCTAACTCCAAGATCTTATAAGACACTCCAGACTCAAATATTTGGCACAGAAGCACAAAGAATGAATTAGATTTGACCTACCAACACTTTCCAGACTCACTCCTGTCCTTACTTTTGAATCATTGTTCTCTCATATTACAGTATTTCCATTTAGTTTCCACAAAAACTGCTGCACTAACTGCACCTGGAAGCTGGTCAGCAAGGAATTTATAAAGCCACAGAAAAGGATCCCAGTGCCAACATCTGTGATAGCTTTTAAAAGGGCAGGTTGCTATGCTAGGCAGAAAAGCAGGTACTCAGCGGAGTACTTGACAAATATGAACCCTGGTGAATTGGACTATGGATATGTACATTTTAAGGTGCTGTTGGTTGTTTTACTGGATATTTGCATTTATAATATGCATTCTTTGTTATACATAACAGTTCACACCTAACCCAACTAAATAATTAGCAATGATACAACCAGGAAATAAAAATATAAATTTGCAGTGACTGCTGGCATGTGACCAAGCAGTGTAAAAGAAGGAGGCTTGCTAGGCTGGCACAGCAGAAACAGCAGCTCTGGCTTCTCTGCACAGCCAGCTAATGTGCTCTGGAGCTTTGTGTTCTCAGTATGGGACAGGCTCTGCCTTTTCATCCCCCCACTCTGCAATCTCCCTCTTAACTCCCGGCCACGTCAGCCAAATTGTCTGATGCTGCATTTACACTAATGAGGAGAACAGCAGCACTTCATGGCTCAGGCTAGTAGGGAAAGGAGTTGGTTTGGTCAGGAATACTTTCCAGCAAACTGGGAAGCAAATCATCCTCACCCTGAAATAAATAAAATACAGCCTTCCCCTAACACATGTTCAATTGACCAACTTCAGAGCAACTTACATATCTTTACCTTAAAATCTACTTTGTTAGTAATCACTATGCTTTGTTAGTAATCACTATGCTTATTTTTAAAAATCAGGTCTCTTTTTTTCCCCAGTTTAGCAAACCCCAGCTGAACTTCAAATGTCAGATGTTGTCTGTCCTTTAAAACAGCTGCTAAGGCATTGCACACGGCTGACATCAACCTGCCTGGTCTGTCATGCCTGAGTCTCTCAGATCCATACTAATAAACACTATGTTGATTTTTGCTGATCATCAGGTGTTGTATTTGGACCTACTACAGACCACTGAAAGGCTGACAAAAAACTCTTAATATTTCTTTTTTTCCATTTCCCTCTGTACACTACAGTGCTCAAAACTGGGATTGCAAAGATGTCTGCTCAGTGAATTGAATCCCCATCTTATGACAACCTGAAGGATTATTTGTAAAGCTTCATTTCATCCCCTTCTGATAGTGATAACATACTTCTTAAACTGGGTAAATTTTCACTCCATAAAAATAGCACCCATATTGATTTGCTGCCTCTCACTCATTTCACATCTTGTTTTCAAGCTCATGGCATGGGCATGTAATTTTTCATTAGCCCACATTAAAAATAATCCCCCATCAATAAAACACATGGATGCTGTTCTGTCAGCAGTTCCTTCTCCTTATTTCAATTTCTTCCCAGATGGATAATGAAGCAGTTCCTACCACACATCACCTGGACTTGGCCTTCTCCATCTTTTGGACGTGTTCCCAGGCTTACAGGTGTTCAGAATTTTACAGGCAGGAAAACACAATGTAATCAACGTGCCAGGGTCAAAAATCCATATTGAGAATTGGAATTAAGATTGTGGCGGGTGTGTTGCTCCCACCACCTGTAGTTTTATCCCTGCCTCTTAATTGTGGTCGCTCCAGTCACTACTCCCCATCCACACTCAGCTTACAACTCGTCAGCACCTCAGTTTCAAAAGGTTATGACTTCAAGGGAAAAAGAATGCTACTACCTCAGTTCTTTCAGATTTGTACTGCTTAGGTCAACTAAAAAACTGTGTTTCTCTGGCACAGAAAAGTATTAATTCCAGGAAAGAATGCAGATCATACAAACAGCTCTCAAACTAGCACAAATTCATGATTAACAAAGCCTCCTCCCATCCAGACTTCCTCACAGTAATCTCCAGAGCCAGGCCCAGAAACAACTTTCACATGCAAATGTTCTCCAACAGGAAGTCCAAAAAAGAAAAGAATGAATATATCCATTAGCAGAACAGACCTTTAGATCACCCATCTAAATACCAAAGAGAAAGGCCTAACACTGTTTTCAGCTCCTCCTCAAAGCAAACTATTTCTTTTGGTCACTTTAAAGTTTTAGAAATATTTTTGATACAATCAGAAAATTGGTTTTGAAGCACAGTGTGTTTCAGCAGGCATTTTTCCAAGTTCAAAAGGTGTCTGCATTTCAGTAGTCTGTTATGTATGTAATAAATAGGTGTGATTTGTACTGATAAAATTGAAACAGTAATCAATATTGATACAGTAATTAATACTTGGAAATAATAAAACAGTTAAAGGTGTAATGCCAAGAAAGAAAGGGGAGAGGAGGGGCTTCTCTCCCTTTCTCCTGCAGATGTTCAGAACAGGAAAAAGCAAGAGATAACTATTACTAAATTTCATTGGAAGAAGAGGAAAATTTGGTTGGACATCCAGGAAAATGTTAATTATATGAGATTTATTGCTTTGATGCTAGAATATAATATTAGCTTTGGCTTACATTATACCAGCTTGCTGTGCATGTTTAATCCAAAAGGTGAATCAAAGGACATTGAGGAAGAGGAGAGGTCTTCATCAGGGATGACCCCCAAAGAATGGTGCGACCACCTAAAAATGGTGGAGCACGTGTGGTAAAGGTGATGATGAGGGCGGAGATACAAGTGTGACGAATCGAAAATGGGAGGAGATGGTAATGACATACAGCATAAAAGAGGGAATTTTGGCTTAACAAGCTTGTACGTGAGGGGACAGGGGTCAAGCCCTGCCCTCCGTACCCCGCACGGTTATTTTTGCTTATGCACTATTATAACAACCAAATTATTCCTTATTTTAACCAAATTATATTGTCAATATTTTGAGTGTATTCAATTTTATATACTTTTAAGCTACTTCATTAATACTTCTGCTACATTTAATTTCGTTTAAGCTTTTTTTTATGATGGGATAATTAAGCAGATATAACATGTAGATGCATCAAAAGTTTGCATTTAATTGCTGCTGCTTCAGTCTGTCAGAAACTCAGCACAGCAAGCATTGTCTCCAGCCAATTAATCCACCATTTACCATCACATTTTCTGTAATATCCTGCAATAGAACTTACAGACACTGGTCCAGCTCCCTCATAACTTTAAGATTTGCTCTTTCAGATACCTGTGAGGAGAGAGATTTCTTTACCAGTAAAACATACCCATTCTGAAGAACTATGACGCACAGTCCCATGGGGATTTTTTGCCAAGAGTTCAATTCTTTTTTCTTTTAATTCAAATAGTTCTTACCACTAGACATGCAATGTTGCACCCAAAGGAGTACAAACAGAAGCCAGATAAGACTTTTTGATAAGCACTGAATGTTTAGTTGGACCCTTGGTCCTACTCTGCTGTGTAACCCTAGATGCAGAGCTTGAGTAACTGCTGTCTAAAGCAGAACAATACATCCCTGTCTCAGCACACCCTGCTCACTTCAGAGAGGGAACTCTTCTGTGCAAAGTCCTCTCTTCACTGAGTTCATCTTGAACTCCCCCTCTCAAAGCAAGCATGTCAACAGCACTCACAGCATATTGCATTACACAGCAGCCCAGGGGGACCCAGACCTCCATCACCAATGCATATATGGCTTTAATGAGCTTTTCTCAGGTCAGTAACATTGTCCTCCTGTCATGGGAGGAAAACCAAGCTGAAGAAAGGAAATATCATCTCCTTTGTAAGGCCACTCAATGTGTCACTGGCAAACTGGGGCAGACACTCGGGAAGCTCTCACTGCTGTACTGCAGGCAGTACTGACCACGACCCCATGGAGAACAGCCTTCACCCAGCTCACCAAACTGAAAACTCAGTGCTCCCCCAACACTAGAGTCTAGCAAGGAGCAGCTTACATCACAGGATAGGAGTGACTAACAATGAAAATACTGAAATGACAAAAATAGGCTTTGCAGCAATAAAGTCCAGCTATACTTGAACATTCGTGCATTCTACTTGAGACATTTCTGAAAATAATCATACTGTTGTCACTGCTTTTCTTGACTCATGTGGTGCCAAGAGAGAAATACAGATAACTGAAGCTTCAGCTGGGATGGTGCCTTTAACTATTGACTGGGTATGATTTAACTGTTGAGTAGGATTTAACTAATGAGTATGATTTAACTATTGAGTATGACTTCACTACTGAGTATGATTTGACTGTTGAGTATGACTTAACTATTGACTGGGTATGATTTAACTACTGAGCATGATTTAACTACTGAGTATGATTTAACTACTGAGTATGATTTGACTATTGATAGATGTTTGTTACTTCTCAAAACTAATGGGCAGTATTACCCAGGACAGGATTTATCCTGCAGACAAAGTTCAGGAATGCCACTAGTTCATCAGGATCCCTTCATAGCCACAACAGTCCATCTCAAAATGCTTAAAAATAAGGCCTTTACAGTCACAATTTTTTTTTGTTTGGGGGTAGTCCTTTTAGAGATGAGAATATTAATGATTTCCTAATTCCACCTTCAAATGCTTTGCAGAAACATTTGACTGTAACTTTGTGTGGGAGTAAATGGAAGAGTTACTTAAATAGCAGTACCAAACTGAACAGCTCAGCAACCTGTGAACATTCTTTAATCTTGATCCAACAGTCAACTCATGGCCCAGATAACAGCACCAGGGGTATATTTTGCATTCATTTAGGGTTTTACACCAGTACTGGAACAAAGCCACTCGCAGCACTCTAGCATCAGCACATTTTTTTTCCTCTCAGTCTCAATGTTCACCTCTCCCAACTCCCTGAAATTCTAGACACAAAGGCAGAACTTTCATTGGATGTCAAGGGTGAGGCACCAAAATTCTCCATCTGGTCCAGTGTGATAGCCAAAGTGATGCTGTGGCTGTAAATAGAAATGTTCAAAGAGCTGATCCACAGAACATAACATGTTGAGAAGGAGAGCAAGGAAAAAACAATAGGAAAAAAAGAAGCAAAAAAAAAAAAACCCGAAACAAAACAAAAAAAGAAAAAAGCCCCCAAGACCCACCTCCACAAACAAGTCCCAAACCAAACCAAACGGCGCTCACTATCTTAGTCTGCAAACAGCAAGGACAGCTTTCCTTGCCAGTCAAGCCTGGCACTCCGTTGTGGCTGCTCACGAGCTGGCATTTCACAGCAGGACCCCAGGCACACAACCGCTGGGCACGTGGTAAATGATCAGCAGGGATTGCTTTATCCCAGCCATGGGGCACCAAGGGGCACCTGGAGCACAGCACCATAAAGTGCACTCAGCAGAACGCTGACAGGCTGCTTTTCTTGTGAAAAAATGGTGAAAATGCCAGGTGAAATGCCTTAAAATATTCCAAATGGTTTCACTTTTCTTGCATTCATAAGGCAGCACATTTCTGCATTATTCTATTACATAACAGTGTCTTTTAATAGCATCCTTTCGTCCAGCCTCAGGAGAAAGGAAACACATTCCTTTATAGGGCAGTGGAATGGCAGTGATTAGCTCACAGCAGAACCAAAAGTTGATGATCAGTTGGTAAAATGCACGTGGTTTTGCACTGCATATATACAAGAATACAGTAAATTAAAGAAAAGGCTTCTTTTGTTGCAAATGCACTACCCTAGCCCTATTTAATGAATTAGTAATTCTAAATTCTCAGCTAAACTGCAGTGCTATATTTTACTGCTTCAGGCCAGATAATTAATATTTCAGAGTATGCACGAGACATGATGTAACATTACAAGACAAACATCTCAAATATTAAGTAAGAAATATACTTTTATTTTTATACTACCTGTTTCCATTCCTTCATACGTTTTTCTACATGTTATTGGAATAGCATTAGACATATATTCAAGCTTTTCTTACAAAAAATATATTCATTTATGGGATCTAATTCTTTCAATGGCAACAAACTTTCATGTGACAAATGAGGGACGTGTGACCTTAATACAGGTGGATAGGCACAGAAAATTTTAATGCTGTTGAGACAGAGAGGAGGGTCTAAATCTGGCTAGCCCCTAATCAAGAATTGCCATTAAATTCTGTAAAACAGTGGCTTTGTTAAAGAGAGAAATAGAAGTTCTTTCTCTCATGTTCATTGCTCATAGAACAGTAACTTAAAAGTATGACACACAAAACCAGAAAGCATTCCCCACTTTATATAAATATAAAGAAACTTGACATCCCATATGTTTTTGTGTACTGCCATTTTAGTCAGCATTAAAACTCAGCTCTCCCATAAAACCACTCCACACCAGTGGAAGTCACATGAGATCTTCAGGTGAAGCTGCATCTCTGTGCACACCCACCACCATCTCCTGGGCCAAACTGCTAACAGGGAAAATTGGGCTATTCCAGCTCTTTCCAAAGCCCACTCCTCTTCTTTGCTCACTTTCATTTATCCAGGGCCTGCCTGGCTATGCAGACAGGAGAAGGCAAGTGCAAACCCCAGGCACTGCCAACCCCACCTCAAGCACAAGGGAACTCCTTCAAAAGAGCAGTACCTACAAACTGAAATAAATATTAGTGTACTTCAGCCACAAACTGAAATAAACCTGTGGGAAACTGCTAAATCATTACTGTGAGGAGACAGATGTATAAAATATTGATATAAAGAGTGAATAAATAGAAAGGTGAGTGCTAAACTGCTAAATATTTAGAGAAACTCACCTGGGAAAGGGAAGGCTCCAGGGAGACCTTTAGCACCTCTCAGTACCAAAGGGGATCTACAGGAAAACTGAAGAGGGACTTGTGACAAGGGCATGTGATGGCAGGACAAGGGGTGAAGCTTTGAACTGCCAGAGGGTAGGTTTGTATCAAACAGCAGGAACAAATCCTTTCCTGTGGGGCTGAGGAGGCACTCTGGGCACGGGCTGCCCGGGAAAGATGTGGAAGCCTCAGACTTGAAAATGTTCAAGATCAAGTTGGATGAGGCTGCAGGTGGATCCCTGCATGCCTCTCTGGATCCCTGCATTCCCTGTGGATCCCCAGGGGCTGCAGGGGCTCAGCTGCCTCACCATGATCATCCCCAGGGGCTGCAGAGGAATCCCAGCTCTGCCCCTGGAGCACCTCCTGCCCCACTGCCCTTGGTGTCTCCAGCTTCTTTCCCTCACGTGTTCTCGGCTCCTCCTCCTCTCCTCTGGCTGGAATTAAAGCTGGCCCCAGCTTTGTTTTGATTTCTGCTTCGCTCTGCTGTCCCAGAGGCATTCCCAGCATCTCTCACTGTGCCAGGTTGGCCAGCAGCAGTTCCATCCTCTGAGCCAGCAGGGACTGGCTCTGCTGGACGTGGTGGAGGCTTCCAGCAGCTTCTCACAGCAGCCACCTCTGTGCCCCAACACCAAAACCAGGCCGTGCAAAACCAACACGATCAGTGAAGAGCATATTTAACTGTAGGACCATGTAGCTGTTGTAAAGAAATATTATTTTAACAATTTCCTTTTTTTCAAGGGCTAGATCTGGAACTGAAAGCATGTGTCCTTGTTCTTTGCAGTGGACTGAAAACCAAACAAGCCCTGACCAACAGCCTCAATTCAGATGCTAACAGTGCCCTGGTACCAGCCCAGGCCCTAGATATTGAACTGTCTTACAAGAAACTGAGAGAGATTCAACTTCATTCCCCAGCACCTTGGTTCAGTAAAGATGAAATTTCCAAAAGCCTGTCTTGGCCTAACTCAAATCTCACACTGGACAGCATCAGCTATTAGGGATTGTAAAGTTGTGCCACAAAGCTGTTGCAAAATACTCGTTAAATTTCCCCAAACATACAATTTTACTTCAAAAGCATTCATTTCTCCTAATGCATGAGGGGGAAAATAACTGACAATCATTCTCTTTACACACTTATAATCATTCTCTTTAAATAAGCAACCAAACTCTGAAAGGAAATCACCGTTTTCCTCCTGCCTTTTCTGTGTAATCCCAGGCACAGCTATCAACACATTTCATCACAGAAGATAAAGAGGATAAAAATACAGAGAAATTCAAATGAAGAGTTTTCAAATTTTCTGTTTTAGAATTTTGCTTCTCTCGTGCCTGTAAGAAAGTGCAAATAAAAGCTAAGTAAAAGAAAGGAGCTGTTCAGCATCCTCCCCCACAATATGGGAAAATGATATGTTTCTTCTGAGAGGGGTGTTTTAGCACAGCAGGATGTTCTTGTGTTGTGACAAGATAATGTGTGTGGAAAGCACTCCTGTAATTTAGCTGTCACACAGGCGCAGCTACTTGGTGCATGTGTGTCGAGGGAGAATTAGCTTTGATCTGAAAAAGGAATCAGATGGTTCCCATTCCTAACACTGAATCAGTCCTGGTGGATAAGAAATTAATCTGGCCATCTCACACACAGCCCCTGTCAGAGGGTTTAATGATGCTGGGACTGCATGGAGCAGTTTGCATGGGAAAAACTAATGTCAATAGAGATAAAGAACACTTTTTAAGGGTTTTTATCTGAGTGCTTCCACTTTGGAGCATCCTAGATATTTAAGGGCCATCAGAGTAACAATCTACCCAGTAAATTTTGCTGTAAAGGAAAAAACTGGAGTACTTAATCTTGAATAGACACTAAAGCTGGGAACTGAGAAACATTTTCTGCAGCTTTTGTGACTTCAATATTAGAGATACAGATGTGAAAACAGAATTCTTTTCACAATTATGCCTGCCAGCATTACACAGACCGACTCCAACTTGCTGTAGTTTAAACTGTTAAACAGCACAGCTGGTACTAGATTTTTTTCACTAAAATAACTCTCCCAAAAACTACTCAACTTCAGCCTCTGTGTTTTTCAGCACATGCTTCTTCAGACAAACAGAAAGCAAAAGCAATTCTAATTTGCAGGAATCAGACCACAAGAAAGGAAAAAAAAAAATTTGTGCACACTGTGACTTTAGAGTGACTATTTTGAGGAGCCAGTATGCTTGGTTTGAGGGACAGAGATCCTCATTCACCTCCTGCATGTGCTCACTTGAATGCACAAAGCATTTCCAAGAAATTCCAGAGTTCTTCCTGGACTGAGAATGCTTCAGTCTCTCAAGTGTGGCTGCTGCTACAATTTACCTGTGACTTTTCCTTTGCCACGTGGGGAAAAAAGGCTAAACAACAAGAAAGGAAAAAAACCAAAAAAAACCAAAAAAAAACCAAAAAAAACCAACCAAACCAAACCAAAACAAAAAACCAACCCACAAACAAACAAAAAAACCCTACTTAAATAAGGCCTGAGTCTGCAGCATTCCTTTCTGCCATACACATCGCAGCTCCCCAAAGTCTCACCTCCAGGCACAGAGAAGTCCTGAATTGAGAACCAGTCACAGAGACTGCCCACAGCCATTTAAGGCAGCAGTAGGAGCCAGCACAACAATTGGAAATTGAACCCATGCTTGTTCCTAAACAAGTACAGGTTTGGCTCTTCCAGTTTTTGACTGGTTTCTGTTTCCTAAAGACTGTCCTGATGGAGTGAAAACACCTACCCTGATGCCATCTATCCTACCTAGAGGAATGTAGTCCTTACTGCCAGAATTCCACTGCTATAAATGGGTATCCCCCCCTCACTGTCCTCAGTTCATGACAATAAACAAGAGAATAGGTGCACACAGATGGGCTGGTTCAGTATTCAGGGCAGCCCAGGCAGCAGGGCACACAAAGGGGAAGGTGCATGTTTTAAAGCTTGCAGCTGATAGAGTAGGAGTGTAGACAAGAATGAGGGCTGTGGTGAGAGCCAAAACCAGATAATTTTACAGGATGGTACATCCCTTCTCAGGGAAGAGAACCAAGTCCTCTCTCGATATCTCTGACTGCATACACATTTGTGTGGCCATTAGCTGTGCTCCTGAACAAATGACACGCCTGAGCACTGAAATTCCCATTTTCACACCGCCTTCTAAGATTCATTCTTGGATGTGAAGAGAACATACATTAACTGGGCAGTTCCACACACATTACCTGTGTTTGTCCTCTCAGCCAGACCAGGGAAGGCAGAGCAGTATTTCACAATCCAGCCCATAAGATAATTTTTCCAAGGCACAAGAATTAACAGCTCTGATACCAGCCCTTCTCTCAGAGAATCAGCTCTTTGCAGGTGTCCTCTAGGCAAATGCCTTTTATTTTCCCCAGCGATACCATTTTCTATTAGCTACTTATCTGCTTTCCCTCAGGTACCTGTGTTCTTTCTTCCTGACTCTGCAGTAAGAACAACCTCTTTACCTGCAGAAAAAAAACACCACCCAAACCATGAATAAAATAAAATAAAACAAAACAAAATAAAACACCACCTCCTTGGCCTCTTTCAAGTACCCCTTTGCCATCCAGTCTCATGGTGATCAGGCAGCTGGCAAATTGCAGAGGCTCTTGGTGGCTGTTGGTTGGTTTTTCCTCCTTCCCTGGAGGAAATATCCACTGCACTTCCCTCTCTTGTCTTTCCCTGTAATCTCCATCCCCTTGCCCTGCAAACACGAGGGATGGAATAACAAATAAAATGAAAATAAATATTAATAGAATAAAAAGACATATTTAAGAATAAAAATCCTGACCTACTCTACTCTTCCCCCAATTACAGAGCAATTATTCGTCCCTTGCTCAAATATTTGAGTGTTTTTTTGTGTGTGTTGCTGTTGATGATTGTGTGTTTATTTTTCAATATTCTTGTGCATCATTGGTCTACTTCACTGCCTTCTCAAATGATTCTTCTGAGGAACACTGAGATTTTACTATAATCTTATTTAAAATACAATAGATGGGATTTTGTCTGGATCTGTATTCTTGGCTGCAAAAGGACAAGTAGTAATAGAACTATGGTAGTATGGTAGAAACAGCTTTTTCTCTTCCTTTTTTTTTTTTTTTTTTTTTTTTTTAATCTCTGAAGAGAAGAACAAAAAGGAACTTGAAAAACCTGTGTATGCAGCATTGGGCCAGTTAAAAAATGTAGCATTTGTGTCTCCAAAAGTTTATTATATATAACCTGAAAACCAGAAAATGACCAAGTCAGAATCTGAATCACAAGTCAGAATCAGGATCTGAGTAGGCAGAAAAACCTCACCAGGTCTGTCCTGGGTCTGTTAGACATCCAGACACAGAGTTGTTTACCTTGCTGTACAAAGAGTTTAATGGCTTCCAGACACACAGCACTGCCCTGTAATCAAAGAGAATTAAAGTGCAATTAATGACACCCTTTGAAATGAATAGATCAGTTGCCCAGTGGTACCATTGCCATCCCTAATATTCTGTGAGCTGGGTAACTGAGGCAGGAATTGTAGCTACAGCACAACTTATTCTGTGCACAGTGGCCATCAGCTGCCTTTCATGGTTTGCACACCAAGGAAAGGGCTGCAACAATTCAAATAGCACACAACAATGAAGCTGGAAACAGGCATTCCCTGCTTCCTGGTGGAAAGGCAGCTGCAAGAGCTGGAGAAAAAGAACTTACAGGACAGGAGAACCTGGGCTAACTCACTAGGTGTGCAGAACATTCAACAACCTGTGTTTATTTGAGGAAGGTTTGATGTGGCCAGCCACAAAAGGAACCAGTCATTATTTGCTCCAGAATGCAAAGTTTGTTCATTTATTTTTTTGTTGTTTTTAAGTAAAACAACACACACACAGACACACGTGGATGGCTCTTTTAGAGTCAGTAGTGAGTAAAGGATTGTGTTGAAATTCCAAAATGATAATTCTCACATTAGCAACGTTATTAATGGCATTCCAAAGCACCTGCCCAAACCACAACTTCAGAAGCAGCATGGATTCTTCCTTGCAGGGAAAGCTCTACCAGCAGTTTTCAGTAAAACATATCTCAGTACAGTAAAAATGTTTTACTGCTCAACAGTGAGGGCTCGATGTTCATTTGGGAGAATGCTGCATATTTACACCTCTCTGGAACCACCCCAGGAGATTCTGGAGAGCTAATCACACAGAGCATCTCACTGAAACAAGCACCCAGGTAAGGAATTCCTGATCCCCTGCCCATGGCAGTGGTGTCCTGCTGAAACCACCCACACATCACTCCACCAAGAAGGAATGGTACTTGCTTTTTCCAACATGCAGACACAGCCTCACCAAAAACCCCCACCTTTCCTGATTTCCTGTCTTTTGACCTTAAAAATCTGCCCCTAAAGGGCTGTGGCTATGATTTGGTTATCCACATTACAAAGAATCTTCGGTGCTTTTCCCTCTGCCTTTTCAGAGGCTTCCAGAATGCTTGAGCTCATGCCTCGTGTTGAAACCTCACATCTTGAAAAGCTTTGTTTTGTCTCTATAAGCCAGGAGTCAATTTTATCATTTCTTCCTTCCCAGCATATATCTTCCCTCCCAGCATTTATCTTCCCTCCCTATTTCTTATAATGGTATTTCAATGTGTACATCAATTCATTAATTTAATCTTATTGTCTTTTCTGTTTGCATTTCTTTGCAAGCCTGCACTTGGCAAACTGCCAATTCTAGAACACTTGCATTTCCTAGCTGACAAAATTGTCCAATTCCAGGAAGAGCTAAGAGCATACCACTTAAAAGGGTGACTTTTATAAAAGTTTTCCATAACTAAACTATTATCTGGGTTTGTTCTCTCCTCCCCATGGCCACTGAAAATGTCTTCCTGTTTTTGTACTATTAAACTTTCTTCTTCTGAAACAGTTGGGAGAGATCCCTTACCTAAGCCAGCTACGTTCTGTCCCAGGAACTACCAGGGAAAACACTGTCTGAGCAGGCCAAGTAAAAGAGCCAGGAATACTTCAGCAGGAACTCGTTTAGGCGGTTGAGGCAATTGAGATGCCAGTTTTGGGAAATGTTCCCCGTTACTGTGGGACAGGATTTACATCTTGGCTCGTTTAGGCGGTTGAGGCAATTGAGATGCCAGTTTTGGGAAATGTTCCCTGTTACTGTGGGACTGCTTATGAACCATAAATCCCCATTTTGCGCACGATCACTTTTCACTACATTTTTGAGGTCTAGATAAGAGCTTTTGTAAAACTGACCCATGAAATGCCTCTCTTTTCATTAATATTGCAATAAACTAATATACACAGGAAAATAATAATTATTAACTACTTTTAAACGGACTTTTCTCTTGATCTAGAACTCATGAGATTTCTGAAATAGCTTCAGATGTGCTGTTCGCAGCCTTACATTATTCTCCATTATACAGCAGACCAGCTTGTTCCAGCTCATTCTTCAGTTACAGCTCTTCAGAAGGACCCAAAAAATTGGATGGAACCATGGGGACTGAATGGCAACCAGATCCTTCAACAGAGTAGCAGTGTGATTTTCCCTGACTAAAGCTATAAAAGACATATGTACACACAGATGTATAAAAGATACAAATACATCATGCAAAGCAATATCTTAGCACCAATGAGAACTTTTTTAACACGCTGAGCAGGCATGCACTGGCTTGAGAGGCCCACACTACACATTCAACATTTGGGATCTCCATTACACCAGCATATAACCTAACCCAAATTTTGTTTATAAAACCCCTAATAAAAAGCCAGGAGGTTGCTCCTCTGAGTCTGCCGTTCCACCTTTTATCCTTTCCTTATTCCTCTCCCTGTAAGCCAAATAAAGAGCCATGATTTCATAGCTGCCTGCCCCTGGTGGGTTACCACCTGCTTTGCAGCTGGTGGGTCTCTTTCTTTACATGGAGCAGTTCTCAAACCAGCCCTTCCTTCTGGCACCACCAGACAAATTTCAGTCCCACTAAAACTTTGTGTCCAATTGCCTTCATATAATCACAGCCACAACCCCAAGCCCTCCTGTAATTATTCCAAAAAAGACAAAAAACCTGCAGCAGTTTGAAAACCTGCCTTTTCCATCCAAGAATTAATGGTCTGTTTGCTCCTTCCGGAGACTACATATTGTGACATTTTGCTCAGTCTAACAGATGCTACAAAAAACTCCTCTTAAAGCTGTGACCCTTATTCTTGCTTACTGCTTCTGCATAATGTGAAAAGACATATTAGCAGTCCCTCCAGTAACTGAGAATTACTGCAATGCATTTATTCTTTACCTAAGTGTTTTTCCACATACACAAATTTCCAATGAAACTCAGCCCTGTTGTAATGAAAACTCAGACTTGTGCCCTTGTGTTTCTCCTGATTGTTGTTTGATTTCACTCTTGTTTTTATTACAACCCTCTAACAGCAGATGTATTTTATTTAAGGACCTGAGAAGGAAGCAAGTATCTTTTCAGGACAAAGGAATAAGGGCATTTCAGAGAGGATTTTACTGAAGAAACTGTTGTTACCATGATTAAACCTTCATTTAAGAATTAACTGGTATGCCAGCAGAACAAGTTCAGATATCATGACATGTACTGAGATACTCGATTTCACTCTATTAAGAGAACCTATATAATTCAGATTTGTTGTTCAGTATGTTCAAGTATGGAGGTAATTTAAACATGTTTTATGTACATGATTTTGTATAAAAACATGTTTAAAGTTTGCTATTAAGATTTTCTTCTTCAAAACAAAACACACTAGCATCTTTAGGATTTCATCAAAGACATTTTTTACATTAAGACAGCAATTTAATTTTTTAAAATTCAGATGGCAGATCTCGTTCCTTGCACAAATGTACTAAATGATGATGTGCAACTTGGCCTTGCTAAAAGCACTTTGTGTGAATTATCACATTCAGCCATGCTGATCGTATTTTGCACTTGTTGCAGCTGAGGTGCTTGGACAGGCATCTCCAGTCCTGTTGTGATAAAGGCACACTGATAAAGGAGCACTGCACTCACTCCAGCTGCACTGGCTTTATGCAGCAACAAACACCAGACTGGGCAGAAGCAGTGAAATGAAGAAGAGTTCAGTCCACTGAACTCTTGAGAGAACAGAGCACACAGCAAAACCCAGCACCAGGATGCTCTCCATACCTACAGATTTACCCCTTTCCCCTCTTTCTCTCTCAGTTTCTTTGCTCTGACAGTGCTGTTTCTAAAAAGCCCTGTTTTGGAGTGCCATCTGTATGAAAAGCTGCATTGTGCCCAGGGGAATAGATCCCTAACCCACAAAAGCCTTCTGGAGTCACCACTCTGCCTCCTGCACGCACTCAGGGATTCTCCAGAGTTATTATCCAGGCTGAGGAGATCTTAGCAAAGGCTTTTGTATTGTACCAACTGCAGGAGCTCCAAAGGGATTTTCATGCTAATGATTCTCTTTAATCTCCATATAATTCAGGCCAGCTAAAAATAGACCTTTTACAAACAATGAATCATCGTGACTTGAAGTGGATGCAACTCTGCCACAATAAAGTTGAAATCTCTGCGCCAGAGCACCCTTCTTCACTCTCTGCACCTAACAGCCACCCAACAAGCCACTGACAAAAATCAATACAGTTGATTTTTCTTCTCCCCTCTTACTTCAGGTGTCAGTACGATGACCAGACACAAATAAAGAAACAACTCCAAGTACCATACTAATTTGAAGGATAATTCCAGAAACTAAATAGGAACTTAAAAATTTTCTTTTAAATTAAGACAATTAGTAATGAGTTAGTCAAATCTCACAACAGTAGCCAGGGTAATTTCTTTTTTGAAAGGAAAGAAAGAAGTACCCAGCCCCAGAGCAGGCTGTAGAGCCACTTGCACTGCTGTTTAACCCTCCTGGAACAAGTGAGAACTCCGAGACATACACAGCAGCTGAACTGATTACGTGCGATTAATTAGCATCCATCTCACAATAATTAGATCTGTCTAAAAAGTTTTTGCATAGCATAAAAACACTTGTATTCCACATGCAAAGGTATCTCCTAGTGTCTCGCTACCAGGAGACAAACAGCTTTGCAAATCTATCTTCAAAGGTCAAGCAGGCCTGGACAGGAAAGGGTTAGTTTTGCATCTGTTGTCAATAGCCCATTTTACTCAAAATACTGTCACCAAAGGAAGCAGAAACAGTCATGTTCAAATCCTAATCAGAAATTCAAATAGAAATTAAAAAAAAAAAAAAACACAAAAAACCAATATAATTGGTTGCCTTCCACAGTTCTTGTAGATTCTCTGAATTTTGCCAATACCCTTAAGGAATTCCCTTAAGACAAGCACATAAAATAAAGGATTGTATGCATTTTTCTTAGAAAGAAGGTGGAATAAATGAACAACTGCAGAGCAAAGGCCAACTATTAATATCAGAGGTTTAACGCTAAGGGAGATCCAGACCCTGGCTGATGAAAAGTAAGCATAAGATAAGCTGAAAGATTGTTTCCTGGACTTTTAAAAGCTTCCACGCATGAACTTCTCTGACATTTGCTTTTGGATCTTCTCATTTTTTATTTTGTTCTTTTTCAATGGAAGTTAACAGTGTGATCCCTGGGTTAACCCATGTACCTTGCCAGCAGTGAGACATATCTCTCAACTCAACTCAACCTTCATGACTCTGCTGTGCTGGGGTCCTGTAAAAGGATGCCAGCACCAGTTTTGGGTAGCAGGATAGAAACAAAGTCCCAGCAGTGTCCTGCAGTTGCCATGCAGCCTCTCTCACACAGGATCCTGACACAGCAGTCTGAGCTGGAAGGGATCCACAGGGACCATCAAGTCCAGCTCTTCAGTGAGTGGCCACCTGGAGACCGAGCCCACAGCTTGGTGTTATCAGGACCATACTCTGGCCAGCTGAGCTCACCTCCGGGCCACTGCACAATGAGGAATTACACACAGTTTTAAGCCCACTCAGTTTTAAAAATGTCGTGGTTTTTTTTTTTTTTTTTTTTTTTTTTAATTATTGCAATTAAACCAATGGGCCCAGATGAAAATCATCACCCAGGAGACAGACACCACAGCTGTGACACCTCTGACTAACAGAACAGCCCAGGCAAAGAAACACATCCTGAAGGACACCAGGAGAAGTGAGCCCCCCAAAACAGAGGGCTTAAGCTGCATTTTCCATAATCCTTCCTAACGAAACTAAAGGAGGAGAGATTTGCATTGGGTGTTAGGAAGAATTCCTTCACTGTGGGGGTGGTGGGGCTCTGGCCCAGGGTGCCCAGAGAAGCTGTGGCTGTCCCATCTCTGGAACAGCAAGCTGCTGTCCTGGGTGGCATCCCTGGCTCATCTTAAGGCTGCTTCTAACACAAACCTTTCTATGATTCTGCGATTTCTGGGCAGCAGAAGAGACTTCTGGTCAAAAGGAGTCCATTCTCTGCTCAGGCATTTTTCCCAGTGCAGAGCACAAAGAGGTCAGGGAGAGGTGTTAAGATCCAGATGTTAAAATTGTCTCTACCCAAATGAAGGTGCAAACAAAACCGATATGCTGAAGTCAATACTAAAGATTTATATCTAACAGTAAATGTGGGGTGGGGAGGGAGAGATAGAAAAAAAAAAGAGGGGGGAAGAGAAGGAAAGTGACAGAGGGATAGCCAGTGTGTGCTGACAGCATTCCACTGGAGCTTCCAGTCCTCTCAGTGTGAGGGTGGAGGGGATGGCCACAGTGATCCACCTGGGGTCAGGGAAGCCTGAAAACACAGAGTACCCCGGGTTTACACTCACACAGGTTCCCATGGGAATGCCCAGCCACCTCCCCCAGAGAAGCAAGTTTTACCCTGGATGATTGAATACTTTGGATCAGGGGACTCTTGGGGAGCCTCTGATGGGATATGACACCATGTAAAACACTGCAGCTGCCTCTTACAGAAGAGGTAAAATAATCCAGTTTGCACACAAAATATTCCAAAGCCCTTAGCTGCCTTCCCTCTTTGTAGCTATTTTGGCTTTCAGCTTTAGTTTCTTCCTCTTTCCTCTTCTAGTTTTTCCTTCCTGCTTACAGTTTCTTTCCTTGCTTCTTACTACCAAACACTGTTCTCTCTCCAAGCCAACAGTTACCAAACTGTCACATTCATAGAAGAATTAACATTAAAGTTGGACTCCAAATTCTTGAGTTACTCCAGAAATTACTGCAGAGAACATCGAAGGAAGTACAGTGACATAACATACCCTAAAGACCTGAAGTAATCTGGCCTGGAGGAGACCCACTAAAGAATACTTGTTGGACCTTACTAAGCCTTGGCACAGCTCCTCTAGAAAGGTTGTTCTGACATGAATAGCACACATGTATATGGACATACATATCAAGACCAAGTTGCAGCTGCAGGCAACAAGGGTAACAGTGAGATCCTTCTGCATTTCTGAAGGAACAAAGACACCAGGGTTCACTTTGCTCACCAGCAACTGAAACAAGTATTCTGTGAAATGTGAAAGAATTTAAGGGCATTGAAGTGTGAAATGTGGAAGAACTTAAGGGCTATCTAGTGCATAGATGCACCTCCCTACTTACAATTTTGCTTGTCATTTCTCAGGACCAAGAAATCCTCAGAAGGGTAGGTACTCTGATGATTTCCTGTTGTGTAAGAAATAAGAATAACCATTTACAGAGGATGGCCATTGGAATGACTTTTTAGACTCCCTTGGCTCAGACTGATATTTTGAAAATTTTCAGATCTTATTGCCCCAATGAGTCAGAAAAAGCCTTTGTGGGGTCGGTTAACTTTGTGTGTGTTGCACCTCAAGCACATCAACACCGGGACCTAGCTTAGAAACTTCTGGTGAGCTGCCATGTGCTTTTCCCTCAGGTTCCTTGATTTCTACCTATTCCTTTGGGTTCTCTTTTCAGCATTACACATATTATTCCCTTACATTACTTAAACTTGGTTACAAATTTAAACTCATGTCAGCAAAGTCCTTCCTTACAGTTTGCCAGAAGCTTTCCAGCTCTGTGTACTTACTATATTCACACCAATGATGTGTGTTTCAACTGTCCATGGACCATGATTGCAGAGATGACTGGTTTGAATTTTCTACAAAAATGAACACTATCCTCATCATAGCCCTTTAGTAAGTGATGTTCCATGGGTGTTTTCAGCAGCATACACATCCCAGAAAAATACTAGAACATAAAAGATGCCTATTTCTTTCTCACCTTGCATTCTACTTCTTTTTCATGGCATTTCCACAGTGCTGTAGAAAACAATATGCATTTTCCAGATTAAAAACTGTCTCTCAATTTTTGTCCCCAATGAATGTTCCACTGTGCCACATGCAATCTTACAAGTGTCCCGAGAGAGAGTATGAGTGGGGAAATTCCACAGTACCTTTGTCTAGATTAGATTATTTGTAATGGTGACATCTGCATACAAACTGCCTTAGGAAACAATAAAAATTGATCCACTTTGTTAAATTACTAATAATGCTTTCATCTACATTTCATTAAAGAAAACTCTCATACATTGCTTGCCTGATAGGCAAGTAATAACCCCAACATCCTGACTTGGTTATCATCTCCATTTTTCAGTTGCTGTAACCACTCCATTCTAAATGAATACAAATGCAAAAGAACAAGGATTAGCCTGCCCTACAGTGCTTTGATTTATCCCTGCTTTGCCTTATTCTCCATTGCTGCCTAAACTGGATAAAGCTCCTTAAACTGAAGGAAGAGCAGGTTCCTTTCCCTCCCTCTCCAGAGGGACAGCACAGGAACTGTGATGAGGAAAGGACCATCATCATCATCACACAGGTCACCTGTATCTTCCTGTGAACCAGCTGAGATGCCTGTGGAAGTTTCCTTGTATATTTAAACAACTGGCTCTGGTACTTAACACTGTGGAAATTATTCACTAATAAATTTTTAAATTTATATATTTCTCAGAAAAAAAAAAGTTAAACTGAAAACACGTCTTCCCACTGAAATTTTTGCTAGACATTGTCATTGGTTCCTGGTTTTGTAGAAAACTGTGGTGCCAAAATAAATCATATTAAAACTGCTATTAAGGAACTTTCACTAGGAATGCTGTGAATCTGTCAGTCCATGGGCTGTAAAGAACAAACTCTAACAAAGATTTCCTGGAGCTCACCAGCAAAGAGGGATGTAATATCTCTGTGACAACACAAGTTGTCTCCATCAGCATAAGTGCACCAACATATTCAAGATGCCTGAAACATCCCTGGTTTGCATCCATATAGACAAAATCTACGTAGAGTTATCAAGTTTTTACTTTTTCCCTTCAAAAGTATATTCCTTTTTTTTTTTTTTTTTTTTTTTTTTACATAGGAATAACATTTTAAAGAAATCAGATAGCAATATTTAAAACTGTAGGCTTCAGAAATCTGTATTACAAAACCAGCTCACATAATGTGGAGTTTTTAAGCACCTGATGAAAATTTCATAACTTGATTCTCTTTTGGAGGTGTTCCTACTATGTGCACAAATGAATATTCACAGTTTGATTAAAAAATCAGAATAACCTTTTCCAAAGCATTCTGATCTTAGCAACAGTGAATATATTCCTTGGGAAGATGGTCAAAAAGCCACCTTCTTCCTTCCTTTCCACCCTAAATAAATGCAGCTTGTCCATTCGGAGTTTATTTTACTAATACACTAAACAAGAACACTGGTGTGGGGAGCAGAGGCAAGTTACTAGTGCTAATTTCACACCAAGATACTACTGGTGGCTGTTTCAGATGGCCCCGTTGAGAGCTCCACACATCAGAGCATCTTTATCTGCTTGGCCTGCTAGAACAATGCTATTTTGGGGGGGAAGGTGGGGGGAGTAAGAAATCTATTTTTCAAGTAACAGATGGATAAACAGATGGGTGGAAAAGTCCACTGAATAGTGTGTTGGCTGCCTGTCACTGCCTGTAGGCCAGCCAATAAATATCATATGGATTAAACCTGTAAACGAACATGTCCCTGTTTAATGAGTTCTTGCAGAACAGTAGGTGTTTTCTTGCCAATACCCATAGGAATGAAGTGCCACCCTGGATAAGGTGAATTTTTGCAAGGAGACCAAACACCTAGGCACAGTTTGTTCTAAGATGAATAATCAAAAGCAAACAGGGAAGGAAGCCATGTGGTGAAGTGTGTGCATCTTTAGAGACTGGCTGTGAGGTGGCCCTTTTGCACATCTGGAATGTGCAGATTCCTGCAAATAACTTCACTTTCAGGATACAGTTTACACTTGGATAATATTTTCATACTCCTTACACCTCTTGTGAGAATTTCACATTTTTTTCCTCAGGCTTGCATAAAGTGCTTAGTTCAGCAGCCAGCCACAGAGGCACCACCCCAGACCAACAGCAGAACACATATTTCATCCTCTTCGGAGAGATTCTCTCTATTTAGGGCTAACACAAATTAATGGGAAAAATGCTGACATGACATGAAATTCCACATTTTCCGGCACTCAGGCTCCCCAGTGCCACTAGCACCTTGCATTGCAGATGATGACAATTTGCCTTTCTGCCAAGGGCGCCGTGGCTGTGAGGAAAGGGTGGCTCCCACTCACCTTAGAACGTTCCTCAGCACATGGATCATTACGTGTAAGAGCAGTGCCTTTGCTTTTCTTCCAGCCCACTGCCTAATATTCACTCAGTCATTTCTAGGTCCTCTAGAGACAGAGTTGTTAAATTTTTTTCCTCATTCAACAAACCATCACTGGTTTTACCAAGAGAGGTAAAAATCTCCCAGGCTCAGCTCCCTGGGCTGCAAAATGAGACTGAGAAGAAAACACTGCACTGGAAAATCTGCCTGGAGAAGGAGTTCAGCTCTCCTGAGCAATGATCCAGTGCCTCCCCCACATGGGAATCTGCTTCCTGAAGTTATTCAGAAAATACAAAACAAACATTCAGGTACAATAATTACATGTGGATTTAAGTGTTAACATCACTCTCAATTTTTCACGGGTAGTAGAAATCCATTTGCTGATTTTCAAAAAATTCCTTGGAGACAGTATTCCTGAAGGGAGACTGCTGGACTTGTTGATGCCACAAAACATAAAAATATTTATTTGTGCCTAGATGGAAAAATACGGAAAAAGAAAATGCAAAATATTTTGTTATGAAAATATAATCTCACTACCAAGAGGTGGGGTCAATTTCATTAAAAAATTCTAAAAATGTGTAGAGAGTTACAAAAAAGTTATCGTTGAGAACAATATTTTGCACCACTATCAGACATAAAACTCTGGATGCACCCAACAGAATGTTGCATGACAACAGCAAACTGATTATTACTGGAAAAGGGAATAAAAAATGAGTGCAAAAATCCTGAATTGGTGAGAAAAAAGATTTGACCTAAGGTAGACATGGTGAATATTATCTTTGAAACTCAGTAGTACATTTTGCCATATGAAAGTATCAGCATGAAGGCTTCTTTGCCTTTACACATCACCTTTTCCTTGAGGAGCTCCAAATCCTGTAAAGAGGTTAACAGCTTTACAAGATTAATTAGTTTAATATTACTCTATTTGTGTGAAATGTAATTAACGTGACATAAGGGGAAAGAAACCACCAGCACTTTAAGACAATCATTTAAAAAACTTAAATTTGAAATTTTACTAAGATCTAAGAAAAATTATATTAAAATTTAATAATTTTTTAAAAAGCATAAAAGGACCTGATCAGTTCAGTGCCCCAAAGAGCTTGGAAAGCAGAACTGTGAAGAGCTCAGCGAAAGATTTGGACTGCAGTGTTTGTCCTGCACCATCTGTTGGAGAGCCCAGAAAGTCAGGGGCTCGGGGTGCAGCAGAAGACTAAAGACAAAACTGCTCCAAGGACAGCAGATTCCTGTTGCCTACAGAACTTCAGGAGCACTGCCACAGGGTGCCCAGGATCCCTGCAAGGGTTAAAGGCCAGGCTGGATAGGGCTCTGAGCAACCTCCAGCTGACACTGCCACAGGGTGCCCTGGATCCCTGCAAGGGTTAAAGGCCAGGCTGGATAGGGCCCTGAGCAACCTCCGGCTGTGGAACATGTCCCTGCCCATGGAGGGCTGCAACGAGGTAAGTTCTCAGCCAAGCCAGGCCATTCCATGGTTCTGTGTAAGAGAACACAAAGCACTGGAGTGATGCCGTGAGCGGGGATGCCAAGAAAAGTGATGCTGTGCCCAGGGATGCCGTGAAAAAACACATGCGAGAGATTTCTGATCAGAATTTCCTGATTATTTCTTCTCTGCCACAGGAGCAGAGGCAGGGGACAGAAGAGGATTTGGCAGGCCACTGGTGCAAGATGACACTCCCAGTGGTGCTGGGTCCTCAGTGTAACACAGGCAGCTGATGCCTGCTCTAAGAGGCTCAGAGAAGCCTGTAAATATCCCTTTTTAGCTCCAGAGCCTTGACAAGGGTCCAGCACACCCAGCAAGGCCACAGCGCTGAGCAGCCCTCAATCCATCCATGAGGAGTGCACTGCTCCAGTGCACCCACAAACAGATAACTCCAGCTTTTTAAAAAGCAGCTCTCATTTTTCTTGCCTCTTTGGCATGTGCTCGTGCAGACATTGCTTGGATCCAGTCTTGCCTAGGGCTGGAGAGCTCCTGAGTAGCTGGTTAGATTTTCTTCGGCACTACAGCAGCCCTTGGAGTGACTGCACACCTCTAGGTCTGATTGAAGGGGTGAATTAAAAGTAGAATATTCTCTTTTAGTGTAATGTAGCACGTAACCATGCATCTTGCTGTACACTTAGTCATCCCTCTATGTGTGAATAAGCCCTCCTGTGAAAGAGCTGCTCTACTCTGGGCATTTTATTATGATTGACAGAATCTGTCAGAAACCATAGTGAGGTTTTTGGCCTCTTTTCCTTAACTTACATGTAGCAGAAAATGGTATTTTTTTTTTAAGTAGTAGGAAAGTTAATAAAACCACTAGAAAGACAGCTGACATAAAGAAACACAGTCACTATCTTTCTACCTCTCGGGACTGGAGAGTTTCAAATTTTGCCAAGCAAATCTTTGTCCAACTCTTTCTTTTTTAAACACAGAAGCCTTAGACACCTGAGATAACGAAATAATTCCATAGAAGCTTAGATTAAAATTAAATGAGGTTTAGATGTGTTTCTGAGCTAATTTTTTCTCCTTATCTGGTTAGTCTCTGGAGTCTTAGAAATGCCTATGTCCCAGCTCCTTAAGGCAATTCCAAGTCCTCAAAGCTTGACAGCATCCAAGATTTCATAATACAATTATAGAGTGGGAATTTATTCTACTGAATAAGAGCAACATGAAACAATCCAGTGTTCTCAGCCTGCTGGATGCATACAGATTCAAAGCTATTTCTCTCTCAGTATCTTTGTGTCCTAGCAAGGATGGGTTATTCCAGAGAACACCAGCCAAATCCGGGCATGAAGTAATTGCTCACATAAAAGTACACACAGTGAAGATTATTGCTAGCCTTTCCAGAGTCTCCTCTTTCTTTTTGATTGCTTTTTTTTCTCAAGATCTATGTCACAGGCAGACTTTGTTTTCTCAGCTATCAAGACAATTTTTGACACTTGGCTACTTCAGGCTTACCTTTTCAGCACACAGTGCAGTTAGGTGCATCCAGCTTCTCCCCTCTGCAGCTTTCAGCCCAATGCCCAGCAACTCAGCTAACAGGTGATTAGATTGCTGTACAGGCTGATGCCATCTGCAGTTGAGCTCACCTGGGACATTATTTCACCAGTCATGTAAGGAGTCCCCAAAAATCTCAGCCATAGGACACACAGCTGCAGCACAATCCACAGGATCACAGAATATTCTGAGTTGGAAGGGACTCAAAGGGAGCCCAGCTCTGGGCCCTAGGCAGGACACTCCAGGAGTCACATCACATGCCCAAACACCTTGCATTGTCCAAACACCTCCTGAGCTTTGCCAGGCTGGTGCTGAGCACTGCCCTGGGGAGCTGTTCAGTGCCCAGCCACCCTCTGGGTGAGGAACCTTCTCCTGATATCCAGCCTGAACCTCCCCTGACCCAGCTCCAGGCCATTCCCTGAGTCCTGTCCCTGTCACACACAGCAGAGATCAGTGCCTGCCCCTCCACTGCCCCTGGTGAGGATGTTGAAGGCCACCATGAGGTCTGACCTCAGTCTCCTCTTCTCCAGGCTGAGCAGACCCAGTGCCCTCAGCCACTCCTCACATGCCTTCCTCTCAGGGCCTTTCACCTTCCTCGTGGCCTCCTTGGATGTTCTCTAATGGCCGCATCTCTTTTTTATATGGTGGCACCCAGAACTGCCCCAGCACTCGAGGTGAGGCTACCCCAGCTCAGAGCAGAGCAGGACAATCCCTGCCTTGCCCAGCTGGCCGTGCTGTCCCTGATGTCCCCAGGGCAGGGCCGGCCCTCCTGGCTGCAGGGCACTGCTGGCCCAGCCAGCTTGCCATGGACCAGATCCCCCAGGTCCCTTTCCACGAGGCTGCACATCCAGCCAGGGCTGCCCCCAGGTGCAGAAATTGGCACTGCCCTTGCTGAACTCCACATGGTTTGTGACTGCCCATCCCTTTAACACTCTGAGGTCTCTCTGCAGGGCCTCCCTGCTTTTGGGGAAGTCAGCAGCTCCTTCCCATTGCGTATCACCTGCAAACTTACCCGGTATCCCTCCAAGTCCCGTGTGCAGCTCTCCCCAACACTGCCAAGAGAGGGTCGTGGCCAGGGCTTCCACACACACCATCAGTGCCCACGTGGATCCTCTTCACACACACCTACCAACACCAGCCTAGAGCTGACTAGCTCTGGAAGTGGTCTGGAGGACTCCCAGCAGGATTTATGTGTCTGTAGTCACCCAGCTGTCACACACAGCTCCAACCTGAGCCTGCCAGTAGTGCCCAGGAAGGACCTGGGCCAGCTTCTGTGCTGACACATCCAGGGCTGTGCCCCATCAAGCTGCTGCTTTGGAACCAGCAGCAGCTTGATCGGGCACAGCCCCATCGCAGATGTGCTCCTGAAGTCAAAATATAGTCTGTTCATGTGTGTGACCCTGAAACATCAAAGCTGCTTTGCTGCAGAGACCATCTTGACCAGAATCCAGGTTGCCATACCTGGAATATTTGGTTTTTAAGGCCTACTTTAAACACAATATATGCTAGTGCTATCAGTGCCTTGCAAAGGTGTGCAAGAGAGTCTTATAATTTGAATGATCATAACAAATACTTTCAACAAGTGTGTTATCATTTAGAAAAATTTAAAAAAACCCAATAAAACAAAAAAACCACAGAAGAATGTGGTTGTATGTATATTATTACTAAAGTTGCAACATTAATGTTGGGTTTAGACCCTGAACCTCTGAATCTCTTACCACTGGATAAAATAAAAAACCTGATCAGTATTCTTTGAAAAACACTTCGCTAAAAACTTTGGCATTTAAGTGACAGTAACCCCCAACATGGCTGGTTTTATTTCCTCCATGGTTTTCTTTTGGGTTTTTTCCCTCTCCTTATGTTAAAGCCATTGCAAATTTGTAGGACAAGATGGGAAGAACCTGCAGGAAAATAGTTAGTAACATATGAGCAATGCAGGCTATGTAGGCTGATACACATTTCATCTATCTTATTTAAAAGTCTTAGTGATTCACATTAGATTACTTTCTAAATTTATTTGTTGATAGAAGAAAAGCTAAAAAATCTCCAGAAAACAGCCTGCCATTCAAACATCTAAAAATGAAGACAACAGCAAGTGTGGATTATCAGGGTATTTAATTCTTAGTTTTTACCAAATTTTAGCCAATAAAATACAAGAAGTTCCAGCCCTTTCTTTATTTCACTTCAGGTTATTTAATGCTAAAAAGTCATGAAGGGAAGGTTTCATATATAATGTTTCTGAATTCAATCAAATCAGCTAATGAGGAAAACATCTCATCTAATTCTAAAACTTATATTTGGGTTACAAGAGGTTCAACAGAAGTGTTGAACTTCTGTGGTTCCTGAACCCCTGAACATTTCCAGATTACGTTTTCAATGCATCAATGACAAATGTGTTTAAAGAAAAGTGCCAATTTAAGAATTTCACCTGAGATTACAAGTACAGTGTGGTCTCCTCAAGCATCGCCCCTGACACGTCCTTCCCTTTCCCACACCTTTTCTGAGTCCAAGCTGTGATTCAGAAAGAGAAGAAGAGTTCAGGGGCAAAGGCAAGCCCTGAGTCATGCAGGCTCTGTGGAAAGAGTTGGTGTATCATTAAGCAACAGAGGAGGAAAGAATAATTGATACAGCCACGGAAGGACAGAGCCCACATCTGTGCTCTGTGACTCAGCAGTACTGCAGACAAACAGCTCCAAAAGAAGTGGGGTCTTCGCAGAGGAGAACACAGAACTTTGGCAATTTGCTGCAGCCCAGGACGTCTCTGCAGCATCACTCACATGTCAGTGGGAGTGATGCACTACAGGAGAGTGTTTGGGAATACATAGGGCTCCTTGTGACTTCTGCTGTGCCACACAGACGACAAACTTAGCACTCCATAAATGAAAATCGCCTCACAAAGGAGAAAAAAACACCTGAAGCACCACAGACGAAGAATCTGGAACTTAGCAATGACATTTGCCACCTCAGTTCTGCCATTTTAGTTGCATTAGTTCCATTATTTTCTCCACACCCCTGTTCATACACAGCTCTTTCAAACCATGGCCCCATCACACCGTGCAGAAACACAGACATTGACTCACCTTGTTTTTAACTAAACATCAGCTGAACATGGACAGGAAACATAACATAAACTCCTTGGCCCTCTGAGAAGAAGCAGGTGACTCTACCAATATTTCCCATTTCCAGCTGCTGAGGTATCAAACATAAATACCAGGTCAGCGCAATCTAGTGACCTAAAATGAGAAATGGTGGTCTTTTATTTCATTCCCCTGTAGTTCAGAATAAATCTTTACATGATAGTTGCCATTTCTTCATCACGTATGATTGGGAAAACCACCTATGCATCACCTTTGGAAAACCCTGGGCAGTGACAAAGTTTTCCATAAAATTCACCCTTATATCTGTCTATTTTTTTTTTTGCCTTCAAACCCACCCCAGATTTTATTCCATCTCTCTCTTTTCACATTTTATTTATATCCCAACACCACAACTCTCTGCAATGGCCATTTGTGAGCCAGCCTCTCAGCTGTCACACGGGTACAGGTGCGATATTGCAATAAATGCATTTACAAGTGCAGTTCATTACTGTTGGTCACATTTAAGGGCTTCAAGCCACTAACATAGGAACTTTCCTTCATTAGCCTGGCTTCTTCCTCTTGAACTAAGAGGCATTTTCTTCTCAAATACCCTCAGGATGGCCATGGTAATTAATGACAAAATGTTTATTTATGGTGTGTGTATATGTCTGTATGCATACCACACCCACATACATGCCATTAGTTTGGTGAAAACAGCACAGACACATGAACTCTGTGCTCAGGTAAACAGAAAGTGCAGAATTCATCCGGAATCCTCCTCTCCTGTGAGATCTCAGATG
Source organism: Onychostruthus taczanowskii (assembly GCF_017590055.1). Lineage (NCBI taxonomy): Eukaryota > Metazoa > Chordata > Aves > Passeriformes > Passeridae > Onychostruthus > Onychostruthus taczanowskii. Next base: position 2,771,764 of record NW_024496638.1, read on the forward strand.
CAAACAAATTCACAGGCTTCAGAAAGTACTTGCCATTGCAGCACTCCTTACAGTGCCACAATTACCTCTGTAAAATGGAAATTTGATATAAAGCACCTGCAGAGCTTCTTGGAAACTTAAAGAAAAATGAAACAGAGATGGAGGAATGCCCAAAACCTCCACTTATTTTTCCTGTATCTTCATTTTGGGGTACAGAAAAAGAGCAGAATTTTCTTTGCTTCTACTTGAACTCTGAAAAAACCCCTATGCTTGTTTTCAGATACATAGATAACTCTATTTCCTTCAGCATTCTGACTGAAAGTATTTTGCATTTTCCAATGGTCATCATTTGGAAGAGATGCAATATTTTCATTAGCAACAAGCTAAGAGTTTCCAACAAGCTCTGCCTTATTTCATCAACATGAAGAGAAGAAATAGGATTTATGCAGGGAAAAGGGAGAATTTGAGAAAAAATGTCCTAGCTCTTGGGAAGCAGCAACTAAATGGTACAACCATGTGAAAGCTGCTCTGTGTAAGACGAAGTGTTTATCCCCTCAGTTTGCACCTAGACTTTAGCATCAATGAAGACTTGAAGAGTGGCAATTAGCTAATTTGAAACGAGTTACTTGAGCTTGCATTTCATTGCCTAAGTGATGCTTTACTCAACAGAAGGTGTTTGATACACACAGAAACCAGAATTTTATTAGAAATGTGGTGGATGTTTTATTTCATAGACAAAGTAACAAGCTAATACAGCTGGAGTTGGAGCTATAATACAATTTTGAGACTGTGCTGGCGCCACGACAGCTTTGCAGCAGAAACTATATTGTAACTACATTAATAACAGCCTTGCTGTCAGTTAGTTCTCTATATGCCTGCCATTTGTAAATAGCTATAGAAATATGTAAGACTACCCATATTTATGATCACTACATATTTCTGCTATTTACCCTTTTTCCTTATCAGAAATGACTAAAAGGTTAAGGAGATAAAGTGAACCAGAAGTTTCCTCATCCCCTAACAAACACTGGAAGGTGAAGGAATTTAAAAATACTCTATTTGCTATTTCAGATAACTCCAGCCCTGTGCAATAATCAGCACCACTTTTAGCGATGCCTCTCCACAGATTTTTTTCCTCAATCTCACAACTTTACTTCCCCTGTGAGAGGAGGACGAGCCCCATTACAGAGCACTGGAAATATCTGCAGCAGATGGGTTGTTATTAATGGGAAGACCAGAATTTGTTTATACAGGCAGAGGTGCCACAACTCTATTTTTAAATACAAATTTAATTCATTTAAAATGAATACCTGAAAGTTTACAGAAAGTAGACTGCTGAAACAGGTGATAACACTGTTAGTTCTAAGACCTAGAAAAGTTTAAATAAAGATATAATTACTGAAACTCTGCCAAGATTATAAAAGAAAACAATAATAAATTTCTGCAAGAACATATTAAACCCACACATGAATTATATTTCAAGGAAAGGAATCTTTCCCAAACAGCCACTTAGGTTAAATAGGAGGAAATTATGAAACTGAATCACAAAGCTGCAGGCCTCACGTTCATATTAAAAAGAAAAATAATAGGAACCAATCACCCACTCTTTGCCTTCCGTGATTGCTACTGCTTATTTATTTTTTTTTAAACCTAAGCAGGCAAAATTAAATTTTTCTGCTAATGAGTATGTATTGACTCCTGTGAAACACTGCTGAGGACTTCTCCACAAGTGTTCACCACAGCTATTTTTAATTTTCTTGCGTAGGCTCAAACACCCTGAATGACCCCTTGAATGACCAATGAAAACGCTCATTCCGAAGATCCTTTTTAACAGTTTCAGCTTCTGTGCACCTTTAACTCTCAGATAAGTGAAGCTTGCTAATAAACCTCTTTCTTTTTCCAGTTTGCTCTTCACAAAATGCCTTGCTGTGGGTTGAGTGAATTACTGCCACATGAAAGCCACCTGCAGTGCTGGGCTGTACTTGAACAGCAGCACCTACTTACCCTGGCTGTTAATACCACTGAATAACAACAACCATAATAATAATAATCTTGGAAATATCACTATTTAACCTAATTGATCAATTTGTGCAGAGATAGAGATGAGGACCTTTTCACAAGTCCCTTTCAAAGACCTGTGCTCATCCCAGTGAAGTTTTTTTATTGATTCCCTGCAGATAATCCAAGCAAGGAACAGCCACAGAAGAAGCATTCACCAGGGTTCAACTTGCATTTTGCAAGCAGAACTGGTTACTTCTAGTAGAAAAGTTGGGTCAGCAAAGGTCCTGATGGACAAGGAGAAGGAGAGGATGCCTGGGTGAGCAAAACAGCCACAGGCAGCCTGCAGCCCAGAAAAGAGAGGTCATAAAAAGAAAACCTGGCAAAATGCATTAAATAATGTGTTAAAATATTAAATAATATGCGTATATCTGCATGCAGACACACATTTCATAAACTGCTGGTTGAGCATCAGACAAACTCCCATGGGCATTGAATTAGATTCTGAATATTTTTTCCTACACATCCTGGTGATCTGGAACATTTCCAAAATATTGGGATTATTATTAAGTAGATATATGGATATCTGGATATTTTTGCAAACAGGATTTTCATCTCATGTTTTCTGCATGCTGGGCCTTGCCATGGGCCCACTGGTGGAGAGATATTCCCTCCATTTATTATTGCAACTTGTGCAGCTCATTGTGACAATAAAAACCAGTAAAACAATAAAAACCTTAGCACAGCTGAGGGCTTTCCTCCCCCCATAACCCTGGGTGGAGCTCTCCAGGCCACTGGTTAATTTTTTTACTGAGACTTTGATACGTCTTAAGGATCCATACTTTGTCCCTTAGAAACAGCTTTTTAATTAACTTGTTTATTTATTGATGAGTGCAGATGAGAGGAAAGGAGCAAGGGTAATAAGGGAAGCACGCACTCCCAGCCTATTCTGCTATTCAAAAATGCTCCAAAAGTGCCTTAACTTTCATCTTTTCTCTCTCTAGATAGAAAAAAACAATGTTTTACATTCAGTATGGAGGAGAACTAACATCTTTGCCAGCTAATATCTGCATAAAATGAATCCTAGATCAATAGGGTTTTCTGTCTACAGACATCTGCCCCACATGACCGATCCTCCAGCAGAGGAAACTCAGGAGAGATGAGAAATAGTTGCTGAGATGCTGGAGATGGGCTCCATTGCCATTTCACATGAAAAACTACAGGGTTCCAACAGTCTTTAACCTTCTTGGACCAAACAACCCACTACTGGACTAAAGCCCAAACAACTGCATCTGCCCAAACTGCCTGTCAACCTCTTTCTGATTTATTGTAACGTGGTGTGCTCCTCACACACTACTTTAAATCATTCTAAACAGAGGGATAGCTGCCATAATTGCTACAAAAAGACAATTGCAGGCATTGCAAAGAAGCAGTTGAAGATAGAACATGAATTGGTATTTAATGACAGTTTGACATACTTGCAAATCAGCTCAGGAGCTATTTAATTAGAATATCACTGATGGAAACCCAAGCTGCCCCAGACAGGTTAGCCTGTTCAGGAAAAAAGTTGTGAGAGAGACATGGCTTCTTTGCCTCAATTGCAACATAGCCAAGCTAATAAATTTTTGTTGAACAAGGATTAATAGCTCTGCTTTAACTAAATTGCTTTCATTTCCAGGAGTAACATTCATCTGCACAGTTTTTGCTAAATGACCTATTAAAACAAATTCACATCAAGTAATTACAGATTGTGTGTATTTAAGATCATTATTTTAAGTGAAATCACAGATTTCGTGTCACATTCAGGCATCTCAAACCCTTCAGGCCTGCCTAAGCTTTACCTCTGCATTTTGCTGCAATAAGGAAAATGTTATTTCTGTGCCATTGCCCCTTTCTGCCATGAAAATCTGTCAGGGCTTTTCGGTAGCAGAAAAGGGGCTGCAACTCTCTTCTCCTGGGATTTTGAAAAGGCAGCAGTGGCTGCAGTGAATGCAAATAGAGCTAATAATAATTATTAAAGCCAACTGGATACCAGTCACACACATTCCAACATTTCTTATCTTTTCTCCCAAAACCACTTGAAAACCTTAGAGCATTTCAAGCTGCTGGATTTAACACAGGGACAGATCCCATATAATTGCTAACTGCCCACCAGCCTAGCATAATTTGGGGGAAAAAAATGGTAGCATGACTCAGGCAATTTGAATTATATCTCGACTTTAATCACTGGAAGAGGTATTCCCAAAGAGCCATCTTTCAAATGAAACACTTCTCTCCACTGCAGAAGATGTACCCCTGCAATTTACCCTGCCCTGGAAAAGCCATGTGCATTACTCTTTCTGGGAGTGATGAAATCCTCCTCATCCAAGAACAACCCTCAGTCTTTATGGCTACCCAAGGCACCTGTAAATTGCACTATCACCAATTCCCCCACGTACTGCCAGAGGGATCCTGCAGCCCCTAACACCACTGAGCAGTCCCTGCAGGCTGCAGCTGGCAGACAGAGCCACGCTCAGGCATTCCCTGCTTTGCCATGCAGGATTGCTTCATGGACAGCATGAGGAGCTGCTAAGCTGCAGACCCCAAATCTCCAGCTCCCCCCAAAGCTGTCCCCAAAGTCAGTCTGGTTCTGGCAAAGTGCGTCCTGCCACTCAGCAGCCTCCTCTGGAAATGGATTGACCTGGCATTCAAGATTAAAGAAATTGCTCACAGAGAAAAACGGTGATTACAAAGCTGGATTGATAAATATTTTCACGCAGCTGTTCAAATTCAACAAGAACCTTACTAGGATATTGTTGGAATCCAAAACGTAGGGAACTCTCAGGACTTCTGTTTGTAAGCCAAAGCTTAGAATTAAACCCAGGATTTGACCTGAGACCTTGGAAAAGGCTCCCAAACTCAGGTGCTGGAAGGAAGAATGTGGATTTATAGTTTAAAGGACAGACACATTAAGCTAAGTAAAGTTTAGAGTTTAAGATATAGAAACAGAGTAATTACAAAGGTAAACATGAAGTTCAGAAGGCAATGCTGTAGGTTTTTGTCATAACATGATTGGCTAAGAAAGCTTACACTGCAACATGGGTCCATAAGACAAAATATTGAAGGACTGAGTCAAAAAGATAAATATGCTTGTTAGCAGTGTTTTATTGGTCAATAAATCATTAGAAGGTCTTGTAACTGAGGGTCTTGTGACCTTCTGAGCCATGCAGTCAAGTTGTGAGCCTTCCTGCCTATGTAAGAGGAAAGAAAAATAAATCTCATCATCTAAAAAACTCAGAGGTCCCGTCTTGAATTCTTTCAAAATTCCTGAGGGTAAAAAGTCTAAGAAATACTTTCAAGGATGCATTTGTAAAGGCTCATGTTAAAGAAAGGCTTTTATGCTTCAGAGAGCAAAAGTTGGTGTGTTGAAGATGAGCTGATCAGCTGGTAAGTCCCACATAAGCAGGACGTAGCAATGAGCCTTTCTTCCTCCAGTTCAAACCTTTGCATACATCTCCTGGAGTGGCAAACAGAGGGCAGGGGAGGATGGAAAGAACTGCAGCTCCTAAAAATAAGAAGCAAGGGGTCAAAAAGGACCAGGCCATCCTGAGGGAAGCGAGAGGGGGTGGAGGGGGGAAAGGAGTAAAGTGAAACTTAAAGGAGGGAAAGAGAAAGGGGGAAAATGGAAAAGGGAAATACAGAAAGATTCTGCTTTACTATCATACATAGTTCTGGGAAAGATAAAGGGCTTCAATTTGCATGGTTTACTCTGCTGCCATGAAGGCTGGAATTCAGCTTTAGTGTTTCAGGAGAATTGATACTCTCATGCCCAGGGGAAAACTTGGAGCACCATTAACCACAAAGGTAATGAGTGTTGTCAGCACTGAATGTGACGTGGTGCCTTGAACACAGCAGCATCTCATAACTTGACATGCAAGAATAAGCAGAATTACAAGCGAGGGTTTTGCTTCGAGAAAATAAAACCCAAGTTCAGCACATTTACTGCACAGCATCACTACTGAATGAAGAGGAACAAACTGTGAATGCCTGCTGAGGAATGCCTGATATTCTCTAGGCCATAGGGAGTGCCAGGCAGTTATGCCAGGTCAGGTGGCACCCTGTGTGAGGGGGAACATGAATGACAGGCAGCAGTTCTATTTAGCAGACAACATTAATTCTGTATCCCTAATGCAAATAATGAATTACTTAAATAGAGGAAACTACAGCAGAAATTCTGAGATCCTTATTTCATCATCAAAGTTAAGAAACAAACAAAAACCTCAAACAAACAAACAAAAAACCGAAACCTAACCAAAAAACGCCCAAACACTAAACAAAAAGGTGCAAAGTTCTCTTTGCTCAAGACTGTATTTGAAAAAAAGAATGGATTGTCTTTTCTCTGGAAACCCAACCATTTGTAACATTTTTTTTTTTTCTGTACAAAGAGTGCTCAAATGAAACAGAAACCTGAAAACAGCTAAAACTTGACTAGGTCAAGTAAAATATTTGCCAACTGTAACTATGGGAGTGCATAAACTATGAAAGAGTATTTAAAATATGCTGCTGAATTACTGACCTATTGGGAAATGTGGTATTTACAGAGGGCTGTGCTCCCTTTGGTATACAACTGGATCTAATGGTCACTGCAATTACCTTCTTTAATTATTTTTGTCTCAGAGACAAATACTGACTGCTGTTGTTGTTTCACTTAATTTTAAAAGAACAACAGCCAGCTTGCCTGCAGGAACAAAAGCTACCAAGTCCAAACAGCAACCAGAAAACGCCCTCTGCACTGAGATCTTTCCCAAACAACTCGAGATTTGTTAATGCAGCCTTAACTCAGCGCTCTGCAAAGTAAGACACTGGCACACTTGAGGGGAGGCTGAGATTTTAATCTCCCTGTCAGTCAGTCAGACACTGCTGGCTCCAGCAGTGCTCCTGCCCAGGTGTGCAGGTGCAGCCCAGCTCTGCTGGGTTTATTTCACACCAGACATGAACAACGGGCAGGTTCCTGGTGGAAAGGCTGCTGTGGCAAATCCCCAGGCAAGCCTTCATCACCTTTGTTCAGAATACTCTCCAGTGCAGTACAAATACATGGCAGGGCATTTGACTGCTCAGATTATTTAAGCTCAGTAAATAATCTATTATTTTATGATTTCGCATCACCTATTAGTTTTTAATAGCCTGAGTAACAGTATTTTTTAATATATGTACTGAGCAACAGTATTTTTTTAATATACTTTACATATTTTTTAATAGCCTGAGTAACAGTGATAACTACAGGATGTGTGCTGTTGAGGTACAGAGCTCATGTTTTTTACAAGAGTGGAAACTTCTCCTATCTGTAAATAGGTGCAGCAACACTAGAGACTAAATACCCTTTTGTCTCAATTTTTCTGTCATCCTCCTGCCCTTGCAAAGAGAGACAGTTAAAAGAAATATACAAGCTTCAATTCCAAGGATTTTTTAAATGATAATTTCCCTAACTTTAGTTTTCTAAAACCCACAAAGGCATTCTGGAATGCACTATACTACACACCAGTGAACCTGCCTCCACTCAAGAACTGGTTTAATTCAGCATCATCACGTTCAGTCACTGTCACACACGTGCTGGCAGTCAGCCTGCACTGCCCCATTCTCAGTGAACCTTGTTTTGCAGAGTTTCAAGTCTTTCCTGCTTGCAGAGAAGCCCACCATCAGCCTACCGACTTTAACCCCTGCTCTGCCAGCTCTCCTTGCTCACCAAGGTTTCAGTTTCCATTTGGGCCACTTTAGAAACAAGGCATACACATGATACTGTCAGGCACTGGAGCAGGCTGCCCAAAGGAGTGGCTGAGGCACCATCCCTGGAGGGATTCAGGGACATGTCATACCTGCTGTGGCACTGGGGGACGTGGTTTGGGGATGGATTGGGCAGTGCTGGGATGACTCAAAGGTCTTTTCCAACCTCCACAATCCCACCATTCCACAGCAAGGCAGCTCCCACAGCTGAAGGCTGTGCAGGTATTAACAGGCATGCCTCATTTCTCATTTCTCCTGAGAGTGTGGCTTCTGCACTGTATTACCAAACAGTTTCATATCATCTCCATTTTCAGATACTTATCAGCCTGGACTGTCAATACTTCTCATTTCAGTTCTTAGCAACATCTACAAGAGATGTTCTTCTGTGTGAAACTACTTGATTAAAAAAAAGGTAGATCTATAATTTACAAGAAAGATGTGGAGGGATGAGCTTAAAATATTGTTCAAATTAAAAAATAATCTTTCCTGGCCCGGATTGTTGATGACTAAGTGATTACTAAGATTCCACACATTTTAGTGTACAAACTATCACGATGCTTTGAGGTTTTTTACAGTTACTAACTTGTGTTGTGACCTTGTTAATGCTATGTTAATATCATTAGTATAATTACAGCTAATATAAAGTTCTAATAACATGGTATGTCTAGCAGAAACCTATTCTGAGCTCCAGTATTCCTTCAATACAAATATAAATCACAGACAGACTATATTTTCTCTGCCAGAATCACATCCACAGACTGGAACTGAAGAGATGACAATGGAGTACATAAACCCCAAGCTTTTGTTTAGGCATTCCAACATGTATAAATTTTCAAGTGTGATTTATGTAGTGTCATTCATTTTCATTCCAGCTTCTGTCATATTCACTAATGTTTCATAGTTTGGGCATGTTTTTTAAATGAATGGTCAAAAACATGAAGTGTATTTGCCACTGTTAGGTCTGCAAAAATTGTATGGGCACTAAAGAACAGACAGAACTTTTACACATACATATTTCATTCTAACAGCAACCTACCAATTTTGAGAAACTGCACAGGTTTGTTTTTCTGTATTCTGAATTAGGTACCTCCACTGAAGCATTTTCAGCTAAGAACACAACCTTTGTTCTTTTAAAATTCCAGTTAATGTAACTTAAAACAACTACTGACCTGTAAACCAAGTTATCCCCATGTTGTTTTCCTGTTGGCAATAAAGATGCTCCTCCTGTGATCATTTGCAGGTGCTCTCTAAAGACACCAGAGGCACCCCCAGGACAGACAGAGGGAACCGTATCTCTAGTTTTCCCCTCTAAAAAGACATCTATACACAAGCTGTCAAGTTTAAACTTGCAACAATGAAAACAAATTAAAAAACACCCTCTGGCTTGGTTTTCACCATTACACCAATGAAATTAAACTTGTAAAAGCAACAGGAAGAATAAGATTGGTCTAAATATCATGGTACAATGAAGAAATGTTTAGTTTTTATAAATATTGCTATGTCAGTAAGAATTTTAGACAGCTGACGACTTGCTCTGTTTTTTTTAGCTTTGATCCTCTTGAACAAATATTTGCCCTTATTCCTGATTTAGTGATGTAATAGCAACACTGAAACACATGGCATGTCATCAGTGAAACATGTCAAGTAGGGAAGTATTATATAGCATCAGTTTTAACATACTTCTAAGGACAGGTTTTACGGTTCACCAAAAAAAGAAAAGCCCTTCCCTCTCATTCACCTAAAATAAGCTTAAAGAGGATCCAGAAAGGTAAACACAACTGCAGAGGAGACAGAGGGAAAACACAGAGATCATATTTAGAAGCATACATGCCTTCCCACTCTCACCTCTTTATGCATGGGAAACCATGCTCTGCAGACACTGAGCTCTCCCACTGCTGCTGGCAAAACCAGGCAATGAACAGAAAGAGTAACACAATACTGCAGATGTGACATTTTGTTAAAAATGGAGATCAACCTCATGAAGAAATTTCTCAACTTTACTACCGATATCTCTTAAATTAAACATATTTTTCTATTCCATCTTCTACAGGGTCTGGGTGAAGGGGAAGGGAAAAAGCTGTTCTACATTCATTTAAATTATTTGCAAGATTGACTTGTAGCAATGAAGTCCTAATTAATCCCCAAAATCCTGCTTTAATTGCAGTAAAACTCCAGTGTAAAATGGCCTCTGCATTTAATTAAATTTCTGAAAGACTTACAAACTTTATTTCATATTAACTCACAGGTAAGTGCTTTATGGAAAAGGAAATGTATGGATAGCAAGACTGACTACTATCCTCCACTGAATACTCTTCAGAACCCTGCTGTAAATGGTACTACAGCTACTGAAGGGCTCTTTCTTGAGAAGAGCACAAGGAAGCCAGGCCTGAGCCCCTTTTTGCTGTTGCTAAAGATGTTAAGTAAGGTAGACAGCAAAGAACTGACTTATGAGTTCATTACTTCTCTGTTTATTCCAATTTGTCTCATTTTTCACCAGTACTTTTGCACTAAAACCAGTGAGTCACGGCTGATTACTTAAAACAACTAAGTCATTTTAAAATTGAAATTAATCAAATCACCAACAATCCGTGTCTAAGGCTTCTTATTGCCACGCTCCCAGCCCGGCACATCCCCTTTCCTGAGGGCACACACTGCCCAGGAGCATCAGCTCTCCAATTAACACCATGCCTTCCCCTGCACAAAAAGCAATCCTAGAGCAATTAGATGAATCATTAATAACCATGGACATGCTACTCTAGAAAGCAGAACACAAAACATCTGGTGCAACACGTGCTGCTGGAGGAGGCACTTGCTGAGAGTGCTCACTGAAGCCAGCATTTTCCCCTTTGTACTCCACTAGGAATCCTTTCTCTCCAGCTCCCATCTCTCCAATGCCTCCACACTTTTTCACAGAAACTCAACTTCCAGAATGGGACTTGGTTCAAGTCAAGTGGCAACCTTGGCAGACACGACTGTGAAAGACTACAGATAAAATACTCAACTGCGAAGGTTAAAAAAACCCCAAATAACCGAAACTGAAGAGACATTAATTCCTTATATTACCTGCATTATGAAACAATGAAACTCATTCTTTTTCTTCAGGAAGCAGTAATTGTCAGTAGGCCCTCACTGGCTGTAAATGCAGACAATTGTGTTTATACTGGTAAATTATGTTTTAAACGTACTTTTTTATTATAAATATCATAGTCACAGAATAAGTTTGTCTACTTTTCAGATAATTATTCTATGCCAATTTCTTTACCAGGCAGGTACTTCTGACAGCATACCAACTTCTACAATAACTTGGATTAACTAATTACATCCTATTATCTAGTAATTTCAATAGAAAGCATGTTTGCAACACATACAAATAGTTTTATAGCTAGGTTTTACCCTTTTTAATTTTTTTCCCACTCTTCTAAAGTACTAACATGAAAAGATACACTCTTCAGCAACGTGCTCTGCACGCACACATTGTATGGCAGCAGAGCTGCCACATGATGCTCTCCACAACTATTGCATTTATAGCACGTTCCTGCCCTTCCCCCCTTGGGTACATTCTTGTCGCATTCCCTGCAAATACAGCCCACAATCTTTTTTTCTTTCTTGACAGATAGATGACCTTGCATTTGGCTGTATTAAAAGGTGCAGTGCTTAGGTGGAATGGAAGTTTCCAGAAGTGATGACCTGTACCTTGACAGCAAGCCTTGGTTTCCAGCGAGACGTTTGCCACCAGATACCATCTCCTCCTTAAAGATAATTTTCAACTGTGGCAAAAAAACCAGTTAGTTTTAGTAACACGTCACATATACCACATCAGAAAAATTTAAGGTGCGCTCTGCTAGCAAGATCAATGTCCAATACCCGTCACATAATTTAGTGTGGCTCACTCAGTCACAGAATCACAGAGTGGTCTGGGTTGGAAGGGACCTTAAGGATCACCCATTCCCTGTCCCCTGCCATGGCAGGGACACCTCCTATTGTCCCAGGCCGCTCAGAGCCCATCCAGCCTGGCCTTGGGCACCTCCAGGGGTGGCACAGCCCCACTCCTCTGGGCAGCCTGTTGCAGAGCCTCACACCACCTGAGTAAATTCCAGTTTAAATCTCCCCTCTTTTAACTGAAACCATTTCCCTTTTTCCCCATCGCTGCATATCTGTGGTAAAAGTCCCTATTTTTTAATGAAATGAAATTAAGTGAAATGCTTATAGATACAAGAAGGCTTTCACCAAATATAACCAGAGGTGTTTCTGGGAAACCAGAGGCTTTTTTTCCAGGCAAGCAGAGGTTAAAATTCTAGGACTTGACATAGGTCAGATTTAAAGCTGAAAGTGAGGAGATGCTGAGAGGAGAGAAACAGACTCTCTAAAAGGGAAAAAAAAAAAAAGGTCAACAAATTACATCCTGTCCTGGCTGTGCAACTCCAACCTAAAGGCAAAGAAAAGCCTCTTTTCCTAAATGAGGGAGCGTATTTACACAACCCTGTATGCAGTAGTTCAATTATCCTAAGAAACTGTGCCTTTGAATTTAGGTGTGATGAGTGTGGATTTTCAACACTGTTTTAAGCATAAGGAATTTTAGTGCTCTCATATAATTTCTGAGGTACCAATTCTGCTGTAATAACTGGATGGTCTTTCCCTGAAGTGTCTCCTGAACAAGGCACAGCATGGCACCATAACTCTTCTGAGCCTATGCTGGAGGCACAATTTTTCAAATCTACCATTGAAATACACTCCAGTAAGAAATCTCAGGTAAAAATAACCGTAGTTATTTATATTTAATGTTTGCACACAAAAAAAAAGTCTATTTAGGGTACAGTGTGTTGTCTTAAAGATGACAAGGGTAAGCAATATTATTTGAAGTGGAATGTTTTATTTAAGCAGCATGTATAATGAAGCTGGTGGAAAAATATTGAAATTTCAAAAAAAGAATGAAATGCCCATCATCTGTTCTTTCAGGTTAGTGACAGATGCTATGATCTATACCCAAGAACACATTATATGACTTACCTTTACCAAGGAATTAAACAATATCCAGCTATTTCACTACATTGCATGTTAGACAGTGAACTTAAATATCATCTTGTGTCAATACGACTCAAAAACCCAACAGGAAGTCATCATTTACATCAACACAAAGAGGATAAAAGTCATGTTCAGAATGATCCAGTCAGTTGTTCAGAAGCCAGCACAGTAGTCATTTAGCTGAGTCAGAAATTGCATTTTCTTTATTCTACCAATCAAGTTTCAGACATCACAAATGAAATCCTGGTGCCAATTTGATTCTCTAAACCAAGACTTTTTCCTGAAGAGATGAGTCAGAGGTCAAAGAAGTTGAAACTTTTACTATTTTCCACTCATTTGTAGCAAGTAAAACTAGAAAACAAGTGGTCTCTTAAGAGAAAATATAAACCCAAAACTAAATTTAATTCATAGTAACTAAACAAATTATGTTAAATGCTCTACAGCCGAGTATAGCACCCAAACAGAAAGCTAGTGTTAAGAGTGCGCCTTTCCTAAAATAATTTAATACTTACCTCTTACTAAACGATCCTCAGCAAAGGAGAATACATCATAAGACCCACAACACGGCTTTTTTGATGGGTTCATTATAGTTCCATCGACACCTAAAAGTTGTAGAGGATTTGTGCACAGAAGTTATGGTTGCAGGAAGAAATTCAATGGTCAAGTACAAATCTGACTGCTTTACTGTAGCATCCCAGTGCCAACAGTGGATTTTTAATAACCCTTTTTCCCCCCAAGATACATGTATTATTTACAATTACTAATCATTAAACAACCAGGTGATCACTCTGACATAAATACTTACTTTTAAAAAGCTAAGAGTCTATTTACAAACTCCTGGGCAGAACACGGCATGCTGATGTCACTTTATTTCAGAATTACCTCTTGTCCCAGCGGCATTCATGCAACAAGTTAGCTGGGAGAGAGAGGCACAGATATCAAGAATTCTCAGGTTAGTTTAAACTTACTCTACACTAAACCAGACATCTGAATTAGGTGTGTGAAATCCACCCCCATAAAAATATGTCTCAATTAGCTACTGAATTTAGACTGTTAATGTCAGGATTTTGAAATTAATCTAAAGGGAATACTACAAATACATCAAACCTGCAATTTTTATAAACTTGGTGTTTGATGATCTTTTAAAAAAACATGTATTTTTGATATAATTAGTGACACCCACTAATAGGCATTTAGTTTACATTTTCACGCTCCATACTACTTCCTCACCAAAAAAAGAAGCACAAAGGTAATAAAGAAACATTTTCTCACAGCCTTCATTTTATTTTTTCAGTTTGACAATATCTGTCCAGTTAGCATTCTGGAAAACAGAATTTCAGGAAATGATACAATCATGTAATCATACATTTTGGTTTAGAGTTTAATAGCAGCTCTTAGCTTGGCCGATCTTCCTCTTGGGTTTGTTTGAATATCCTTGGCCTGTGGTGTGAGAACTTTTTTCTGTATAGAAATCCACTTTGAGTTGGATTTTCCACAGGGAGATCTTTGTGCATCCTCTCCTTTGGAGGCATTTTTCAGAGCCTGTCTGATCTTCTGCTTGGAGCCAAGGTTGTACTTCTCTGTCACATCAATGCCATGAAGGAAGCGTTTGATGATTCGATCTTCCAGGGAATGAAAGGACAGGGCCACGAGGCGACCTCCAGGCCTCAGGAACTTCTCAGCTGTCTTCAGCCCTATCAGGAGTTCATGGAGCTCATCATTCACAAATATTCTCAGGCCTTGGAAAGTTTTAGTGGCAACATGCACAGGTCTCTGAAGCAAGTCCTTCCGTGCGTAGAGCGCTGACGCTGGAAAAGCACCTGCCACACATTTCAAAAGATGCAAGTTAATAACTTCATATTCCTACATCCCGACATCCACTCATGCAAGGTGACTTTAAAGGAAAGCACAGTCAAAACTGAACCTTGAGTAGTGAGCTTCCTTCTTTGTAATGCATCTTTATTTTATGTTTTGAATTCGCATCTCTGAACGTAATGCCTACTAAACTAAGATGCTTTGTGGTTGGGTTTTTTTCCCTAGAATCTTTTGGACAAGTTCCTTCTCCAAAAGCATCACCAATTTAAACTAAAAAATAATGGCTGAAATCCAGATAAAGAAAAAAAGATAAGGGACAGACAAGTCCCACCTTACAGCTCAGTGTAATCGATGTCAGTTTTGGAATTTGTAATTGTGTAACGCTTTTAAGGAAAAAAAAATCATTTATGGTGGACACAACCTTACCTGTGGCTTCCAGATAACTGCATTTCTTTACAGGCACAGATAACTGAAGACAATGTCTACCTGGTAATAACTATCTTTCAATGAATTGCCTGAAGGTTAAAAGAGGCATCCTTGTTTGGGAATAGCAATTGTTGAACACTATGCCTGTGCTTCTTCAAATGTTCACAAAAATCCCTTGAGAAATTTAGAAAATGCAGCTGACGCTGCTGTGTTTTCATGTGCCTACACAGCAGAATGTGTCAAGGTTTGTCAGACCTGAAATCACCAGATTAAGTATTTTTTTATTAGATGCACACAACTCCCTCTTCCTTTCCCCAAAATTCTTATGAGTCAAACAAGTTTTTGCAGAGATTAAAATTTTGACAGAAATTTTAATGTATCAATATTTAATGTATTTTAAGCTTGAACTTTCATTACACGGGTACAGAACAAAAAGCTGGAGAATCCTGATTGATGGATCAGAGGGACTAAAGTGCAAGAATCCTGTAAGATCTCTAAAACCCGAGTAAATTTACAATCTATTACCTAAGTGACCACAGGAGTCTGGTAAAGATAAATTGAATAAATCATGTTAGCACATAAGTGGACAGTTATTTTTCTAAACAAGAGGCAATACAATTGGTATGTATGCATTAGAATGCCCTAATTTCATGTCAGTGCTAAGCTACAAGACAATGAAGCAAAGAGTTTGAAGTAAATGCAGCTCACAATCAAGTAACTAATATTCTACATAGTGAAGTGAAAAAGGGGAATACTGTACTTCTGAAACTAGTTGTCTAAATTCAAATTTCCACAGGTGATTGAAAAAAATTAATATATATCACCACCCATAATATGCTCACACAGAAGAATTTATTAGTGTAATTCTTGAGAGTTTTAAAGATAAGACTTTACTTATGTCAGAAAGCCTAAGTGTTCACAAAGCATATCACAACACAAAAGCAATCTCAGTGCTCAGTAAAGACAGAGGAAAATGATGGGATTTTAAAAGTCAAGTATTATTAATAAAACTGTTATCAAATATGCTATGTCTCTACGATATGTTTCTGCATAATTGATTTTCCTACCTACCTTCCTCCTCTGATCTCCAAAGCTAACAGCTCCTAAATTCACTGAAGAGACCCCACTGGAGGTGTGGCTACTTCCAATCCTTATAGTCTGAATCCTTCAAGACAGAAAGTGGCACCAGCATTGACTTCTCCCAATCAACGAGTGCATGTGAATTTGTGGCCTGAAGCTCTCTCACCAACCAGTAAACAGATGCAGCCCGCAGGAGTGAGGCTTCTCCATCACTTACAAACTCCAGAAAAAGCTATACTAGCTAGTCAATGTAATTCTGTCCTTGAGAACATAACCTTCTGTGTTGGCCACCAATCATAAAAAGAATGCATACTCTCATTGTAGAAATCACAAACCTTGTTTTGGTGAGAGACCTCAATTAAAAGGAGAGCTAAAAACCACAGAGCATGAGGAATCCCAAGAAACCAATACCAAGCTTGTCCCTGTTGGCAGGGCCTCTGTTTCAATGTCTCTTTGCACACCTATGAAGGAGTTTTTGAAAGTGGAGCTCTTGGAACAGCCACTGAGTGCCAGCTGTGTGCGATGAGAGCTCAGGCTCTCAGTGCACAGCAGAAAGGAACATCACGCTAGGCAAAATAAACACAACTTTGTTTAAAGGTTAAGTGACAGCCACCAGCACTGGTAGGTGCTCAGAACTATGGAAGGAATCAGATCAGAAGAAATTATTTGCTTTGTGGAGGGGGAGGCACTGGAACAGGTTTCTCTGTAGATTCCCCATTCCTGCAAATGTCCAAGGCCAGGCTGGACAAGGCTTTGAGGAACCTGGCCTAGAGGAACATGTCCCTGCTCATGGCAGGGCAGGTGGAAATGGATGGGCTTTAAGGCCCCTTCCAACCCAAACCATCCTATCCATCTAAATTCAACTTCAAAAGGCTTTGTAAAAATGTAAATGGACATAGTATGCCAATATCTGGGCAGGTTTTCATCGGTCTGCTCATCAACACATTTTACAACTGCAATACTGATTAGATAAATAAAAGAACAATGACACTGAGGCTTTTAGCACAATTAGGACACTCACAGGTCTTTGGAAGGTTCTTCCACTTATCCTGCCGTGGCTGCTGAGTGCAGTTTCCTCCTACAATAACCTTCTATGACAATTAACTCTGACATTAATTTATTACTATGAATAATTTACCACACACTGAAGAAAAATTAATCAAAGCCCAGATATATTCTGTAAGTCTAACACAACCTTACAGGCCTCAGTTGAACACACACAAAGAGCACTGCAGCTCCTATAATAAAGCACAGGATACTAATATTCAGAAAATTGGTAAAGAAATGCAGCCACTTTGCAGTTTTATGCAAGCAAACCCTCCCAGACTAAAACCAAAATCCAACTGCTTACATATTCTAAGACTTACTGGTCTACTGTCAAAGACTGGGATTAATTTATAAATGTAATCTCTGGTTATTCTAATCTGATTATTATTGTATCTAAAATGTAATTTCTGTCACACTGGCCTTCAGCTTTTTAGCCAAGGTAATAGATTCTGGTCCATGTTCCATGGGTGAAAAATTCCCCTATCATTCTGACTCCTCTAGTTCAGGTAAATCAAAATCTATTTGTGCTTTCTGCTCAGGCACGTCACTTCTCACCCAGGCCTCTCCAGTTACCAAAACACTTAAAGAAAATCCTTCTTGGTAACTGGCTGTTCAATGCACAAAAACATTAAAAAAAGGAAAAGCTTGTAAAGTGAATTTCATTCATAAAAACATCACACTTCTGGCTAGATGACTGGTTTGGAATCCCAATGAGAGAAAGAACCATTTTTAGTTTTAGGATGCCCTGATGATACTTACACTTAAAAAAAAAATCTAACAGGTTCTCATGTTGAAACGTATTGAAATTTCAAAAGCTTGTGAATGAAATTAGCAGTGTGCTGTGCCTGTCAATAGGAACTGTCCAAGTCCCCAGAGTGTGGGAGAGTGTAAGAAGGAATTCAGAGCGTGCACCTGTTGGCAGGAACTCGTCTGATCAATTAGCACTGCATTTAACAAGGTTCTGTGATGCAGACAATGTCCTTTTGTCTAGGCTCCCTCAGCACAGTGTTAGTTCTCACCCGTCTGTAATGCAGGCAACATTACAAATTCCAAACTGATAATTAAAGCCTATAAAAGTGAGCCAGTCTGAATGAAATTGACTTCACCGATTCAAGTTCTCTTTAAACTTTGAAAATTTCTTTAACATGTCATCATCACCTCCTTTCAGGTTAAGGCCAGTTGATCACATGATCTCAAAATTGTCTGTTAATAGATTATGTACCTAAATAATGCTCAGAAAAAATAAATTTTGAACAAAAATTAATAGATAAAAAGGTATATTGCCCCCTGAAAATAAATCAAAATAGACCATTAGCTGCACAGGAAAAGCATATGAAAATTGAATTCTAAAAATTTCACCATTTTTAATGAGTTTTCCTGCATGTGCAGTCAGACCTAGTGTTTCCAAACTACTCAGTGAGGTACAACAAAAGGCATCAGGAAGTGCTTCTTAATCAACTTTCACACACCTATTCACAACCCTTCAGCAGAGAACTACTGATTTTCAGTATTTATTTACAGAGCACTCACGGCTGCAAACAGCTCTGTGAAAACTATAAACAGTGAGAAGAGTTCCACTGTGCTGCAGGAAAAGATGCTGTTCCCCAAACTCCTCCTACTGCAGATTCCACAGCTCCTAGAGGTCTTACTTAAACTGATCAGAAGCCTTTTGGATAATATTTATAAAAGCAAAGAGAAAGACAAAATTTTTAATGCTATTTTGTTTCCTTGGGTTTTTTTTTAAACTACATCCTTCACTTTTATCTCCCAATGGATTAGGAACCGCTACACATGTTCTAACCTTTTGTGGGGTAGCAGGAAAGACCATAAATCCAGCATTCTATCAAAAGAAATTAAATTTTCCAAGCTCAGTTTAGTCCAAGCCCAGATTCACTGTGATTCTGATGATCAGCTGGACCTTAAGATAAAACTTGGCAGCTCTGGAGCATCTGAAGCCACAGTAATCAATAAGAGGAGAAAGAAATACAAGCACTGCACAGATTCTCAGATGCTGACACCCAGCTTCATTGGCTGGATTGTATTGCTTGTGTTCTGGTTCCCATACCAGGCAAAAATGATGACCCTGCTCTGGAAGGTAATCAGGCTTGCAGAGAATCTGCAAAATCTAAAACGCCAGAATTAGTTATTCTAATTAATATTTTATTTTTTAAAGGACATAACATTTAACTAATAGGTCATAAATCTTACTCTGGTCAAGTCCTGAATTAGTCAGTGTTTTTTTGGGCTGTGCCATCAAGAGGTTCCTGTAGCTGTGGTCTCTGGCACTGTAGCTCTGGCTTATCCTAGTAACTTCATCAATATAATTTCATGTAAGAATATGTGTTAAATACAGATGATAAATGAATCAAAATTTATCACAACTATGAAAAATTTCCTTAACATTTTCTTAATCAGCTTAAAAACTGGTAGCATCCACCAGAGTTCTTCCTTAGTGGATGAACCAAATTAAAACTGGAGGAAGTTTGACGCAAACAGGGATCAGTGTAACAGCTCTAAAATTGGTACAATTACTTGGGTACTCCCAAAAAAGCACACCAAACATGCACATTTAATGCCTTGGCAGATGTGTGCTGGACTGTACATGCGTTTTTGGCATGTACACTACCTGATGCATACCTGACTTGTGGATCAAGGAGCTCTTCAAATGTAACAGGGAATTTAAGTGAGGACAAAAAAATCCTCATGGTCACAGCAAGGGAACATCAACTGCTGACTCACATGCAGCACATGAAACATGAAGGGAGCTCCAACTGCTGTCTTGCATACACCTGTATTTTCATTCCCTTACCTTCAGCTATGGCACAAAATTATTTCAGAATTACTGAGTTGCTTGTCTGTAATGTATCTTTAACACAGTTCCTTCCAGCTCAGGAGTAGTACACTGTCTCGATCAACACTTTTTCAAAAAGCATGGAATATATACGGCAAAGCTCAAAATTCTTATTTCAGGATGTTGCTAATGATGATATTAAAAATGTAAGGTTGATAAAAGCCTAGTAGTGCTTTATCTCTTTGATTATTTTTTTCTTTTTAAGATTGGTTATATTCATTATATTTACAGCAAGGGCCTACAACAGCAAGCAGTATCTTTAGGTCCTTTTATCACATCAGTTTAACTTTGAGCCTTGATTGACTGGGCATTTTGGTAAAGTATCCTGGCTTCTACAAATCCAGACTTTTTAATTTCTCCATCGTTAAATTTAAGTGCCTTAGACCTCCAGTTTAAGTAATGCAAATTTTTAAGAATGCTATGAAATTTTTAATACTCTTCAGGATACCAATAAAATACTTTACACTGTTCTCAGGAAAATGTTAAACTTGGATTAGAATTTTAAAGGTCTGTATTCAAAGTCAGCAGTTTAGACTTATTTGTGACAAGATGCAGTGATTTTCATCATTTGGTTTAAAAAATAAAAACATCTTGATGCTACATATTATGTTAATGTACAGGATTTGTGTCTTACAAAGATTTTTACTTGAGTAAACAAACGTAAAGGTTCTTGATGCAGGCACTGCTCCTGCCTAACTGGATTTTCTTCAAGCTGTTTACAGTGAGGAGCAAGGAAGGTGAAGTGTTTCAATAGTCTCTTCAGGCTCGTCTAGTCACAGCATGCACAAAGTGAAGCAAGCCATATTGCTTTGTGCTTTCTGATTCTTTAAAAAGACAGAAAATATCTGAAAATTAAACTTGGGGCTATTCATGGAAACTGCCATGGTACCTCCCTTTAAAATATTAAAACACAGAAATTTAAACTAAGACAGATATGACATATCTGATATTTGAAAGGATCAATAGCTAGGATAAAGAATACCCAAGGCTGCTGTCACTCTTTGGTCGATGAAATGATAAACCACTTCACGTTAAATCTATTATTGAACTAATTGTCAAACTACAATACAAAAAAAAAAAAGGAAAAAAAAAGAAGAGAGCTGAGATCACAGCAGAAGGGGCAGGATTAGATCCTGCACCACTCCAAGTACAAATAGATCCCTCTGGGACTTGGCGGGGATTAATATTTCCTTTCCTCCTGTGCAGAATTAATGAGGGTACCTGCCACGATGCTTGCCAGCTGCCTGGTCCTGGTGATGGGGTAGATGCTGCGTGCCTGCACAATGGCAGAGGCGATTCTCCTGGCGTGCCTCTCCTCGCCGTACGCGCTGAGCACCGACGCCAGCGCCCGCTGCTCCAGGGCGTTCACCACATCGGCAGCCGTGGCCATGGCAGGGCACCTACACACAGAGCAGCCAATTAGCCCAATTAGTGCTCTGACATCAGCTGCCATCCCACCAGAGGTGAGCTTCCACGGAGCCACAGGCACACACTGCACACTGCCTGCAAGGTGTGCGGATTGGAGGTGGCAGCGCTGTGGAAAGAGCTCGCGCCTTTTACATCCCCTTTTCTCGCTGGTCTTAGGGGGAGTTTGCTCCCTAACTTCAGTTAGAACAGTTTTAACTTCCAAATGTTGTTATAAACTATGCTTGTGCCTTTTAAATCCCCTTTTCTCACTGGTCTAAGTGGAGCTTGTTCCCTGACTTCAATTAGAACAGTTTTAACTTTCAAGTGTTGTTATAAACGATGCTTAATAGTTTAGGATGAAGAATTTATTAGGTAGCTTGTATGTTTTCTCTGTAAACCCATAGATGATGTTCATAAAATACCTTGAACCATTTCAGTAGCCCAGTGACAAAGATGTAGATACACAGGTTGAAGGTTTACACTGTTTAAATTGTAGTATGTCCTGGAGTTTATATGACTAGGTCATTTCTGTTACCTCATTTCTGTTAAATATAGATTCTTATGCCTTTTAGTGAAACGTAATGTTAAATTAAGAATAAATATATTCCAGTATCTTGGTAGGATGGAAATTATGCGTGACCTTTCTCTTTAGCCAGATTTAGAATATAAACGTGCCCCTTACAGGTTCATTTTAGCCACCTTGCATCACATGTTGTTTTCTAGCCAGAACTGATTTCAAGGATCTTTTCTTTCACACCTCCTGCTATGAAAACAATTGCTAGTGAAGATCATTAAACATGACGTTTCACTAAAAGGCATAAGAATCTATATGGAAATACTCTCCTGAGATAATAGAAATGGCATAGTCATATAAACTACAGGACTTATTACAACTTAAACAGTGTAAGCCTTCAATCTATGCATCTACATCTCTGTCACTAGGCCACTGAAATAGTTCAGGGTATTTTATGAACATCACCTGTGGGTTTACTAATCAGAGAAAACATACAAACTACCTAATAAATTCTCTTCTAAATTCTCTTCTTCGCTTTCAGGCATTTTTTATTCTCCTGCAGTATCTTACAAAAGATAAAAAAACTTAGAGGCATGTAGTATCATAGCAACAACCACAGTGTAAGGCTTTTGTCATGCCTCAGGTACCCTTTGTTCTTATGCTCCTGCTCTGTGTTTGTTTTCTCATGATGCATCCAACTCACACGCAAGCCTGGAGTTCAGACTCCTGAAATCTGAGGGCTGAGTCCTAGGAGAACCACGGGAGCATTTTACACAAGACCAGCAAAAGCAAGTATCATGAAATTTGCTGTGTTGAGACTTAACATTAATATGGTAAGCTAATTCCTTAGAAACTGAGCCTTCCCATTGGCTCTTGTGGGCAATGACAGAACAAATGGCATTTCTTAAGACACCACGTTCATCAGAACACCAAGGAAAAAGTGCCATTCTTTGTCTTGTGGTGTGTCATGCCATTACAGCCATCACCCAGACAAGACACATCTTTGGTTGCTCATGCAAAAAGCAAAGTGCTGCAGAAATACATCAGGTTGTCTGAAGATGAAAAACGCTGCCTAAGTGGAAGCTGTCACTCCACTACTGATTTTCATGCTCTTGAAAGTACTGAACACCAATCCAAATTCAAATGCAGGTGATTTACTCAGTAACCATTAATTTAACAATTAAGTAAGCCTGATGTGCCTCCTACACAAAGAGAAAGGAAGCTTATCATTTTGCAAAGCATAATTTGCAACAAACACATAGGCATGGAAGACAACGTCACACTAGCATGTTAAAAGCAGTGTAGCCATCTGATATAAGCTAGCAGATATAATGAATAGGATTTAATAAATTTATTTTTATTATGTTCCTTTCACAGAGAAGCAACTGGATCAGATGGTCACTGCAGAAGAGAGGGATGCTGCTCCTTTCCTGAGGGACCAACTGGACCTGCTCAAGTGAAGTTTCCACAATTAGCAAATGTGGCAGAAAAGGAAAGGGACTGCAGCAAGAAGTTGTGTGCCTGCAGATCAAGTACAGGCAGAGAAACTGTGGAAATAACAGGCTTCTGAAAGAGAAATGTTCCTGTAACTGTGCACCACACAGTCCAAAAATGTTACCTTTAAAGGTGCAGCTAATAAAACATTACTGCTTTCATCATTCACCACAGGAACCTTCCTCTCATTTCCAAGAAGGCAAAGACAATAACCAGGGCTGAGCACCGAGACAGAAAAAAGCTCTTTGGTAAAAGAAAGGCAGGATACTCGTGCAGTACCAGATGTGGTTGAGGATAAGAATTCTCCATTTTAAGAGGAAAGGAAACGCACAGGGGTTGCAGAGCAGACAGTTTTTGAGGTTCAACAAGAAATGCTCTACTACAATGTACCTGTCATGATCCATCCTCATGTCCAAGGGCCCATCCTTCTGCAGGGAAAAGCCTCTTTCAGGTGTGTCTAACTGCATGGAAGAACAGCCAGCATCCAGGAGAACACCGTCCAGGGTCCCTGGCTCAACCCCAGATGAGATTAACAAAGCCTCTGACTGGCTGAACCGCCCCAGGAGAGGCCGAAGCTGCTTCCTGTAAGAAAGGAACAAAGGAATAGCCCCAAGTTTAGTTGTAACAATGCCCTCTCTCCTCCCCTGCACAGCAGGAATTAGATAACAGCACCCAACTTGTATCAGAAGCAATAGGGCTACTCCCAAAGGAATGGTATATGTCTTTTCCTATGTCAACATTGAAAACCGGTCCTGAACACCCCTCAGTGGCTACTTCAGCTTTAACTCTTTACTCTCTTCCTGCTTTATCTCAAAGAAAGGGAAAACTGACTAAAATTTAATTGTTTTCAGTGTAAGGAACTCAAGAGGACACCTTCAGCAGGAATGTCCTGACTACTGAAGTACCTGCCCTGCTCAGCAGGGCCCTCAGTAAAGCAAGGCCAAGGTGCAGAAAAGAAAGAATATATCTTGGACCAAGAGAAACAGACAAAATGGAACAAGAGTGCACTACCTTGTGGTCAGTATTTACCCAGCAGGAAAACAATTCCAAGTTCCTGCCACGGAACCAAACACCTTTTCAGCAGCACTTGTCATTTTAAAAATAACTGGGAGAATGAGGTGCACTGAATCACAAGCAGGTAAAACCCTTAGTGCATTTTGGATTTAGGCACCTGATCACTGCAGAGATCAGTTTAACATGCACTTTTGTGCTTACTGCTCTTCCTTGGATTTAAAGTGGTTGTTCCTTAATATTGCCAGGCTGACAAGGAAAAGAGGAACGGCAAGGGATGAGAGAACACACCTTGGGCACACAGAGCTCAGTGAGTGCTGGGACAATGCTCTCAGGCACAGGATGGAATTCCTGGGGTGTCCTGCCAGGAGCTAGACTCACTGACCCTGATGGGTCTGCCCCAGCTCAGGCTACCCTGTGATTCCATCACCTCTGACGTTTCCAAAGCTCTCTTGGGTGTCTAATCTCAGACTTCTGGGGTTTGCCTATATATAAGGTGGCTTACCATTACACAATTTATTTTATCTGTCTCTCAAAATCTGAATGGATTTGACAGACTTAGAAAGATTAATCAACATGTTGCTGCATTTTTAAGCAGTACCTGCAAAACAGAACACATTTCTGCCCACACCAGGAAGCCACTGCCTCCATGTGGAGAGAAAAACTCCATTAAAAGGAAGACACTTAGGAATCCAACCACATGGAAGAACACTCAGCTACACAAGGCTCTACTCATTAGAGCAGAACAAATCCACCCAGTAAGCAGAGCACAGAACCTGGGAAACAGTGTGAATGGACAATTTCCACCAGGGATATCATGATGGCACGTGCAATTTGGAATTGATTGCTGTCCAGCCCATAACCGAACACAGCTATTCAACATAACAAGAACTGACAGCTCCTGAAAAGTACAATGACCCACTTCAGACACTTAAACCAATTTAAGCTACATAGTTATATAGTTTAGAGATTGTATTTCCTCCCCAATATAATGAGGAGAATTTCCTTGAAAATGCATACTACTTTTTCCAACTGGGCAGTGTTTCTACCTTCATGACTCATGCAAATGAATGAACATTAAAATTCCATATGTGGGAGATGAAAATAAATGAGACCTGGCTAAAACTACAAATTGCCATTGTCCACTTCCCCAGCAGACAGTAATCCATGTCAGTGCCTCTGAAGTAGTGCTCTACCAAGCCATCTGAAAAACTACTCTGAACACTATTTAATTATTGCTAGACATTTTCTTATATTTCTTTAAACAAGTCCTAAATATGTGGATAGCTAAGATGCTTGTGACAGCTTTTGATTTGTGATCTGCCAAACTTCTGAAAGGTTAATTAAAAAAAAAGTAAATTTTGAGTAAGTAGAAATTTACTCTTTGGTAGAGAGATGCTTCAACTGGAAAAAATTCTGGAGCTTGCAAATAAAAAAAAAAATTGAAAAATGATTAGGTTGACATTTGATGTCAGTCATTCAGCTGTGTGGAGTTACAGCTTCTGTGTATATAATATGTTTGTTATGCAGTGCCTTGTGTGTAACAGTGGTGGATACAGGCATCCTGGTGATTACAAACTCTCACTAAAACCAGATGCTTTTTATGAGGTTATAATGACTATATATACGCAAACATATATATTATATATGTAATACATATAAAATATATTATATGTCCTATTATAATTATTTATATATAAAATATAAATATAATGTATTGCAAGGTTCAGGCCAGCTCTCTGAATTCCTGTTTCTCTGCGGAACAGAAGACACAGTTTTAAGCATCTTGGCTATCTCATACACTTCAATTAATCAAGCCAAGTGCATAGCAATGAAAGATTTACCACCTTATGAAAGCAAACACAAATATCAACTCTTTTTTTGGTCAGATAGTAATGATGATAGTGATGAAAAGGACTAACCTATTAGATTATAAGCATGATGCATTTATTTGAAATAAAATATTTTACCAAGAGTTCAGAACATTTGTTAGAAGATAAGGAAACTCTCCTTAAACTTAAAGAAGTTTACCCTTCTTTTTGCCTATATTCAAATTAAAACTGCCTGTCATACACAGGATTTCTCAAAATATTAATTTCCCCTCATCTTCCTTTTGACTTCAGGTTTTTATTTAAGTGATCTGTGAATCCACTTTCCAGAAAAATCTCAAATAAATAATAAATAATGAATGGTTAAATAATAAACTATGTTAAAATCCTTTATTTCCTACAATCACATGCCTTCTGCTCTACCTAGGTATGCAGAATTTGTGCCACTGTCTTTCTCAGTCTTCCAATGTTTTCTTTGGTCATAAAAGGATTTATGTTCTAGGACATACTTACCTAGTGTGAAAATCTATTACCCCTTCTATCTTAATATCTTGCAAAACCAGTGCTTAGTGGGCAAAGCAGGCAAGGTAAACAAGGGAACATCCATAAACACCAAGACAAACAGCCAAGCTCATAGTTGTGACAAGCCTGAGATGAGAGAGCACATCAAAACATCCCAGAGCAAGACTGAACAGGGATTTTCACCAGTGCTGACACCTTGGAAAGCTGCTAGGACTACACAGGGTCCCTGTAATAATTTTAGAAGGTTAAAATCATTTAGAAGGTTAAAATCTGACTAAACCAAGTTGCCTTGCTTAAGAGAAAATATTTCAACATAGTACCTGAGAAGCATTTTATATATTCAGAATATTTTAGAAACATAAAAAAAAAAGACTACTAAGAGCTTTTACCTCCTCTCTATAAATGGAGAAACAAGACTTGTAGGGTTTAATATTTAATGACTTGAAGATACCACATAGAAAGCTAAGACAATTCAGAAACCATGGTCTGAGGATGTAAGAAAGCAGAAAATACCTGTCAGATCAGCTCTCATTTGTGGGGCAACAGCATGGCAATTGTTCAGCAAATTCCCAACTGCTACAGACAAGCAATCTCTGACTTCTCAAAATATCCAACATGTTCACTCCCTCTTTAGTAATCTCAACATTCTACTAGAAAAACACATGTAAGATTTCAGAAGAACACTGGGAATATGGACAATCCAGCCTACTTTAAAAAGAATAAAAAGTTATTTACAATGACTAAGGTTGTGGGGCCTTAATAGATTTTCCTGTGTAACAACTTCACAACCTTGCAGAATTCATGGGAAATAACACAGTTGGAAAATAATACAGAACCTTGGGTTCAGGTCCTTTGTTGAGGTCAGAACACAGTATTTTATTCTATTATGACACATAGCATAGTAATTCTGCTAGACAGGACATGATCCACTCTTCTCAAGCACAGGAAAGAGCAGAAAGAGTTCAATGTCTCCTCAAGAATTTCAGGCTCTGCAGGTTTCAGTTCATCTCTGCTATTCTGCAATGCTTTATAAAAATATTTCTCATTTTACTCAGTTGAGGGAGATCTACACAGGGGAAAAAATTAAAGAATTAACACAGCTTCAACAAAATAAGTGGAACCTTTTCTCTCATCTAATTTCTCTTGATTGCCACAGACACTGACATGACACCAATCATTCAAGTAATTTCACAGAGATGTACAGTAATGATTTGATGGTGCTTAGCATTTCTTTATGTATACATAATAATACTTGCTCCTGACATTTCACTATTGCTGCACTTAAAAATTTTGTGTACAAACACATGATGCTCCATCGTCAGCAGTGAAAACTACACTTCACCCAACCAGAACAAACTGCTCCTCCAGGAGAACAGGAAATCAAGTTTTTCAGCCAACTCTTGGCACTGCACATCAAACAAGGGGATGCAGTAACTCCCCTGGGTCTGCCATCAAAGGGCCCAGCAGCACCAGCTGGAATGGGGACACTGGCAGAGACCTGGTGTGACCCTGCCTCACCTCGCTGAGGCCACCACAGCCGTCACACTGCTGCCGTTTTCACTCCTGGCAGCGCTGCCCCAGGCACTCCTGGAAGCTAACTATGAAGTATTCCAGCCATAAACCCCAGGAACTTCCAGTGTCCTGCCTGGGAACTGTAGTGTGTTACTGCCTCTGTGCAACGTCCCTCTCAAAAGGTGTACCTGAAAATTCTGCAAAAAATCTTCACATGACCTTTATCAAATGGAAATTTGGCATGGTTTTCATGCTTGCCAAGAGTATTGGTTTGCACGGGCTGGTTTTGGTGTTGGGGCACAGAGGTGGCTGCTGTGAGAAGCTGCTGGAAGCCTCCACCACATCCAGCAGAGCCAGTCCCTGCTGGCCCAGAGGATGGAGCTGCTGCTGGCCAAGCTGGCACAGTGAGAGATGCTGGGAATGTCTCTGGGACAGCAGAGCGAAGCAGAAATCAAAACAAAGCTGGGGCCAGCTTTAATTCCAGCCAGAGGAGAGGAGGAGGAGCCGAGAACACGTGAGGGAAAGAAGCTGGAGACACCAAGGGCAGTGGGGCAGGAGGTGCTCCAGGGGCAGAGCTGGGATTCCTCTGCAGCCCCTGGGGACCACAGGGGATGCAGAGATCCAGAGAGAGATGTAGGGATCCAGGGGGGGATGCAGGGAGCCACCCCCAGCCTGTGGCAGAGGTGCCCAGGTGACTTCCCCTGGTTCTTATGCCAATCCATGAACCCTTTGTTAAGTTTTCTCTCTTCTGTCCAGCTGCAGAGAGGTGTGAGTGGCTTTTGTGGTGCCTGGCATCTGGCCGGGGTCAACCCTCAGCACCAAGAAAAAAAGTAAAGCCAACAACTGTGACGTCTATCCCCTTATAAACCACCTGTGCCATTATGCTTCTAGTTTTATACAAAAATAAGTTACAGATCCACGGAAAGCCCAAGTAGCTACTTGAGAACTAACAACTCAGTCTAGGCTGTGTTTTGTGCAACAAAACTACAAACTGAAATCTCAGCCCCTGCT
Organism: Onychostruthus taczanowskii; assembly: GCF_017590055.1. Taxonomy (NCBI): domain Eukaryota; kingdom Metazoa; phylum Chordata; class Aves; order Passeriformes; family Passeridae; genus Onychostruthus; species Onychostruthus taczanowskii. The sequence continues at coordinate 2,801,042 of NW_024496638.1, forward strand.
TAACAAAGGCCTGAAAACTGGAAGAAGCATACCTAAAAAGCAATTTCCATAGAACCAAGTTAAGATTTACACATCTGAGGGCTACAATAACAGCTGTACTCTGCCTGAGGATCCCTGAAATGCCATTTAAAGTATTTTTAAATTGGTAAACTTTTACTTACCATATATTCCCACTTAAGAGCAGAGAACCTGTAAAAGGCATGCACATATTTGAAAAGTCAGCTATTCTCTCCATATAACCTGAAGACATCACACGAAAAAAAAACCTGCATGTCCCTTTTACAGAAGCCCTTATGGAATTGCTTATTTCGTGCCTCAGTGGTTCTCCTCCAGCTCCCAGGAAAATTCCCCTTCTCCTTTCTCTGCCACATTCTGTGGCAATCCTTCACTCCTCCCCTGCCACTGACACCATGCCCCAAAACTGTTTCTATCAAACTCTCAAGCACACCTGCTCCAAACAGACTGCTCACTGTTTAAATGCTCATTTTCATTTCTGTATGAAGTCTGTGCTCCACTATTCTGCCCACTATTCACACAATTTCAGCAAAAACCGCTGGAGAAGACACTGCTCCAACCAAAGGAAAAGATACAATTTGTAAACCAAAAGCACAAATATGAAAGATGGCTTCCATTAAGTATAAATCCAAAATCTTGCCATATTTGACATCTTCCATAGCAGGTATACTCAATCTCATTAAAATAAGTAGGAACATTCAAGTTCATAATGAACAATGTGTCCTGCTAAATTACAGATTAAGGAGGCAATTTTATTCTTTTTCCTAAGGAAACAAAAGACTAAGGGAAAAAGGCAATTGAGGCAAATTTCAAAATAACACATCTCACCAAAATTTGAAAAAATGTATTTTTTAGTTTCCTCAGTAACACAAAATTTTGCCGCATAATAAGAGCAAACTTTTTTGCAATTGCATGTAGCCATTAAAGCCTTTGCTATGAAATATATAACATCATTATGAGTGACACCTTTACTACAGAATATACGTAGCACACGTAATACACTGCCATCATTCAGGGGTGCAAAGAAAGCCAAGCTATCAGAATGACCTGCTTGTCACTCACAGGACATAACAGCTCAGAAAAGCCCTGGTTTCTCTCATTTCCCCTGGGGATTTCCTTGGGAGGTGGATCTCATTTTGGCAGTGGCCATAAGCAGGAACAGCTGACTTATCATCACGTCAGGTCTCCCAAACACTCAGTGACCCCCTCAGCTTTATTGGCAATTTTAACACAAACTGTGGGTGTGGACCACAAACTCAATTAATCTGCCTGCTAATTCACCTCTCCTCATAAACACCACTAGCACTTCAACAATTACTGCAAGAAGTTTTGTTGGACCGTTCTGCTGAGTTTGCACAAACACTTTTTAAAGGTGAACATCCAACTCATCACTCAAGTTCTAAGATCGTAATTCCACTGCAAGAAAACACAGCAAAGCAAGTTTTCTTAGAGTTGATAGATCTAATAATCATATTATTTTCTTACTGGCATCTTAAAAGACAGCTTGATAAAAACTGCCTCTCCAGTGCACAACAACTCACATATAAATTCACACTTTCGCTAGAGACACAATGGTACTTGGACTCAAAAGAAATGTCACCACTGGCCATAGAAGGAAGGAAAGTTCTGCTTAAATCAGTTGCCAAAAGCCAGCAGAATACAGAAAGAAATTCTGGATGTACACCAGCAGGTTGAAAGGTACAAATTAACATCAGGAACATAAAAGCTGTGAATGAACATGTTTCAGTCCATGAATGTAAGAACACTAAAACCTGGAGCAACAAGCATTGTAGACAGAATTTATTTCCACGTGCAGGAAAGGGGCAGATCTCTTTTTTCCAGTGTTAACACACAGTCTCAGAGGGATCTGAAATTGCACTGAGTGTTGCAGACTGGAGACAAGGCACAAAACCAGATTTATCACCCCATCAGCCTGACTGATCAATTACTGATTAATTGTGATCAGGTATGTACAACGACCAAAATACCATATGTTACAGTCTAAAAAGACAAGAACTTGCCTCAGTTTTGTCTCTTTTGTTAAACGAACAAAAAAAAAAAGTGTATTCCTCTAGTACCTGCAACATTTCAGTTTCTGAATATGTTTCTGTGTTACTTAAATTAGTAATTAACTAGTCTTTCTTTGACAAACCATTTCCCTGTTTGAAACAGTACTTAGCCCTCAGAACACTGAGGATAAATACATCCAGGATCAAGAAATCATTACAGATGAAACAAGTACCTTTTTATTCCTTCCTGTTCTTTTCTAAGCGAAGCCATAGAACATCATCTACAATTTGAATTGACTCTCACCTCAAGCTTTAAACTCTCTGCCTGTCCCTTGGACAGCATCCCGTACTCCTCATTGTGGGGAGGAGAAATCAGAGAAGCAGAACACAAGAGGAATGCAAATAAGGTCAGCAGGGAAATGGGGCATCACTCAGCCACAATTGCAGTTTGCTCTCCTGTGCCTGGGCTCATACCAGGTCTTACCCTTGTCCAGACAAGGCAACATGAGCACTGCATAAAATTAAAAATTCAACCACAGCATGGGTTTAAAAGACAGACCAATGGCCAGTATTTTCTTCTCTAATTCTTTCCCAGTGGCTTTTAGTGTGCTTTTCTGCCCATCATGAACACCACACATTCAGACTCCCAGAACAAGCCCAGTATTTCACCTCCTCTGGTCAGCTTACAGCCCACACAAGGAAAACCTGATGTGTTTTGCCACACCACTTAACTCCACGTCTTTTCACTTGCTGCCTTGTGGGGTGCTGCAGTTCTCCAGAAAAAAAAAAAAAATCTTCATTTTTGCTGTATTAGGTAACATAGCCTAAAATCACCAATCAAAAATCAACCAAAAATCAACAGCAATCATGCCACCCAGCAATTTCCTGGCTTATTTTGATAATTGATGAATAACTGAGTTGCATGCTGCACCCACATATCCTTGTGGCACTGCACTGGTGAGGTCATTTGAAGTGAGATCAGAGTGACCTCCATAACCAGGCAGAAAAACCACACCAGAAGATTGCTTTGCTTCCACTACTCACTCTCTACACAACTTTACCTAGTTCAATTGCACTTGTCACTCCTGCATTTACCAACTCTGAAAATTGCTCCAAATTATGCAACACTTCAAAATTAAATCTATATTTGTTTCTCAGAACATTGCAATCCAATCTTAGGAAGAAAGTAACGTGCTTAATCCTACTAAAGATTATAACATATTAGTATCATCCTACTATACATAATAACATGTATAATATCATCCCACTAAAGATAACATGTATAATATCATCCTACTAAAGATAACATGTAAATACTAAATATTATAACATGTATAATAGTATCATCCTACTAAATAGTAGGCTAGTATCATAAATAGTAGTAATAGTATCATCCTACTAAATATTATAACATGTACTACTAAATATTATAACATGTATAATATCATTCTACTAAAGGTGATAACATGTATAATAAAATCATCCTACTGAAGATAACATGTATAATATCCTACTAAAGATAACATGTATAATATCCCACTAAAGATAACATGTGTAATATCACATTAAAGATTATAATATGTATAATAATGTCATCCCACTAAAGATTATAACATGTATCTGCATAGTGAAAAGATAAATGTAAAATATCATAAAATATTTTTTTACGATTCAAAAAAATTCGACTTGTTAATCAGATCAAAATCTCAAGAAAGTCATGATTCCCAAATCCTGCATAAAGTTATGTATATCCCTCAATATCATCTCAGTTACAACAGTAAGCATTATAGTTTGGAAAACTACCCAGGGTACACAAAAGAAGCAACATTACCAACTCTAAGAACGCATTTGATTGAAAATGCTGTCTTATAACACAAGCTGGCAGCCATTCACTTCCCCAGTGACCCTGACCTTTTTTCTAGTTTAAAAATGTCAATTTCAGAAAGCAATTATAAAAATAAAACTGGCTTTTTCAGGAGCCATCAACACCTTGCTGCTCTTTAGACACCACCAGTTAGCATCCATGTAGAATTATCCAGACAATTCTATATTAAAGTCTCATTCTGTTACTTCATTTATCAAGCTGGGAAATTTAAATGCATGCCAGCAGTGACAAGCTATCCTGAAGTTCATTGTTTCCTGTACTGGCATTTCCACTTCATACAATGCTTCATTAAATGCTGCATTCAAATGAACTTCCCTCCTATAAAATGAAGGTCCATAAATTGTGCACATTATCTTTTAAGTCAATATCACAAATAATAATTTTTTTTTTACTTAAATACCCCATTCTCAACAATGTTATTTTTTCTGCACAGAGACTACATACAGTCTAATTACTTGCCACTGCAGATTACAACATGAAATCTCAAACTGTAAGTATCTGGAGAAATAAGAGAACTTTCAATTGAATAATGTTTGCTCCTCAAAGCACACACAATTTTAAATTACTGCTCTGTTTCTCTCTACTGGAAAAAATATATTCAATTGAGATACACTGGAAAAAAAATAAAAAAAGAACCCAATTTTTCAAATAAGATAACATCCTGAGATAAAAAAAAAAAAAAAAAAAGGAAACAGGCACAAAACCAACAGTTAAAAAGACACCATACAGAAGAAGTAACCTGGAAGTATAAAAGTGTGGCAGACCATGAGAACAGAAGCTATTGCATAACCCCACCTAAAGTAGCATGAGACATGATCCTCACAACTCCACAAACAAAACAAAATATTTGCAGCAAGTTTCTAGCCTAGAAGGGGAAGTGTCAGCCTAGCTAAATTTGTTGCATGTAGCCCAGTAAAGGATGGCAAGGTTCCTGAAAGATTACCAAAGAGAAATGTGATGAGTTCAGAGCACCATGTGTGAAAATATGTACTAAATATGTAAAAAACCACTGAAAAACTGAAACCTGAGCTGAAACTCATCACCTGGACATAACCATGAAGGAAAAGAGCAGAAAGCTTCATTTGGCCATATAAACAGTAAACAGCTGTGAAAAGGGAAACAAAACCCCACAGTATGCAAGTCAGAAGCCTTAACTGGAATAGAAAAGTATTTAAAATAGAAAAGTAAGAGTTTGGTATGCCATTACAGGAGCCTTGTCTAAAAAAGAACAACTCCAAATGGAACTGGCACAGAGGAGGTGGAACAGGATGAGCAGAAGCGAGAGATTACAAGAGGATAAAAAAATCCCAGACTTGTTTTGCATACAAAAAAGAAGGGCAAGAATAGATGTCAATACTCTACAGCGAGTATTTTAAATACCAAGGAAAGCGCTAAGAGATATTAATAAACTATTAGTTAATTTTCCCCAATTAAAATTAAATTAGGTAACTGCTTTAACTGGAGATTTTAAAAAAAGTTTCATATAATGAAAAATTAGACTCTGGAATAGCTGGAGCACTGCATATAGAAGTCCTAATTACTTTTAAGATAGAGCACAGTGGAGGAGATTAAATTATGCAGTGGCTTCTAATGCCATGCAAGTGGACTCAGTGCTGCACAAGTCTCTTAAAGCATGTTTATATTTGACAGCTATTGTAATTCTCTGCTGAAAAGTTCGCCCTGAAAATGTTTATGTAAACTTATCAAGACATATACACATTACACATTTTACATGTGTATAAACATACTCCACCTAAGAATAGCTTATCCCTTAGGTATAAATGGTTCCTTTTATTTTTAGAAACCCCTGAACTGAATGCATAAATACAACATTGGCACTGAAAAGGCTTCTTTCCCTTAATTTTTCCCAAAGCAGTTACTGGGGAACTTTTAACCAAACATAACATTGATATTGACTGGAAACTGCTGTTTTCTGATAGAAAACTCAAAAAATACACTGCTCTCAGATACAGATTTTTTTTTTAAGCTTTTTTTTTTGATTCCTTAATTCAGAAGATGAGAAAAGAACTTCCAAACCCATTTGCTGCCACAAAAAGGATAATTATGATCCCAAGATCAACAACTTTTGATTGTTATTGAAGGAAAAGTTCAATAGTTCAAAAGCTGAGGTGTCTGCTTTTCCATAGGGTGCAATAAAATAGCTTAAAGGCAGTAACTTAATGTGATATAAAAGGAGATAAAAAAGAAACTTCCAAACAAATCCCAACTTACTTTACTGCTATTTTTAACTATAATTCTACCCAAATAGAATAAAGAAGAGGGGCCACATCTAAGAACATTTTAACCCTCTGCTGCATGGCTTGGGACTTTGTAGGCTGGATTTATCTATGTTTATCGGCGGGTTTCCATCTGTTTTGTAAAGTAGCTGATCCCTCAATCAGACAGCTCCTTTCCATTATGTTACTACAGGTTAAGATCCTATAAGTAAAATAATAACAGGAATAATTACAGGAAATTTTCACATCCAGATGAACGCCCTTCCAGGCACTAGAAAACACACAACGTGATCTTGACAGCCTTCAGAAAACAACAACAGTCTACTTCAGCATTTATTCAGAGTTTTCCAAAACTGGAATTAGGCAAGAATCCATCTCATCCACAAATGCTCAGACTGTTACAGAGAATTTCTTTAGGTGCCATCTTTTACCTAGGAACCACAGAACCAGGTAACAATTTGCAAAAGAGACCTCCAGAGGTGTTCTAGCCCAAAAGCTCAGTGCAGACCTGACCAGCTGGGCTCTCCAAGGCCAGGCCCAGTGGAACACCTCCAAAGATACTCCCCAGGCTCTCCGGGAAACCTCTTCTGGCCATCTCCTTCACTGCCACCTCCAACTGGAATTTGCTGCCTTTTAACTCGTGTCTCAGAGCCTCCACCAGACTCCAGCTCTGGGGCAGCCCTTCAGGCAGGTGGAAAACTCCAGGGCAAATTGTTCACAAAGCTGGCAAAGGGTTCGCAATTATTTAAGTCTTCAAAAATACTACAGATCACTGATCCTGATTTTAATTCTTTTTCCCTAGAAATACCAAGACAAACTTGAAATTAGGATGTAGCATCTGTGGATTTAATCAAAATTTAAAAAAAACAACTAATTTTTTAAATTAATCAAATTAAATCAATACAAAATCAAATTGATAAAAAATTCATCAAATCAAACAAACCAAATCAGATTAATAAAAATTATAAAACAAGAACAGTTAGACATTCCCGTGAAGATTCATTCTTAGCTGCATTTTGTCACATAGAAAGCTAAACAGTTACTCCTGAATCATTTACATATTTACTACAAGCAGACTCATTTTCCATATCAGGCCATAATTTATGACTTAAGAGGTTTTGATGTTGGATTCTTGGCAGGATATAAAATAATTGCTTATTGCTACCTGATGACATGAAAAATTTAAGAATGAAGCTCTAAACACAAGCTGGTTTACATCTCAGTATTCCTGCATGTTCTCAAAATAGCTGATTTTCCAGTTCTATTATGGTTTTCTTTGGAAGTGCCAGTAAATTGAATTTCATTGCTCTCTATTTGCTACAATAGTTTTTAGTAAAAAAAAAAAAAAAAAAAAAAAACCCAAACAAACCAAAACATGATTGAGTAGAATAACTCTCACTGGAAGAAAGTCTCATTTTTGTTACTATACAAATCCATTTCTGTTCCCATTCACAAGCTGAACAACTGAAATCGTTATAAATACCAATGCCAGCACTTCAAGTGGAAAAAAAACCCCTTTTATTTAGATTAAATGCCTCTTTGCCTATGCAAAACCATGGGTAATCCATTAAATTCTTCAGAGTACTGAAGATGGCTCCACTGGTGTTCCCACAATGTGCTCTGTTAACACTTCAAATTCACCCATGGGAGATACTAAAGAAACACTTTACTATTTCATTGTGGCAGTACTCTAATGCCTTACCTGGAGTATCTCTTCCCTAAGGTGGCAGACCATGAGTAAGTATAACTCCATTGGAGAAAGGCCTTTAAAAGAATTTCAAAGGACACCACGTTTCCAGTCACAAAATGCCAAATGAAATCAAGCAGAACTCAAACAGAACCGTCCACTGGAAGTGGTTCATGGCAGCACAAGCAAACTGTGGCTCCCTGCTGCAAAGCACTGCCACAAGCCTGCAGCAAATCCCATCCCCACACGCGACTGACGGTTGTGCCACATTCACAGAACGGCTGTGGGATTTGTTACCAAGTGTATGCCTCAATGGGATTTACAAAAGCAACCCTCAAGTGACCCCAGAGCTCTTGTTCTGTCTCAAAAAAGAACCCAGAAACTGTGGCCCAGAAGCCTTCCACTGTGGGTCTGACTGCTCAACACTCCTGCACCTGTGCTGACTTCTCCACCTACAGCAGCCCTGACATCACAGCCCATAAAATGGGTGAATTACCTGACACACGGATCATGAACACCTTGTGGGAGACACTGTCTGCCAAAAAGGCTGCCAGAGAGTGCTGGTGCCATCAGATGGGGGGCCAAAGGCACGTTCCCCTCGTTACAGCTGTCTGGCATCATCCATTCTCACAAAGGCGGAGCTGAGCCAAAGTTCATGCAAAGGCTGAAATCACGGCACAGCCACACTGGGGGCTTCTCGAAACATGCAGATCACTCTGACAAACGTTAGGGTCTGTCTGAAATGAAGAAAAGAGTGGAATCATTCTGCACAATAAGGGTGTGGCACGGCTTCTTTATAGATGCATCCACTAGGGAAAAATGCAAACACTTGAACAGTATAATTAGCAAAAGTCTGATAACCAAAATTAAGAGTCAAGTACCCAATGCGTCACAGGACTAGTCAGGTGTCACCTGAAGTACTGGGCCAAATTTTACAGCAAGTGCTTTAAACAAGGAGTGAGTAAGCTGAAAGAGATCCAGAGACCAGCAAAGAGGCAGGTAGAAAACATGAGTCATGTGGAAACACTGGAAGATGGGCTTTGGTTTGTTTTCTTGGTGAATAAAAAGGCTGGAGGGGATCTGATGATTATCTCCATACCAAGTTATTAAAAAGGCATCAGCATTCAGCCATTCTGCGTGCCAAGGCAGAGCAAGTTAAGGAATGCTTGACTGAAGTGGCAGAAAAGCAGCTCTGAGCTGGACATTGGGAAAATTTCTTCATGTATAAACCACAAGAAATATTATTTATGCAATTCCTGTTGTTATGGAATACTTCTAGGAAGAGGAAAGACAAACAGTGTTTAGGAATTCCAGAAGTACATCAGATTTTGTTTTAATTTTGCAATTCACTGACAGTGTTTAAACCCCTTGTTTCTAACATCCATGATTATTTTATTTAAATTTTCTTTTGGAAATCATTCGGGGTTTAAGTTCTTTCATTGCTAAGATTGATCAGGAAATCTGCAGTCAAATTTCAAGTTGGCAAATTAAATTTCAAGTTGGTAACATCTGATTTCACATCTTTGGAAAAGTGACTGATGAAATTTTTGCCTGTGTCGCTCTGTTCTTTCTTCTGTCTTATCTCCTGATACTCCTGTAACTGCATCAGGGGTTTCTTTATCTTACCAGTATTTTATTTCTTTGTATTACAACAAGGACGTAGATAGTTGGCATCCTTGCGTATGGAGCAGGGGTTGGAACCAGACAATCTTGAAGGTTTTCTTCCAACCAAAACAATTTCTGAGTCATTATTTGGGATATTTTTAAACCGGTATAACAAACAGAACCCATATTTCTTTCTGAAATTGAAAATTTTAGCTCAAAGCTGAGCATATGAACATAGATGCTACAAAACAAACAAACAAACCAAAAATGGGTCATTTCCAGTCAAGTCTGAAGGGAGCAGAGCACACTCAGAAGCATTTCCACTGCCTGATTTCATGCTGAAGCAGACAGACAGCTGCACAGCCGTAGCACCTTCCATGGCAACTCTAAGACATGCCATACAAGTTTCTTTAGAGTAGAAGAAGCTAGGCTGAAATGCACAACCATGCACAAATTCTGGTTTTTTTCCTCTCTAAACAAAAGACCAAAACCTATGTTTCACTCAATACATCTCCCTGAACTGCATATCCCGAAGATGTACCCTGAAGCTCACATCAAGCTCTTTTTTGGCTATGCCTGACTTACCCCTCAATTTTAACTGCTGCTGTCAAATGGCCAACTGATATTTAATTTCTGTTCTTTGTGTTTTGCCTGTCACATTCCGTATTTGCATCTCTCCCATTCATTTTATTTCTGTCTCATAATATTCCCTTCAATCATGAATTATTCAAACCACTCGTCTTCTTGGAATTTTTCTCATCACAACTTACACATAGCTCTTGTCCTCTAGACTTGCTTTTTACCCTTCAATTGCTGTATTTTCCCAATTCTCGACATGTTCATTCATTTCCTGCTCTCTTCCATATTCTTCCCCACTGCTTTTCTACATCTATCAAGGCAATCCCATAGGTGTTCTTGCAACATAATCATTTCCATGGTCTGTGAACAATGAAGAGGTGTTTACCACTGAAAGCATCACATAGAAAACTTTTCCCACTTCCTAGGAATAAGAAATTTTGTCTTTTCTTAGGATGCTTACTTCTTGCTATTATATCTAATTTACCAATGTAAAACACAAATAGTTACGAGCCAGGCTTCTTCTCTAGTATGATACAGATAATGATTAAATTGAGCATATTCACGTTCATCACAAATAAATCCCACCTAAAAGATATGAAATCACTGACCTTTTACAGTTCTGCACAAATGAAAATCAGCCTCCTTAGCTCATTACACTTAAACCAGGTTTTACCAACCAACCACTGGAGCTGGAGGGCTGAAACCCTGACTTGGAGGTATGATTCAGTTCTTCCCAAAAAGCTTTCCACTACAATAGCTCACAAACTGGACTCGAAATAATCACTTGTGAATCTTGCATGTCTAGTTCAATCTAATTTGTCATGGAGCAGCAAATGTTAAGAAAATTAATCTGAAATTAATTTGTGTATTATCACTGTCATGTATTGCTCCCCTGTCAGATACTTTGTTCATTCCTGTGCCAATGGGAATACAGGGCGGCTGAATCACAGATATTCTCCTATAAAGGGCAATGCAGTGTATTGAAGGGGATTAATATTGTCAAGCAGATTAATCTAAGAAGCTGATTTGTGATAAAAGTACCTCTTTGGGAGTGGGGGGCAAGGGGTAAGGAATGAAGGAATGCTGAAAAAACCCCCAGAAATTAAAACTACAGTGAAACTGCACAACTACCGCCTGTATTATAACATACAAGAACCTTAGCTCATGATTTAAAACATTTGCCTCTTAGGGATATCCACATGACAGCCATCTAGACTGTTAACAGGTTGTGACAGCCTAAACACAAATTCATTTTGAACAGTTACTGCAGGACTTCACCAATCATTACTCTAATCTCCATTTTTTACAGAATATTCTCCCCACCAATCTTTTCTTCAATTTCTGCACGTATAGTAGCAGGAGAAAGTCTACAATCACTATTCAGATATCCAGAAATTACTGTTCCAAATACTGCCTGAATATCTGCAAGCACCCAGGAAAATGCAGCTGAAATACTGAATTGTAATTTCAAAGCTGGATTAACATTAGACTGTAATTCTTAAATCTGAGATTTAAAGTAGTTTTTCATCTTCCAGAAGCAGTCAGCCTTGTATTCCCATTCCCAGTCAGGCACCACAAGCAAGTGGCCAACAGAGAGCTTCAAAAGGTGCCTGTTCCAAGAAGAAAAGGCTGTTCCTGATCTCCTTCATTAAACCCAGAAGCATAAACAAGGGGTCTCTGCACCAGAAAACCTCCTTAAAGAAAATATTGGAAGGATCATTCAGGAAGACAACTGTGACAAACTTTCATTGCCAGGGCAATGACTGCACAGCTCTGAGGGGAGACTCAGAACAAATGTGCCCCCAGGAGGATCCAACAAGGCTTTCTGGAAGACTTAATGCCTCCTTCATAAAATTAATAGGCAATTAAATAATTTCTCCCTCTCTAACTGCCTTCCTGTTTTTCCCAAAGAAACTGGAAACACTTCCTGCAGTTTTCCTTCTCTTCTGCAACCTTTTCTCCTTTTTGCTTCAGTGGTCTCCAAATTCTGCCACCTCCTGGGCAGTCCCTCCATTCAAACTGCCCCTTCCTTCTCAGGCCTCACAACTACTTTTTTTCTACCTTCAACAAGTTTCTCAGCCACTGCTCTGCCAAAGGAAATGTTTGTCCCCATTAACTTGGTAAGGACACTAAAACAGGTTGGTGAAAGACAACAAAGTCAGGTAAAGAAAAAAAAAAAAACAAACCAGGTAAAAGTCTCTGATGTGCTGTGCCTGGAATATCCAAATTATAGGAGAGAGCAGTGAGGGATGGCAAAGGTTCCACACATGCAAAATAGAAGAACCAGAAACAGAATATCCAAACAGTTTCCCTCTTGTGGCCGCTCAAAAAAACAATTGTTTGCCTGGAAATCATATTACAGCTAAATTACACATAAATGCAGATAGCTGATACTTTAAGATCAAGCAGCTTCTATTTACTTGGAAAATCAGGATGTAGCTGCCAAATTTAGATTTCAGCCACAACCTTTTACGCAACACTTTAATGCTGCCCCATTACAATAAAGATCAGAGCCTTGAAGAGAAGCATTTTTAGCAGGAAACAACCTATGACAAAAGCTGGTGACATTTTCACTGTGGATACAAAGAACACACTATCATTAATAAAGTGCAGGAATGGAATAATAACCTTATATAAAAGAGCATTCCCTTGCAAACACACCTACAGCACGCCAGCAAAGCAACGATTACAAACAAGCATTTTGTAACTTTAGTCAACAGGCAGCCCTGAATTCATGCCTGAATCAACAGTGCAGATCACCAAGCCCTCAGGAGAACATCACACAGAGGGAAAACACATCTGCTGCAGGTCCTGCTTGCAGACCCTGGCATTCCTTATGGCCAGAATGCAGCGAACCAACAAGGAGGAATCACATTCCACAGCACCTTCTCAGGCAGCTGCTCCATCCCTCTTGGTGTGCAGCGTCTACAAATATACTTAAAAAATACATTACAAAAAAAATGCTTTAAAAATATGCACAAAAACTCTTCATTGTTGCTAAAGTTTAGCTTTTTGAGGGAAAAGGCAGCACCAGAAACCTCCAGTGAAATTGCTCTCCATGTGTTTGTGACCAGCCCAGCGCCTCCACATCTCCCCAGTTCTCTCTACCTGGCCCCTCCAACACGCTGCTGAAGCTCCCAGACTGAGCTGAGAGGATGACTCAGCTGTAATGACATTAAATTCTAATAAATGTAATGCTCATGCCTCTGACAAGGCAGCCCAGCTGGACCCCTGCCTCCCAAACACGTGTGCAGCCAGCAGGCGAGCCGAGGTGTGGCTCCACGGAACGTTTTGGGAGCTCTGAGTGCAATAATTCATTTTTTTTTATTACGTTGTTTCTGGAAAGCTACATTTAGTAAGTCATAAAAAAGATCCCTTCCCTTATTTCTATCTTGAGAAAGAATCCTAATTGGCTAGAGCCAGTCATAAAAATTTAACCATGTTTCTGAAAACACGAGTGCCAAAGGGTAATGCATCGCTAATGGCTGCCAGTGGAATAAATAGCAGTTCTGACGTCAAAACTTTGTTACACTCCAATAACTGGCTCACTTGGGGCTTCAGGTACAGCAAGTTACATGTCAGTTTTAAATAAAGTTATAAAAATAGAATGCACAGTGAACCATATTGCCACTATGCAGCCTGAAACTACATGATTTATGTCTAATAAAATGTTAACAAAGGTGACAGAGGGTATAAAAATAGTATCTTCTACCTCATAATATCCTTTTACTTAGATTTGAGAGGGCACAACGAGGTAGATATAATTTTTCTTTTGTTTTTCAAAACATATGGCCAGAACCAGAGTAAGTAAATTTGAGTGAAAGTGACATTTAAAAAGCATTTATAGTACCTTTACCCAGAAGACAGTATAGTAAAACCCAAGTTGTAAAAATGTGCATTACAACACATCCTCCAAGTCCCTCTTGAATAAATACAATAAGTAGCGAGGAGCTTTGCCTTTCCATTCTTTCTGCAGTGCAGCAATTAAACAAATTACCCTTTCATTGTGTAAGAGATGACACCTTGGGCTGTGCCTGTACTACCAGCAGTTCAATGGTTCAGGCATTCAGCCACCCAGCTGATGCACAAATGGTGCATGGATGGAGCTGAATATTTCAGTTTAGGAACTTGAACACGTGGTGCTTAACAGTGGAATTTAGGGACATGGTGGAGCTGGCAGTGCTGGGTTAACAGTGGCACTTGGAGGTCTTTTCCAACCTAAGAAGCATATAATCCTTCCTCTACACACCAAAAAAAAAAAAAAAAAAAAAAAAAAAAAAACAAAACAAAAAGTTTTAGATGGTCAAACATGGCTGCACTCACAGGGAAGGGAAAGGACAATACTCTGAAGGTAACACAGAAGGGTAGAGAGAAGTCTGGAGAAATCACATGAACTCCGGTGCAGCATAGGAATAGGGATAAATTGTCATTTCTGAGCTGTAGGCTCTCCAAAGCTCAATTCAAGGACATTAAGACAGTTATTCCATTCCACACAGCTTCCAAAGCAAAGGGAACTCCAGGAGCTCCCAGCACTGCAGATCAGAGCTCACACACACAAAACCCCACCCTTGGAAAAGGCTACAGGTTACCTACACTGACTGAACTTGGAGCAGCAAAGACAGAAGAATTACAAGGGCCTGTAGAAGAAGGGGAGTGAAGTGTGGCACCAACTGCAACAATCTGTATTTGTAATCAAATTATCTAAGTATTAGAGTAGGAAATCTACGATGAAAATTTTGGAGTGAGAAAGGAAATTTTGCCACAAGTCCTGATCAAAAAAAGCCCCAAGATTTGCCTACATGTAAGTGAGTGCAGTCAAGGAACCTGGAGGGGAGTATGGCCAAAAGGAGAGAAAAAAAATCCCCTTGTTTCACATACAACAAAACTTTGTCTCTTTCAAAGGCACTAGCTATCATTACTTGGATGTTTACTAAATATTTACCCTTACTTGAAAGGATCACGAGGTTTAAGACAGAGAGATTAAAAGAAACCCTTTAGTCAGAAAGCTTCAATAGGTTCTGGAAACGGATGTGGTCTTCTAGCCCAGAAATATTTGAAATATTAAGTGCCTTCCTGCTGTAATGGTGATCTCCAGAGGGACTTAGAAGTAAGAGAAAAAAAGAGAAAAAATTACATAATACTGAAATCCATTTGAGTGAACGTTCTTGAACAAAAGCAATGCAGCAACATCTGATAAATTGAATAATCATTGCACTATATATAAAGAGGAAGGTTTAGGTTCTACATAAAACCACAACAAAAAAATTCTTTATTTGAATGGTTCTTTGTATTCCTTACAAGAAAACAATTTTTATAGTATTAACTGCAACCAATAATACTTATTTTCACTTCTATCATTTATTTTCTTTGTTCATCAGCATCAACTGCACCACAGGCTCCTGCTGCTTATTGTCCTGGTCAATTTGAAGCCCTTAGGTGACTTGTTAGCAAACGATTTGGAAATAAAAAGTGACACAAAGGCCACCTAAATCCTTATTAATTATTAACTCACTCAAACTCCAAACCATCTGCAGTACCTCCTAAAGCTGATTATGGGGCAGAAAGGCATCAGCCAAAACAATAAGAACATTCTGGTTCTAGTTAAAGGGTGCACATTTTTTTTTCCATACAACTCTTATTGAAATTGTCATCTAAGATTAAATTATTCCAAGATGAAAATGCCTTGGATACGTGTTACACTTGTAACAAGCTGTGACTGGGTTGAGCATTGCAGATGTTGACTTTGGGTAGGAGCTAAACCAGTAAATTATAATTCCCATTTCTCTTTAAATCCTTTACCTCTAGAATGAAGTCAAATGTAAGTATGGAACCCCCTCTTAGCTCAGGTGGGAGCACAGGCCAAGAGCACACGCTGCTTTCAGAGAGGAGCTTCACTCCCCCAGACAGCAGTGCCTACTACGAACCCCTGAACCTTGAACCACAACTCTCTTTACCCAAACCTTACCACAGGCAGTAAAGAAACAAAGTTCTAAGATCCCATTCACTCCCTGCTTGCCTTTTACACAGGAACCTTCCAAAAATCCCCCCCAGTGATTCAGAGGAAAAAAAATCTTATTTAAATCTTGTCATCTTGTTTGAAAAAATGACTTTCAACTTATCATCAAGTTGCTTATTATTTACAGTACAGGTTTTGCTTTTCATTGCTTTGTTGTTTTTCTTTAAAAGGCATATTGGAGGAGTTTCAGGTCAGTCATAATTATTAGAGGGTTTGCCAGCATTTATGTTCATAATGCAAACAATATTTTTAAAAGAAATAGAAGCTAAGTCCAACTTCATCTCTGACAAGCATAATGCTCTCTGATGAGTTTAAACAAAGCTGTCAGTGACACAACTGACTTGAATTCATCTTAAGAGATCATTTTTGTACTTGATGAGCTATGCGAGTTAGGTTTCTCCTCTGCAGCATCTTTCAAAGACAAACAGATAACAATTTCTGTTTCTCAAAAGCAATTGAAACTTGACAGTACTAGGAGTATCAGAAACTATATTCATTTTATAACTTAAAAACGGAATTGAACACTTCATTAAATTAATCAGCAAGAAAGTGCTAGGCCAGCTTAACATAGGGAACACTTGTAGTAAACTATACAACACCAAAAACAAGGAGATGATAAAAACCTTCTGGTATAAGAAACAAGTATGCCACAAATATCTGACCTCAGGTGTCACTGCTCCTGACACAGCCTCAAACAGATGTTGGAGGAATAACACTGAAGGGTTAACAGATGATTAAGGCATTAACAGATTATTTTTCATGGAAGTAATACAAGCATCTAATAATCCTTTTGACCATTGATCCTAGATACAGTGTCACCTGCAATCCAAGTCTTCCGACAAAACTGCAAAACTGGTGATGATAGCAAAGAGACAACAAACTAGAAACCACAGGATCCAGGAGAGCTCAGCCTTTTTAGGGAATGTGTAAACAGGAGGCCCTCAGGACAACAGGTCAAACCCCATGAACAATTCCTGCCAAGTGCCAGGGAATCCATTTGAATACACACCCATATTAAAATAAAAAGCCACAGCAAGATGCCAGCTTGGTTGAACAGGGAAATACTGGCCATGTCAAAGAGAAGAGGGCCAAGAGGAGGAAGGAGGATAAAGTACCAGAGAAATCCTGAGCTGGATTTAAGAACACCTAAATCTGTCTGAAGCAGAAACTGGAAAGGGATATGCCATGAAGACATGGAACACTGAAGAATGACACAGGTAATTAATTTCACTAAAAAGGCTGAGGCAATTAAAGCCTTAGCCTAAGCATTTGCTAGGAAAATGTGCCCCAAGTGCCCCCTGTCCCAGCCCAGGGGGAAATGTGCTAACACCACAGCACAGGAGGACAGGTGAGTGTCACATGGAGCAGCTGGACACGGACACGAGACCTGATGACATGGACCAGAATATGTCAGGAGCTCTGTCAGCTTTAAGGCAAATCCCCGATAACTGTGACAAAGCCAACGCCATGACAGCTTAAAAAGAAAAAGTCAAGGATTTTCCAGAGAACCACAGGCTGGCAGACCTTCATCACTACACATGAAGTCTGCATGAAAACTATTACCCAGAACTTGAAGAGCAAGATGAGAACAGAAAACACAGAAATAAATGAGGTTGATCTGGGAGTGTTTTACCTTAAATAAGTCTAAGACAAAGTACCTGGCTCTGTAGATAACAGCTAAGCAGTATATTTAATTTGATTTTAATACAGCTGTTGGTTTTTCGCCTCTATTACCTTGGCAGGCAACATTAGAGCCACAAACCATGCATGGGCAAAAAGCTGGATTCCAGGGCTGCTGGTGAATGGATCAAGGTGTGACTTGCACCTGAAAGTCTAGCAGGAGGAGAGAGCTTGCTTCCAGAGACAAGAATCTGCCCAACCTGCCAGGGCCATCCAGTTTTGAGTTGAAAACTCAGATTCAGTAATTAAAGGGTTTACACTGCATCTCTGAATGCAGAATTATTAATACATAAACATTTTGATGTACCATAATTTTATTACATATGGAGCTATTTGCATTAAATGTGCAACATGGAATCATTGAGAAGCTTCCAGATGGGCACCCAAATACTGACATTCCTTCCTGTAGCAATGGAAGAAGATAGGGGATAACAAGAAATTTTTAGCTCTACACACTTCTATTTTTCAGTGTTTAACATCTTATTAATTATGATAATTAAAAATGGAAACATATTCCTTTGAAACCAAGAAATTCCCCTGATTACACAATGAGATTCAGTTCTTGTTTTAAGCCATGAAGTCATTGCACAAAAGGAGTATTGAATTTTAAGTTTTTAAAATTCAATAACATTTTTTATTCACAGTTCTTGCTACAACAGATCTGAATTTATAATAAACTAGTATCTCAACTAAAAAGCCATGAAAAAAGACACCAAATTAACATCAGAAGTCTACAGAGATTTCTTTTGCAGTCCATTTTTTTCATCTGCAAAATATCCAAGGAAACAGAACTCAAGGTTTCCTTCAGACATAGTTTTGGTGCCCTGTCCATCAAGTATGTGACCATGCAAAACAAAGAAACAGATGAGACCAAGAAAACCAGTGTCTGTCATGCCTGCTGCTCTATTCTGCTAAATTCCCCATAAAACCATAACAACCCAAATACCTGGGAAGAGCAAAATGGAAATAAGCAGTGGATATTGTCTGGCTGGACCCGAGCAAAGCCTTCAGCACTCTCTCACAAGCTCAGGGAGCTGGGCTGGGGGAGCAGACGTTTCAGGGGGTGCAGAAGTGGCTGCCCAGCAGATCCCAAGGGCTGGGGCACAGGGTCTGGCTGGAGGCTGGCACTGCCGGTGCTCCCAAGGTTCAATACTGGTCCCAGAACTGTTTAACTTACTCATCAGTGACAGATGCTATGGTTGTGTTTGAGGGTCCCAGGACGAGGGAAGAGATGAGAATCTTGACTCTGTGTTGTAGAAGGCTTATTTGTTATATTACGATATATATTATATTAAAAATGCTATGCTAAAAAGAATAGAGAGAAAAGATTTATCAGAAGGTAGAAAGGAATAGAAAGGACTGAGAAAATCCTGTGACTGCTCACAGCCTCGACACAGGTGGCTGTCATTGGTCATCAATGGAAAACAATCCACATGGACCAATGGAAGATGCAGCTGTTGCATTCCACAGCAGCAGAGAGTTATTGTTTACATGTCTCTCCTGAGGCTCCTCAGCTTCCCAGGAGAAAATCTTGGCAATAGGATTTTTCAGAAAACATCATGGTGACATGATGCCCCCTCACAAGTTTGCTGATGACACAAAGATGGGAGAAATGGCCCCAGAGTGCTGTGCATCCCTCCAGAGGGACCTCGACAGGCTGGAGAGATGGACAGAGCTGAACTGTGTCAAACTCAACAGAGGGAAATGCAGGGTCCTGCACCTGGGGAGGAACAGCCCCATGCACCAGTACAGGCTGACCTGCTGGGAAACCTATCAGTGGGGTTCCCCCTCATTACCATGTTAATTACCATGATAATTCCCCCTCATTACCACACTAGCATCAACCTTTATATCCAGCCTTTCCTTAGCTGCTGGTATTGACACATATACCAGATTAACCTGAAAGACATAAATTTCTGCATACTACAATTTCACCTTACATACATAAATTTTGTTAGCTTGAAGTAACAAGTTGCCCTTTATACTCTCAGAGCAGTACCCAATCTCACTCCAAGTGAAATGAGCTTTGTTGCAGCATAAAGCTCAACAAAGTGACACTACTGATTATTCAAAATGTTCACACAACATTCAATACTCACAAATTTTTTGTCCTGCTATTTGAAAAAGTAACAAACTACACATTCAATTCTGCCGTGACACATAATTTTTACTTATCTACAGCAAATTAACTTTACTTATTTATTTTTAGAACACTAAAATGTACTAGCATAATTTCATGCATCACCAGCTTTTGGCTTAAACACTACTAAATGCCAGAAGGTATTTAATTTTAATATTGTACTCACTGGGTGCTAACATCCACCTAAAGGCAGGCTGCAGAAGGGGTTGACTCCACTCACATGCTGGATGTCACACATCGCTCCAACCTCAGTCCAGACTGCAGTGCAAGGAATCAAACTTATCCTAACACTCAGGTAAAGGGGATTTTAAATATTGAAATTGCAGCAGCCTCTAACTTCTGGTGACCACAGAGAGACTGACAGTATAAACAGTACCAGTAACACAGATTGTTTGTGCTGGTGAGATAGGACACCTCTATTATTCCTGATCAACCTCTGTGTGTCGAGACCACTTACTCAATATTGGTCTCAAACTCTTGCACCATTCAGTGGTGACAAGGCCACAGCCAATTTCCATTCCAAATTACTCATTTTGGAATTTTACACAAAATTCTTTTGGAATTTCACACAGAAATTCTTTTGAATTTCACACAGAAATTCTCTGGAATCTCTCTACCCAAATATTTGCTTCTTGATCGAGCTAAGTTGTTGTACTTTTCAGGCATCCAAACACAAAGCAGCAATTAACTGCCTGATTTTACTTCCAGCCCTTTCAATATTCTGTACAATACTTGGCACAGCTGAGTCACAAAGACTAAAATAAAATTAAAATGCAAATTATGTTTATTATCATGACAAGAAAAAACCTGAATTATGTAGTCAAATTAATTCATTTTTATGGTCTGTGTCACCTATATGCATAATCCTACTGCATCTAAGAATAATAGTATCTGAAGCTCAATGACTCAATCAGAAAAATAATCTGAATTGCTCTGTAAGTTTTTATATTTCATAGTTAAGTGTGAAGCTCAGATCTGATAAAAAAATCTGTTTACAAATATTTAGTTACTTGTTTTCCTTTTTATCAAAGCAGAAGAAAAAGATTATGTATCAGAGACTATCAGCTTTTTTTCTGGGGTTAATTTAGCCACTCAGTAAATCATGTTATCTTAAATACCAGCATGTCTTGACCTTCTCTCAGTAAGTGACAAGCATCTTTTTGTCCACACATTGATATAATTTCCACCTTCACAGGAAACTGCTGCTGTCTTCCATCCCAACAATTATCATCTATCTATTGATGAAACCAACTTTTGTCTGTGTTGTTTGATACAAGCAGGAGTACTTTAAATCAGTTCATGTCCTCTTGATTTGTGCAGAGTGCCTTAATGCCTCCTATTGTCAGTGTGAGCAAAAATAAGCTAAAATATGCAGCCTGGTACAAACCTGCTAAGGAATATGAAAATACTATCTTCTTATCATGACAAAATCATTTGTGGACAAGCAGCTACCAGATACAAAATCTTCTGCTTGGAAATTATTACCTGCCCCTCTCCCTTCTCATCAGAAAGGGTTTTGCTATTATGAAAAACTGAATTTTAGAAAATATGAAAGCAGTACTGTATCAGTGTCCTTCATGAAACAGTGATTATTTTTATAAGAATTGAAGTGTAAACCATTGTTACTGTAACAAAAATATACCCAGCACTCAGCTGTGCATCTGGGAAAAAATGCTTAAGCTGTTTATAAGATATTTCTAAATATTTTTGAAACATATAATATAAAATGTTAATAATCAGAATTTAAGTTCTGCAATCATTTACATGCATTTTATTAACAAGATGGCTACAAAAGCAATATAAAAGTCCTTAAGTCATCCAAACACCTATAACAAACTTCATCATCAAAACCAAGAGGAAGGAAAATTGGCTGAAAGAAAAAGCTGATGTCTCCTTTACAGATCAAAAAAGGTCAAAGATGATTTCAGTGTGGCAACTACTTACTTGATGGGTATTGAAAACACTTTTTTCCTTTTAGAAAAATATCTACAACCTAAACTAAGCCTCAAAGAGCTGTTCTTAGAAATACTCCTCGTGTAAAAGCTGTACCAGTAAACTTGAAAGATTTTCTGAGCCCTTTTATACCACACTGATACAGTTGAATTAAAGAATAAAAATATAATGAACTCCACAAAGGGAATTAACACTGATTAAAGTAACACTTGATATTGCATTCCATCAAGTCCAGCTAACAGGTCCTTAAAAATAAATTAAGGATCTGGACATTTGTATGAAAAAGGAACTCAGATTGCCCGCATTCATCTCCATCTCCTTAACCAAGACACAGAGGGTTTGAAATAATTTCAGAAGCTTCTCACCCCTCTCTTGTGGCCGCAGCTCTCTTTGCAGAGAGCAGCAGGCACAACTTGCCCAGAACTTTTCCTGGAGAAGCACAGAGAGAAGAGAACAATCCTCATCTCTGTTCGCTGCTCCTGTTGTTTGGCACGTGGAATGTTCTATGGACATCATTCTCCACATAGAGATTGTTCACCCAAAGTGATTTGTCACTTGGATTCTGCTGAGGGTTGTTTGGATTCCTTGGCCAGTTGGGTCAGAGCTGTGCCCTGGCTGCCTCAGACAGGTTTTTCAGTAGTATAGTAGAGTATCTCCTTAGTATGTAATTTAATATAGCATTAGTGTAATATAATATAGCTTAATAAAGCAATTGTTCAGCCTCCTGGGGGGAAAAATAAATAAAGGGGCGGGGAAAAGCTGCCATTTCCATTGCCTTTGTCAGGAAAAGGGGAGAGAGAATTCTCTCTCTGGGAGACAGAATGATGTCTCTCTCTGTTCAGTGAATGTGAATATCACACTCTCTATCAACTTACACAATGGTCCTCTCATTCTGTAAGTGTTGGAACCCTAAATACTGAGAATTTTGAGCTTTCTGTGCTGAGAGGCACAAACTCACAAGAGAACATCACATTTGACCTGAAGCTATAAAGGAGGTTTCCAAAGTTGATTAGTGGCACTAGGATTACAGGTGTGTAGATGGTTAGAAGTAGATGATATCACAAAGTAAAAAACTTAAAGTTTAGGGTTTTATGCTATAGTAATAAATATGAAGCAAAATAGAGGTTTTAAAATGGAAACAAATTATTCTTCTTTACTTCCTTCTTCTTCCTAAGTTTAAATAATATTTTATAATTAAACAAAAAAGTCCGCATTGTGGACTTGAAATAATCAATGATTAAGTTAAAAAATTTAAATATTTCTTAACTAAATAATTTAATAATTAAATAAGTAGCAAAAAATAATTAACCATTTTATACTTTACTAATAAAAAACTACAGCAATCACTGCTATAAAACTATAACATTAATAAAAAACAAACACCTAAATCTAAACACAACCTATCATCTCAAATACCTTCAATCCTAACCCAAACAAAAATAAAATAAAACAAAAATAAACAAAAACCCACATGTAAGGAGTTCTCATTTCAGAGTATTCCTAGAAACACAGACTGTGATGGAAGAAAATCAACTCATCCTAGTGGTGAGTGTTTCTGTGTTTCCTGAGCTACATCTGTGCTCTAGAAGGTGCAGCCTCTCCAGTCAGAAAGGAATGGAACTGCCTAACCTGTACCTCTATTGTCTGAGGATGCCTAAAGCTGTCCCAGACAGTTCAGATCCATGAGTGGATCACACTGATGGGTCTGAAGCACGAGGCTGGACCAGACAGCATCCTGAGCTCTCCTCCTGTGGGAATGGTTTTGAGATTCTGACACAGTTTGGGAATGGCACTCCCCAGTTTGGTGCTCCAAACCACACACTGCTGGCTTACTTCCCCTTCTGCTGATGCCCCAGGGCTTGGCTTTTATGTTTTTGAGATTTTGTACTACTTTGGTGCGTGCTTCTGAGCTTCACATGAGGGGATGGTGAGCTCTGTGCACAGAGCAGGGAGACAAAACAATTCCTGCTCCAGCTGGGCACCAAGGACAAATGATCCCAATCTCAGCCCCAAGAGCACAAACCCCGTGGGCTGGAGAGAGAAAAACAAGCAGGATGGGAGTGCAGGGGCTGCAGCTGGAATTGGACAATGAACTGCAATGTGCACATGGAGCAGAGCTGATCCCAGGGAGAGACCCCGTGAGCGCTCATGCATTTTGGGACCATTTGGGTTCATCTTGGGTGCAGCCCTGGCTGGGCTCTTGTGCTGCCCAAGGTGGATCCATGGAGGAGATCCTTGGAATGAATTCCTGCTTTATTCTGTAGCTCTGTCCAGCCTCTGCTCTAGGGCAGCCTGCACAAGGCATCACTGCCACCCCCTCCCCATGCAGCGGGATGGAAAGGAGAACTGGAGGCACAACAGATGAAAATCACAGGTTAGGGTGAGAACAATTTACTGGGAGCAGCACTGGCAGCAATCCCAGCATCAGGATATGCAAGAAAGGGAAACAATTCAGACACACAAGCACTCACCACGTGGAACTCCACGGGCTCCCCACCACCCATCCACAACTGGGGGAGACCCCTTCCCTCCCCACCCCCTGCACACCATGAGGGGTGGTGGGGAATGGCATCCAGGTCCTGGCCATGTCCCTCTGGGCTGCTCCAAAAGTTAACCTGGCTGGGACCAGGATATATTGTAAGAGAAACTAAACCACAACTGATAAACATCACTTATCCACAAAACCAACGCTCACTTAATGTAAAACCTCTCTCTTCTAAGATTTTCCCACCAAAATAATACAATTAAACAGCTTATTCAAGAGCACTCAGATCAAAATGACATGTTTTGGTACAGAAATATGTTTGGCTTTCCTACTCAAATCTTTTGGGAAACAAAAGCCAGTAAAGTAATATTTTAATATTAACGGCATTTGAGCATCTTTTTACTACCCTCAACTGAGTTTTCCCACATCATATTTAAGGTAACTCACTTTGTTGCCTGCATTTGAGAGACAGCCAGATGTTGACATACATGGAGAATTCTTTAGAAAGAAAAACCCTGTAACTAACTAATTAAGTACACTTACATGTAATGAAGGCACCATTATAATAAATATGCCTTGACTGCAATTAGTTGCATCCCTTACACAACTACAGTTAAGAGCTAAATAAAAATAGTATACAGCAAGAAAAGCACCAATATATAATACTCAGCTACAACACATAAGCACATAGAAAAAGCTTATCAAAATTGAAAAAAAAAAAAAAAGGCTGTTTTTTCTAGAACTGGGGCGAAAACCCCTATTTTCTCTAGAGCTTACAATACACAGCTATCTTTCACCTTTTTTTCTGCAAACTTGGTGCAATTCTGAGCGCAAAATCCACAGGCATCCTCACACCTCAAAATAACTTTAAAATGACCTTAAAATGGCATTTAAATTGTATGAGGAATTCTATACTATTTATCCGTACTTTTGGGGCACAATTCCTTATTCTGCTCAGAGAACTACAAAGCACACATTTTTTTTCCCTCTGCACTGGCTTTGCATGAGTTTCTCACATTAAAAATTTTCCATGCTCTTGGTTAATTGCCAGATTTCAGCCACCTCTCCAGCCTCTTCCTTTCAGTGGGCGTGAAAGGGTTTATTTGCAATATCTGGTGCTACTGCCTGAGTTTTATCTCGTTTTCCTGCATCCTCAGCAGCAATTCCCAAGTTGGTGGCTTCCCCAGAAAGCACGTCAAAGGATTCCCACCCACACACTGAATATCTAACAGACCCTGACCCATTTTCGCCTTATTAAAGCAGCACTACATGTTTTAAAAAATAAAAATAATAAGCAGCAACACTAAATGAATGTGAAAGCTGCAGCTGGAATTCCTCTGCCCTCTTCAGATTTCAGCTCTGACAAAATCGCTATCAAAAAATAGTGACACATTTAAAGTGCAAACATCAAATGAATTTTCCCTCGGTTTTTTCCTCCAGTGACTTATTACTCCAGCTGTCTTTCAGTTAAATACATGGAGGATTTAATTTATGAGTTCTGAATATAGAGAAACCCCTTAATTTAGCCATATTTATCTGCTCTTGCCACAATACCTTCAGGCATATTCCACAGAACCACAAGAAATGCTGAGCTTGGAGAGCACCCAGCCCAACTGCCCTGCCAAGACAGGGTCACCTGGAGCAGGTGTGCACCCTCAGTGTAAAGAACTTCTCCCTCATGTCCAGGTGGCACTCGTGTTTTAGTGTATGGCCATCAACAAACCAAGCCACACAGTGAGTAACAATGGGAACGATACGATTTCACTGAGATTATTGTCATCTAGCCAGAATAACCAATACACGTGCAGCATTGCTGGTTTAAGCAGGGAAAAAATGGCAACAGAAAACTCAGCTGAAGCATGACTTCCAGTTTGCCCATTGCATTCCCAGCTTCAGCCAGTGGGAATCAGGTTTTACTGGCGATGGTTACACAAGAGCCTCTTCCTTCCCCAGCTGGGTGCTGTCGCCTCCAAAGCACATGAGCCACTTCAGCAAGTCAAATGAGCTCTCCCTGAACAGGAATGCCAAACAGAGGAGGTGGAGAAAAGCCTGGAGCAGGCAAAGTGGAAGATGTTTCCGGCCCTGTGTTGCAGTTTGTCAGTGAGGGGCATCCAGGGCCGTGCCTCTCGCAGAGGGACAGCCCCACACTTGTCTGAGACTGCAGCTGCCATTGCCATCTCTGAGATAGCACAACCATTCCTGTGGCTCCCTGGTGAGCCAGGCCACTCTTTAACCTGAGAACAGACCTGGCCACATACAGATGTCACCTGGATGAACTCCCCAAGCTTCTGATGCCCGGATTGGAATTGAACTGATGCAACGTTTGTTTCTAACATGGTGCAGAGAATAGACAATAAAATCCCATAATGTTAGACCAACTAGCTTTTAATGAATACTGAAAAAAATCCATTTATAAAAGCTCCATATCTCAGAAATAAATCCCTTATACTCAACCAATTTGTCAGCAAACACTGGCCTTACCTGTTTATAAATTACATCCTTATACCTCCTTTCTCCTTTTAATTTGACAATGGTTTATGCAGCTGACTTCCCAGGGAATGCAGATTTATAGTTAGCACATATAGAACATTCTTTTGCTATAGATCTTAACACAAACTATTATAAGGAAAGGTAATATTTACCTTATGAAAAAGGACTCACCTGTTCTTCCTAATAGGAGAGACAGAAAAAGAGGGAAAAACACCAGAGCAAATAAGAATACGCTCTGTATCCTACAATGCATATCCAGGTGGCATCCAGTCATCCCTCAATGATTAAGACTTTTCACCAACACCACCATGCTATTTAAGGATCCACTTCATTCTAAGGATAACTTGCACTCATAAAGGTAGACACCAGCATCAAAAATAAGAACTAGGAGACCTCCTTTGTCTATTCAGCCATCATGATTTACATCAGCTGCTATACAAAGCTCATCTTTTCTAAGCAAGCAGAAAATGACTGATGCCAATTATTGGCAGAAGAGCACCCAACACTTGTAAAATCTCTTCATCTATCTGGAAAATGAACTTTTCACATCCAGGTTTGCACAGGATACTTTCAGATAAACTTATACTTTTCATTGCTGGTTTACCTTGCGGGAAGGTTTCTAAAAGACTGGTTTTTTCCATGACACAAAGAACAGAAGATTTTACAACTCCTATGACATTTGGTAAAACATGTTTGCAGGCTTAGTTTAGAAGAAAATGGACCTTCCTTGAC
This sequence comes from Onychostruthus taczanowskii, assembly GCF_017590055.1. Taxonomy (NCBI): domain Eukaryota; kingdom Metazoa; phylum Chordata; class Aves; order Passeriformes; family Passeridae; genus Onychostruthus; species Onychostruthus taczanowskii. The sequence goes on from NW_024496638.1 coordinate 2,828,555, forward strand.
AATACTCTCCACAGCATTCTGTCAAAAAGAGCTTTGTCTGGAGAAATAACAGAGGAGAGGCATTCCACAAATTTGTAAATATACATTGCGTGTCACTTCAGCCCAAAGAGAACTGAAAATTTAGAGAAATAGAAATGTAAGTGGTCTTATAGAGCAGGATGGCTGGAAAATAATCAATGCTGTCCTGGCTCATGCTTACATTTCTCCCACTGGGTCTCTGTCAAACACACTTAAAAGGAATGCACAGTTTAGCCCTTTATCTTAGAAAAGCTGAGGAACACCTTCTGCATTGCTTAAACATGACTGCTGCCCTAGAACTTCTATTTATGTGGGGCAACATGACTCAAGAAGCAGGTGGTTTTTCATCTGCCTCTTCCAGATTTCTTCTCACTGGAAATATTTGCTTTTCTTCATGTTAAAGCTCTTTTTGAAATAATGTTTTCAACCTGACAGTGAGTATTCTCTCCTTACTACCTCACCTGAATTTCTCAAGTCTTGACTACTTCACATTATTTAATTTTGTATCTATGTATTTTTATTCTTGGTCAGAACAGAAAACATCACTTTCTGAAAAGCTCACATCCAACTCCATAGATTGCACACTTTTGCACCAATGCACTGATGTTCTGACTGGGTTCTCTCCTGAATTAAATACAGGAACGAGAACTATGCATAACTAAAAAAGATGTGAAAATTTGCACTTAGCCATTGTTCATTTAGCAAATTCAGCACTCTTATTTAAAAAGAAAATTGAAGCATAAGCTATACACAGAAATTGTAGCTTATTAAATTGTTCAGTAGTTTCTGAAGCCAGTGGCAAAATACTTAGCAAACCCAATACTGAACTACAATTATTTAGGGGTTTTTAAAATTAAAATATTCATAATCCATACCTAAATGACCTAATTATTTTAAAACATATTCTATCATTTTTGTGAAATATGTACCACAAAGACACGTTTTTGTACTACTTTGCAATCAGAAGCATCTCAAGGCAAGCAGAACACACAAATCTTTTTAAAATCCCTTTTTAAAGATAAAATTAGTTACTCGATGCCTGCTTAAAATTAAAACTACAAAACACACATTTAGCTTACACATGCCAAGACTCAAATTTAATTCCATCTCCTGTTCAACAGGGTACACACATCGCAGAACACTATTCCACAACAAGCCATTAAAACTATAAAAATATGTTAAATTACTCATAAAATACCCAAGTACCAACCTCATCCCAACCATATTTATAAGAGAGGAGGAGCCAACTCACGGGTAGGTTTCTGCAAGCTGCTGAGCCATGCTGTGAGCCGTGGGATCCCTGTCCAGGGCATACACAGTGATGTCTCTGGCTCTCTCTAGGAGAGCTGCTGTGTGACCTCCTGCTCCAAATGTCATGTCCAGGAAACGCTGGGGAGTGAAAACACAAATACCTTCACCTCAGAGCACTGACAAACTGATGGCTGCTTTACAACCTAGTTTGAAAATCCCTCTCATGTACTAGGGGAAAATATACCATTGCCTTTTTGGAAATGTTTTTTGTATTTTGTACAGAATTGCAATTATGTCAGAATTATCTTTCACCAAAACAAAACACAAAAAAGAAAACTAAACATCCACAAACAAACAAATAAAACACCAAACCCAACATCTCCAAAATCAAAAAAAAAAACCCATTAGTGGAACTCAATGCTGTGTTAAGCCTTCTTTTGCCTATAAAGGAGCAGCAGTGTTTCCAGAGGCTGCCCCGTGCCCCTTCCTCCTCTGGCTGGTACCTGACTGATGACAAGGCAGGAACTATTTCTGGGGACAAACAACTGGCTCTTCCCTCAGCAACGCAGAGGTTTCATGACGGCAACTCCATTTAGGAAGTATTTTCTTTTCAAATTTCCAATTCAGTAACTGTCTGTAATCCTACGGTCTAGGGAACACATGCAGCATAGAAAAAAAAAGGATTTTTATTGTTTTTGTGACAATATACCTAAACAAAAGTACAAATGTGACTGACTCTCTCTGCACCTTGATATTGCCATAAGTCTTTTCTTTCACCTGACTGAACTGACCTCTCTTGACTGAGGCAAACTCTAGCTAAACTTGAAAAACAAATTCTCCATATACTTCAATATTAATATCTGTATGTTTTTTCCCGCTTCTCAGATTATTTTATTATGTGAAACAGGTTTTGAAGACTATTTATCAGCTATAATCATATTAAATATAAATAAATATGAACTAAACTTATTCTCACAAATTATACAGCCCAAGGCTAAAAGCACATTTTAAGTGAAATTTTCCCATCTAACTCTTGAAAGAGCTAAGATTCAACCACAAACTCCTTTGGACAAGAACAGAAATTCAAAGGCAATGAAGACCCAAACATTTTTCCGGAAACATTTTTTAAATGTATTAAAACATAAAGACTTATATGTCTTTACGTTTTAAAACATAAAGTCTTATATAAGAAATTCCCCCCCAAAAATAAATAACATACTTATAAGACTAATAATATAACTCTATTGTGGCTGAAAGTAAGGACAAATTATGATCTTTTAAGATCTTTAGGCTGCATTATTTAACACAATCTCTTCATGCTATACTATGACATTTCCTAAGCTTATGCTCTAGAAGCAGAAGTTTCCTACAATATTTTACAAAGTTAATGAAGAAAACAAAATTTAGCTGGGTGATCACCCAACACTACATTGCATCACTCATATGAAGAAAAAGCACTGACCAGAATTTTTTTGTGAGCAGTAACTATAAGACAAAACCATGTTACAGAGGACATACCATCCATTCTACACCATCTATTGAAGCATTCTGATTTATCTCCTGCCATAACAAAACCAAAAGCATACTCCTTGCAACCAGTTTATAAACACAAAACTCAAACCGCTGAAAAATGTGGTTGTTTCTTCAACACAGGTGAACATAAGAATTTAGCCAGATTTTCAATATACTTGCATATGCTAAAAACTCCAAGCACGTTTCTGGAAGTTGTCACATACCTGTAAGATTCACAGAAGCTTTCTTATTAAAGATTCCAATCACTCTGTGTTTTCTTTGCATTGTACTGTTACTTATACTACACGCATAAAAATCCAACCCTGGCTATTGAGTGGGACATTAAACTAATTAGCTACTTTTTAATTATCTTCCTTCAATGAAAATTATTAATATAAAAATGTAATTTTCCCCTCTGCATTTGGCTTAGAAAACAACAAGAGTGAACATGAGTTCCAGAAAACATACAAATCCTCCTAAATTACTTTTGAATTTTCCAGGGTATATCTGTTATGCTTTGATTTCCATTCAAGTTATTTCCATTTAATCCTTACCAGAACTAATGTACATAAGCAATAAACAGACCTCTAGCTTTTATATTCTAGTTCTGTAGGGAAATCCATTTAGAACATCCCTTTAGAAATATGTGGAGGAGCAACAGAAAATTAAAATTACCTTTTTATTTTTTTGCATAAGATTAACCCACTCAGAAATGCACTCCAAAAACTTAATCACAGGAGTCCCAAGTGTCACTTAGGATTGCACTTATTCTGCAGCAACACATTACAATCAAAACCAACCTAAACTACATCATAATTCTTCTTGGAAAAAAAACTTTAATCAGCATGAGTCACATCTTCATGGTTGGGTTTGGTTGCTTTTGTTTAAAACAACAAACAAATGCTCTTGTTCTTTATCATAGCTAGAAAACTAGGATGAAAACTTTTGGAAAAAATCAGTATTTTCTTTTCTAAAGCAGACCTACAGCGTTGGCAGGAAGAGTCATGGAAGGGATAGAAGTGTCAGAAGAGCTACTTCTACCTTTAAAATAAAATACTTTGAAATAATAATCTTATTCCACTTAAACTCCCTAGCAGTGCGCCTCTCCAGAAAATAGTCTTTCCCCACTACTACATTTAACTACTCATTAATTTCTTGCACAGCTGTTTGTCTTCTAAGCATCTGACTCTTCTTTGGTCATCTCTGCAAAGTACTGAACACACTGGCTCCTTCTTTCATCACCACTTCTTCCCTTGTTCCATCTGTTTGAACAGCAGAACATGAAATAAATAAATTAGGGACCTTTTTGGCCAGACCTCCAGACAATTTTGCTTTTTGAAGCAATATGTAACACTGAGATTTTTACTTCCAGATGAATTTTTGAAGATGTTCTAGCTCATTCAAGAACACTTGTATTTTGTTTAACAGTCTCACCTTTCCTCACAGATAGCTGCTTCTGCTTTCACTCATTTTAAATTTGATACACTTTCAGTTTGACAAGCCCTTTATACAGGCTGCTTATTAAGGAACCACACGGAAGATGTTGGAAATAAAGCCAAAATAAACATTGGCAATGCAAGGCAGAGAAGAGCGAGGATGGGGTGGCTGTGCCATGACACAGTAACAAACTCCCAGCACTGTGACAGCACTGGAAAGCTTCAGTGAAGAACCCATGCAAGCCCCTGCTGCCAATGAACACAATTCACTGAATTCCCCTCTCTGAAACGTGGTGTTTAACCTGAAAGCACCAAATTCAATCCACATCCATCTCCTCACAATCCAGCTGTTCCACTCGAAGGCTACACTCTGCATCTAGAACCTGAAAAAAATAACTACACCTTAAGTTATCAAATAGAATAATTATGACATTAACATGACCATTTTGGAGCATTGATTACATTAGAAATTAATCACTGTAATATCCTGCTTCATAATATGCTTCTTACATACTCCTTCCATCTTTCACGCCTGAAATAAAAGAGGCATCATTTTTTTTCTCGCTCTCTCTCGCCTACTAGTTTTTAATCAAATGAAATTAAATGACATTTTATCCTCCTGCTCCTATAAATACTGGAAAAGATTATTACATGAATTTCTCCTGCAGTGACTCACCATTCCATTGTTAAGTTATGATAGTCCCATCAGAGTCCCCCTGGGAATTTCATAATCAGTTTGTGACTGTAGGTTTTAGAAAGCATTTGGCTCTTCCATGACACAGAGAGAGCAGCAAACTAAAATTTCACAGCTGTCATTTTACAGCTTTCATTACTACAGTTAGAGAGACACAAAGAGCTGGAGTTCACCATTTTGGTATACAAGACTCTGTACTGAAAAGCTCTCATGATAAATACCTTGTAAGCATTTCATTTTTCTATGGCTGATCTGGAATTCCTCTAATGATTACGTTCCACATGTAATAAAGTTGACTACACAACACTTAACAGCCTTTGTGATTATTTTTCCTTTGCTGTGTAACAAAATGAGACTGCAGAACTTACACAAAATTGAGACTCAAGCGTGACACAAATTGAAACATCATCATGCTTGTTTTTAAAAGCTCACAATTCCAGTATTTTTCACTCTCCTCTTTCTTTCTTTTTTTAAAGGCGAGGACTTCATATTCTTTTTAAAGTAATTTAATCCTTTAGATGTACAACTTCATTTTCCCTTAACTACTTCAAGCAGTCCATCAGATGCTCTTTCAAAAAATGGTTTTTCTTCCTTTTGCATTCCTGACATTGTCTGAAAGAGGACTTTGAAATACTGGACAACATCTCCAAAAGACTTTGGCAAATTTACAAAACCCCTAAGACATGCTGAGTTAGGATACAGGACATGCCAAACCACCTCCTGTCCTGTGCATCAGTGCCTCATGAGCAGCCTCTCCCCTCCCCATTCCACGGGACAAACTCCTGCCATTCACCTTTTTGTCCAGACCAACTCTCACCCTGCTCACACTTACAGGACACCAGAAGATCATTAATACATTGTGATAAACAAGCACAAATAAGGCATTGTCCATGGCTCCTTCCAATACATACAACTAATTTCTTCTTAAAACAGAAAGGCTGTCATTCCCCAAAATGTGACCTTGCACTGCATAATAATTTAATTCTATTGATTTATTTAATTTTATTAATTCTATTAATTATTTTATTATATTATTTAATTCTATTTAAATTATTCAATCCCCAGTCCTGTTTATCCACTTTTTCTACTAAATAAAAATTAAAAATCCATATTGACAGTGACCATTTTGGGTGCCTTCAGCAAGTGTAATGACATCTTACCTCCAAGTTCTATGATTAAAAATAAAATAAATAACAATCAGCCTGAAAACAACGTTCCCAGAAAATGCTGTTCCTTACTCCAGTCCTGTTTTGCACTTCCTCCAATGGTTTAATACGCCACCCCACAATAACTCCCCTCTGAAACTGATGGTGGCATTTGTCCTGATGGTGGCATTTGAACCCTTCTTGCCTAAAAGAAACGTTTCATGAAATGGCAGCCATTCAAGTATAGTGGGTAGAACATTTTGCAGAACTCCTCCCAGATTAAATGCTCATAAGAACCATCAAACAACATGAATGCCAAGTTGAAAATATGAGCAGAAGAAAAAATTAGCTTGCAAGAATCACACCCTTAGCCAGGACCACACCAACAGCATATACAACATATATAACATTTAACAGTGATGGAGGACTTCCACCCAAAAGCCGGCTTCACAAGTGATAAACCAGAATCACTGAACTTTGCTGTGGGAGAAAGGAAATACAGCCACAAACCCTGCTGCAACAGCTGAGAACACAGCCCCAGCATCTCACCATTCATGTTTCATCTTCCAAGAGTTATAAAGATCCACAATTATGAAATTAATGTATTTTCAGTGTTAGCAATTATGAAATGAGTATATTTTCAGTGTTAGCAATTATGAAATTAGCACAGTTTCAGTTGTATCAATGATGGAATTAGCATATTTTCAGTTGTATCAATGATGAAATTAATGTAGTTTCACTTGTATCAGTGATGAAATAAGCATAGTTTCAGTTTTAGCAATGATGAAATGAGTATATTTTCAAGAAATTTGCAGAACATAGTTGTTTTGAAAATGGCACTCTTTCCACTTTTTACAGGACTGGAAAAAAAAACCCCACAACCAGAACACTGATTTATTTAAAACATACTACAAAGGAAAAACTGAAGAACAGCTAGCCAGCATCCAAGCTATGCTTGCTAACTTTTCAGCTCCCTAGAAGAAAAGGAAACACCTGGAAACTGCTGCCAGCAGAAAGAAAAATAAAATGGAGACTCATGCAATTGACATTCACGCAAAAGTCAAAGTAACAACCTTTTTTTCTTGGAGAATTGTTATTATTATACTGAAGAGTCTAACAAAGGTAAGCACGCAAAAAGGAATGGTTACATTCCTTTTTGTAAAGGTGAGAGAAGGTTCTGTAGTATTTCTGCAATATTAAAGCCACCATCAACTTGTGTATTCTGAGCCAATCAAAGCTAGATCAGTGCTCCTCTCTGTTTTTACTCATCTTTCTCCGTGGGATGATGAGCCAACATTTTTCACAATAATAGATTTTTCATACTTGAAATGAGAGCTAGTGATTGCTTGAAAATGCAAAAAGGTCAAAATACTAGGATGTTTGTTAACGCTAACAATAAATATTTATTACTGCATTGCCAGCCACTGTTGGGCTGTATCAAAGTATTTATTCTTATTTTATTTGTATCCATTCCATCTCTTTGTGGGGAAAAAAAAAAAATCCTGAGAGCAGAAAAGCAATATAAACAAAATAATCAACACATTGCAAGATACTTTTTGCTACTTCATTCTTCTGGTGTTCCTATGGTGAGTCATGTTCTCTAAACTCGCTGTCTGAATTTCCTTGTTATTCACAACAGAAATTGCTCATTGTCACAACACAACTTATTTTCCACTCTGCTTTATTTTCCAAATATCAACTCTAAGTGCAATAAAAGACATCTGACCTCTTGCTCAAACACCTTGGGTTTTCTACAGCTTACTATTTTAAGACACTCAACTATTTAATATACACTAGGCAGAACAAGCTGAATTGAAGTGGGGAGCAGTGACAACAAATTCTATAGGAACTTTTTCTAGCAGTGATTTTGTTTTTTTCCAAGAAAGAGTTGATTTGCTTTATCCTTTTATTACCACATCTTTCACAACTAATCACTGCAAAGGTATGAATAGAGACTTCTTAAAAATAGTTACTGTTGTCAGTGTTTCTTGAATAAAGTACACAGACTATTGTTTGGGCACATATTAAAGTCCACTGTGAGAAAAAGCAATCTCTTCTCAGTCTCACAGGATTTTATTTTCCTTCTGCAAAGTTCAAAATTGAGAATTAATGTTTAGTGCTGGCCTTGGTCAAGACCAACCTCACTGAACCTATAGTTTCGATAAACACAGAGGGAAAATTAATCAGAAGGACAGATGAAATCTATAATCTTTTCCTTCTAAGAATAAGGAAAAACACATCCAAACTTCAACCTATTTTCTCCCAATTTCAAGAGCAATTTCAGCTTCAGTGGATGAGCAAAGATTTTTCACCCTAAAACACATCAGGTCCATACGGCAGCAGACAGGAACAAAAGTTCTGTTACTTAGAAATTCCTAATATTTACCCAAATTGAGTTACCAGCATTTCATTCAGGCCTTTCTAACAGCTATTCTGGCATTCTTTGGGATACAACCACAAGGCACAAGGATTTGTTTATTGCTAAGGTTTCTCTTTAATTCCACTTCTTCACTACATCAAAGTGCTTTCAATTGACTCTGATGCACCTTAAAAAGCAGCAATCTATGGGGATATTCAAGTGCTTTAATTTTAAGATAATTGTCCAAGTGGACAGAGAACCAAAAATTTTTTTCAGAAAAAACCTTCCATGTTGCAGCACGCAGCAACATCCTACGTGACAATTCTAGGAGCAGAAAAATATTATTATTTTCTTTTTTAGTATTTGTAACGCACAAGGAGATGATATACATATAGAGAGAGAGAGTTCTGTTCAGTACATGCCTATCAACAAACACTAAAATCATCCTGTTCAATAACTTTAAGTACCATGTAATGATACAATTATGAAATTTGTATATTTTCAAGAAACTTGCAGAACATATTTGTTTTGAAAATGGCATTCTTTCCACTTTTTACAGGATTGGAAAAAAACCCTCCAACATATATTCTATATTTCTATATCAACAAAGAAAAAGCAGACAAAACCATTCTGCCCAAATTAATCCACAACCTCCAAAAACCCAAGTGAATGCTTTTCACCAGCATTAAACTGCGCACACGTGCATCATATGCTGCACAATGAAAATTAATTCAGGCTGCAGGAGCTGGACAGCCAAGCACTACAGAGCTCTAAAACTTATTTCAGCCTTAACGTGGCAAGGTGAGGTTGCCACAATGGAGGTTAGCATCCTCCCCAGTGCCTCCATCTGAAAGGACCAGGGGGGCCCTGGAAGAGTAGCTGGGGGGGGGGCTTTATGGCCACCAAGCCAAGCAGCTTGGCTGCAGGGGCCAGCACACTGAACTTCTGAGCTTTGGGGGAAAAGCTCATGGGTTTAACATGAATATGATGAACTGAACGACTGAACGCGAGCAACTGAGTGCCACCAACATTAACTTCCCTGCCCAGGCTGGGCTGAAGGCTCGTTTTGGTGCCAGTGCAATGCAGGATGCGGATGGGGGGAAGGCCAGGTGCTCAAGGGGCAATGTCAGGTGGGGGGTTTGGGAAGGCTGCACCTGCCCAGCCCCTCAGGCAGCAGGGAAAGGGGAGGGCAGCAGGCAGCCAGCAGCTCAGGATGAAAAGAGGCTGCATCCCCCAAAAGCTTGAGAGAGACCCCTCAGGGTTATGGCCTAGTGGACTCTCTTGCTTTACTCAAATGAATTGGATTCTTGCAGGACTCCTCTGTGGACACTGCCCTTCCACACTGTGATTCTCCACACACGTGAGCCAGCCAAGCTGGGACCAACGTGATTGAAAGCATTCTCACATGACCAAAACCACATACCTGCCACAGAAAATGTTTCTTAATTAACAGAAAGTATATTCTCAGAGGATGTAAGGCTCTAATGCAGATGTTTTCACAAAAAAATGAATGAAAGGAAAAAAGCCTGTTCCATAGCAAAGTACTTTAAAAGAAGGCAAAAGTGTCAGGTTTCTGTATTTTCACCCTAATAGCTGATTTAAACCTCATTTGCTGCTGAAGTTGTTCACCAACAAAATAAACACTACATTTCTCCTACCCTCTTTCTCCATGTCACCTCCAAGGCACGCACAACCCAAGCCTACAATCAAGCTTCCACAAACTGTTGGCTCTGAATCAACTTATGTCAGCATTGATAATCCCCAGGAGCTCTCTGACATGGCAAGCTTGTTAAAAGTACTGTTTAGATACGCTGAAAACAGCAACTGAAGAGGCAAGACTTACATGAAAGAAAATGTTTTCTCCTAAACACCATGTACTACCACGTACATTTTGCATTTCTTACAGCACTACCTGTGCTCTACATATAATTCTGTCCATTATTTCCCACTAAATCAGAGTCATCATTTCATGTTCTTTCCTCCATGGACTGTGAGCTTTTTCTAAGAAATCTCACTATCAGTTTTTGCAAAGCACAGCAAAAGATGCGAGTCTAAAATTATTATGTGAGCTATATGCAGAACATCTTGGTTCTGCAGCTCATCACTTTTGAAGCCACATGTCCTGGAGCAGTTTGGACAGATCATGGCCAAATATACCAGAAAAGAAAAAAAATTAGGACTGTCTTTTCTTAATACATGTTCTGAACAAGTCCAGAAAATTGTAATAACCAACAGAAAGCTAAATTTTTATTGTGCCGTAATTTTAAAGGCACTTTTAAGGTATAATTTTGTCAGACATAAAAAGGAAACCATTCCAAGTCTCCTTACATAGAATCTATTTCAGGCATCATTTTTCATTTTAAGTTGTCACAATTATTTCTGCACACACTCTGATGGTCATTGTGTGCAACAAATAACAACGTGGCACAAAAGGAACTTTGAACCATTCCCGTTAGGTCACTGTCAACATATTTATGTATGAATAAAAATAAAATAAAAAACAATTCTTTAAAAACTTAGGTAAATGAACACTTACAAACCAAAAAACCCCAAAGCTATTAATTGCAGTGCCAGTGCAAAGTCATTTAGAGCAGCTCAGTTACACAGAGCAATCCAGCAGCTCGGTGTTGGCTTTGGGACATCTTATTATGGGAACAAACAATCCATTGGAACGAGGCTAATGGCAGTGGGATCACTTTTCCTCTGAAAGACACATGGAGTCTTTTTTCTGTCAACTGAAGTTCATGGCTGGACTCAGCTTACAGCTCTGAGCAGACCAGCATGCTTGAAACCCTGTGTGTGTAGAAACCTCACAAATATTCTCCTGCCAATAGCTAAAAATTACCTTTATTCTAAATAATTATTATAAAACCAAATTTTATTATTATTTTAATCATTATTATTAGTTCTTCTAACAATGCTCAATTCATTTTGAATGTAACAGAGGAATAAAATAAAACCCAAACCAATTAAAAAAAGAAAATCACAAACACACAAAAAGCTCAAGCAACACCCATGGGCCTCTCCAGAAGAATACAATCTCCTTGAAAAATTATGTATTTTTACTGTTCATCTTAGGCTAAAGTGGAAATCCAAGCTGTACAAAGTTACCAATTCAATTATACTGTGAAAGTTCCTGTTAAGAGTAATTTGCACTCAACATCAAAAAATCTACTCATCCAAACATTTTAAACAGTTTTCTTTTATTAATATTATTTCACTTAACATTCCCTACTGATCAAGTAATGGCTATTAAAAAAAACCCAAAAAAACCACTTAACACAAAACCTCAACAGATTTTCAAATAAATTTCAAATACATTATTCTTCTCCAAGAGAAAGTCAAAAGGCAGTCATTTGGGAATAATCTCCAGTTTGGTTTTAACATCATTCATGCAATACATTTATTAACTGTTTTTCCAGAAACTAACTCAGCAAATTCTCTCTTATTTTCGTTCTGTGTAGCTTGTGCATGAACATGTTAAAAAAAGGCTTCTGAATTTCACCATCCAAAGGTGACAGTTTTCATTAGACCTGCAGAAATGGGACTCGTCATCTTTTTGGAAACATTAGTCCCAAACAAGGTGAAGTACATCACGTTTTCTTTGAAGTATGCAACAGAAGTCCCTTCCAATGAGAAAGTCATCATGGAATTACATCTTTGTCATAGTATGAATTCAGAAAAGACAAGGATATTTTTCCTTGGCAAGATCAAATATCAAATGGCAAGGGAAGAAGAGACACTGCTTCCAAGAATGCAGGCTGCATTAGTCCGCTGTTCAAAAAACTCATAGAATATTTTTGCACCATGGTAGAATTCAGCCATATATTTATGAAATACCAAAAATATTTTCAAAGGCTTTAGTTTATTTTACATTAAAATCTCAAAAAAATTTACAATGACTTTAATTTTTTTTTGGCAATTTTGTAGTATATTTCACAGCAATTGTTTACTATATTGTAAAAAACACCATATAACCTCACTAATAAACTAACTCTCTAACTGTAGCTGAACACAGTCACACTAAAACAAGTGGCAGCACAGCTCATTTTTCAGTATTTAGAAATGCAGTGCCACTAAACTTCATCCAGCAGGGAAGATTTAATGACCTCCAATACACTGTAACTAGAGATGCTCATATTCTCATCCAGCATGCAGATACTATACACTAATACATAATTAAAGAACAGGCAGTTACTGATTTATATTTATGTGAGATCAGCTTTACAAAAAGGAACATACTTCAGGCTCACAGGCAATTAAAACCAGATTAATTTCCTACCACAAACACGAGTTCAAACTCCTAGTGAGAACAGCGTGACTTGTAATGTACTTTTATACCCTTTATTACATTAATACAGCAATCAAAACAAAAACTGTCATTCACCCCTGACAAAAATACTGAGCATAAAAACCTTGTAGAACTATGCAGTTTTTACCTAATCTGTTGATTAGAGAAGCAATCTATTGATTACTTGGCCCTTCAGAGCATAAATTCAAATTCCCAGCCTCTTGTGGAAACTGCCCATGTGGTTCAACACTGGCATAAGGAAGTCTTAGCAGGATGCAATTATAGTAATAAAATATCTTTTAAGTGTTGATGTAAGGCAGAACAGGCATGCACAATCTGCCATCTGAACAAGGGTCCCTTTACTTCCATTTTAAGGCAAAAACATCCTCAGTTCCACCAGCTGTGTACTTAAACACAGAATGCCATGGTGGAAATCACAGAATGCAATGGCACGACCAAATCACACACATTTTTTGAGTGGAGGTTTAGTTTTTTTAAAAAACAAGACGTTCAGCTGCGAGTTAGAAAAAGAATAAACAAGTGGATGAAGAACATGAATCACACTTTAGGCTGAAGCTGTTGAATTAATTGTCTGCATTTCCACGTGGCAGCAGAGATGCTATCATGAACCAAGAGGTGGGGAGAGGCAGCATAGCAAACTTCACTTTCTGATAACAGGCTCTTCTTGCCACCAAAGCACTGCCTGTGGCAGCATGCTGCACAAGGAGGAGCTGCCTTGGCTCACAGCTGTTAGCTCTCAGTGGCTGAAACAAGAATTGCATCTAATTACAAAGATTAGATAGAGACAGTATTTTAATCAGCTGGTTCTAACAAACAGGCCCAATGACACTTAACGCCCTACTGCAAAAAGCTGCTTTAAAAATCCCTACAAATACACAGAAAATAAGACAGCTTTTACCACAAGAAGAAAGAGTATAAATACAGTAAACTTGCTTGCTCCCCTTTGTCTGTTATTTATGACCTGCAAACAAGTTATTTTACTCTGTTTTTTCTGGTGATGCTTGTATGCCATGATCCTTTATTAGCGAATAAAGGAATTACCATTAACAAAACTAACTTGCTTTGTGATCTGCACACACACAGAATTGAGCTCTTTTCAAACAAGCCTGTTATCTAACTCAAGATCAAACAAATGAACCTGACAGAGTAGGGAAGACCATGCAGATAACAGTACCAATTCCATGCAATACAGATAAGCAGCCATCTCCTTCAGCACAAAGCAATTAAATGTGTTTATTTAGCTGTCTTGGAATCAATATGCACAGCTAGATGGGCCTGTGAGTTTTGTAACTGTACTTCCATCCAAAAGTTAGTTGTGCAAGACAAGAAAAATTAAAAAGCAATTACAGTTTTAAATCATCTCTTCAACAAGCAGAACCTGAGCCACCAAGTGTGCTCTAATCCATGTTGGACTTTAACAGCTCAAACAGAACACAGGATTAGAAGTTTATCTTAGTGGGCTACATTTTTTCCTATTGAACTTCACATCATTTCTCATGTTATTAAGCTTACTTTAAGATGGGAGCACTCTTCTGTTTTGAGCACACACCATCCTCATCCAGAGGGATGCACCCAGTCTCTCTGCCTCTACAAACACCACACAAATGAGGGCACACACCAGGTGCTGCTGACCCATCTGAGCTGCCTTCCACCTTCTTTCCATGACTGGAACCACTCAAGAACAGTAATGTCTACTCTAAATACCACAGGTGTGTCATCACCCTAAAAACCAGTCTATGGAAAAGTTTAATGCCTTAATGCAAAACCCAGCACCATTGCTGCTCCTAAAAAACCAGTATGGGTACACACTGCTTATGGTAATGATCACTGTTTTATGCAACTTTTAATGTTTGCTTAAAAATCATGTCGTTGTTTTTGATAACTTGGCCTTTGTATTCCACTCTTTTGCTTTCAGCATGTGTGTATTTTAATATGCTACTCAAATAGAAAACCAGCAACCTGATTTGCTGAGCAAAAATTATGACATTTCTAAACTGTACAGGAAAATGCTTTACAGAACCATAAAAAACACAGGACTATGTTTCCAAGTGTACTTACTGCACTGTTTGTTAGATTATTTTAACTATTACAGTCCTTGAAACTATTCTAAAGTTGGTACCTCAATGGTTTCATGCCCTAGTAGGCGTTAAAATTTATCTTCTGGATTTTCCAAATGCCAGCTCCATGAGGTTCTGAGCACTTATCCTTGCCCACTCAGAGACAGGTCAGCAAGACAGAATTTTTCATAACCTTTGCCAAAATGAAGTCTTGAGTCTCTAATTATTCTCTCTAGCAGCAGATAAAAGACTAATAAATACTTCCGAGACTGGTGCTACTGATGCCATTTAGTGATTTTAATTTATTTTTTCCTTCCCTGCCTGGAAGAACAAACCAACCCACTAGAAATTTTGTGCAACATTTGTAAAAGCAATCCATGGACCATATCAAGGCAAAAGCACTGGCTGTGACACACAATATGTCCATGTACACAGAACACAACCTTTGAACACTTAAGTGTTCCAGTAAGTAGATCATCAGCATTAATTTGGTGGTGTTCTGAAGAAAGCATTGTCCCACACAATTAAAAATCACGGTTTATTAATTAGCGTAAGTAAACACTCCTGAAAAGTTCCTCTACCTATAGCAAATGATAATCCCAGTACTGGTCAGATTTTCCAGACACTTGTACTGAGATGCAAAACCCCATTAACAGGTCGAGGAATCTTGTTTCTTCATCTTCAGTACTCCAGCTCAGAACAGACTGATTCTGCCAAGTAAATTCTGCTTAACCCAGTGAATTTTGAAGTCCTAAAACCCAAAAAATCTATGTGCTAATGGGGTGTGAGAAACGGGATGGGAACAAATACGAAACTGCCACCACTTTTAACTCTCTAACAAGGATCACATGAGTAATATTTTATGAAGCAATCAACTTTATCACCAAAACTACTGCTGTAGCTTGTACTACCATACAAACGACAACACAACAGTTCCCAAATTACTAAAATCAAAAGCCAAGCTACAACTTTCTACAGAAATCTTCTCTCAATTCTCCTGCACAGAGCAAGAAAAAAACCCCATCTATTTCAGCTACACTTATCTGATTTTACCTAGAAACAGAGTGCTTCCAAGTAGAGTTTTATTCTCCTCAGTGACTGTAAGGCAGGTGAATTTGCTTCACATCTTTACTGCTTTCTTTCAAATTCAAAAAGATGCTTGGAAATATGCTGCATTTTGCTCTTCAAGAACTAATTCTATTGCTAGTCTCTAGGACAAATATGATTTTGGTGACCATATTCAAAACATCTAAGCTTCTTCACAACTGATGAAACAGAACAAATACCTACATGACAGAGTTACAGCCATAAACCTACTCCAAAATTTAGTTTTTAAAATGTGGATAACATGCAAAACCAAAATAATAAACACTTTGATAGAGAAAAAAACTAAATTGGGGAAACAAAAACGTGTTAGAAAAGGAACAAAACCAGATAAAACCAAGCTAAAGACAACAAAGGAAAAATGCATGAAGGAGAAGACCCTTTAGAAAGGAAAGAGGCTGGAAAAGAACTGCATCAGTAAGGCTTGCACTCCTAGGAGAAAGTTGGTATGAGGGAAACCTCCAGCCCAGGGAAACAATAAAATCACATTCAAAGAACAAATTTCAGAGCCAACTGATCATTTCAGGAGAGAACAGAACACCTTCTATCACTGCTGCTTTATATGAAACCAGGCTTAGATGAGGACAAGAGAATAGGAAATGTGGAAAAGCATTCCCTTAGGACACATCTCTCTGGTCCAATAAACCACCCGAAGGCTCCAGCAGTTTTCTGTGGAGGACTATTAAAATTGTTTTTATACAGCTGCAGCAGATGGTATGATTCACTTATCTCAAAATAAAAGAGCTCAGGGAACTTGATGATATTATCAAGCATCAAGTTAGAACAAATAAAAAAGTGCCTTTCATGCAAATATTGAAACCATGAATAACGCAAGTAGAGGGGCAGCACGGAACACACTTTGTAGAGAGATGAAACTAGAAAAAACACCATGCCAAGGATTGTCCCAGCACATGGCACAGCCCAGAGGGCCACGATGCACAGTGTCACCATCCAAGAGCAGAAAGATCCAAGCCAGACAGAGCAACACCAGACAATTTCAGAAAATTTCAATCCATAAAAATAACACCTTACCTCTTCAGAAGGCCACAAGTGCCTGCCCATGCAGTCACACCTCACCTCTTCAGGAGGCTGCAAGCATCTGCTCCTCCTGTCCTTCAGCCCTTTTGTGCCCTGCTGTTGATGCAGTGCAGCTGTGTGCCCTCTGCTCCCTGTGGGATTGGGCAGCACCCCTGGCCACTCCATGGCTCCTCGCCTTCAACAGCATTCACCTGTGCTGCACAGCTGGAGCCAATTGGGGATCAATTAGGGATCAGCCCCAGTCCCAATCACCACCAACTGAGTGCCTACAAGTGCATTCTAGTGAGTACACTAATAATTAACCAACACTAAACCCATACTGTGCAGACCTGCAATCTATTAAAGCATTAAAGTAAAAGAAATTTAAATACTTTCTTTTTATATACTCAGCCCCACTCCCAATCACCACAAACTGAGTGCCCACAAATGATATTACACAAATACAACTCCCAACCTTCCCCCTGTGAGGAAGTCCTTCCATTACTGTTGTCAGGTGACGGTACCACCAGGTAGAAAATAATAATTTCTCTCCCTTCCCTTTCTTGCAGGCTTCCATTAGCACCTGCAGCCATGGAATTTCCCCATGGCAGGGACTGGACACCTGGCCAGGGGCACTCTGAAGTGAAGCAGTGCTGTGTCACTGATGCTGCTCTTGTGACTCAGCAGCGTCCTTCGATCTACAGAGCTTCAGGGAAGAGAAACTGTTCAAGAGAAAAAGAATACATAATCAAAGAATCTTCCGCCTCCTCCCATCTCCAAAGAGGCATTTGTTCACTGTCCCAGCTTCAGCATTCATCACATACAGAAGTAGCACAGACCTTTCTTACAGTCCAAATTTACTGTCTCAGTAGCTTGTAGAAATAAACTAAGCTGCAACCATCCGTGCACGTTCGCACTCCTCCGTTCTCAGTGGCAACAAGCAGGGGTCCTGCACAAAGCCTGCAAGGTTTGTTTTCTCTAACAATGCAAATGATAAAAAAAAAAAAAAAAAAAAAAAAAAAAAAAAAAAAAAAATCAAACTTTGCTCTTGTCCCAATGCTTTAAGGTTGTCCTATTTTCCTTAATGAAAGAGACAGCTTCAAGACATGTCCTGTTGTCCCATGTGCCCATACAGCCCTTTGCCTCAAGCTGCATGATGGTAAGAAACACACAAAGGAACTGAAGAACAGGAGAAAGAAATGCTCCAATGCTGCTGGAAAACACTGCTAATTACCTGGGGATGGTGGGCACACACGTGGACAAAAAAAAAAAAAAAAAAGCCATTTACTATTATAAAACAGGGCACAACACAAGATGAACATCAGATGTGAAAACTAGCAACATTGAAAATGTAATCTGCAAGACAACACAGACCATATATTTATTTTTAAGTTGGATTTTTAAAAAGCCTTGAATGATGCTTTAAAGAGTTTAGGATGAGTGAAAAACATTAATCAGTACTAATAGGACAGTTCTTAATGACCGAAACTTTAAAAGGTCCTCAAAGGACTCTAAACATCTGTAAATGCACAGGCACAGTAAAAAGCATAATTACTGAATATGTGACCTAGCAGAGGAAAAACCCAAACTAAGTTCTATAAAAATCAGAGAGGATAGTAAAATATAATGGCAATGGCAGGTCTATTCAATAGAAACATCTTAACACCACACAAACTTGAACAGCCAAGAACAATTAATCCAAGTTGCTAAAACCAAAATACTTCAGTGGGATGTCAGTCAGTACCACAGAGCTGACAACTGTGCTTTAATTACATTTGAGACTGTTACCAATTAGTTAGTCTGCAGCACTACAGGCTTCATGCTATGACTCAGTGCACTGACTCATTCAGGAAAACTTTTCCTACATAACTACCCGGGCACCCACAAGGATGCAAGATCAAAAGGAAAGTACTTACATTGACCTTCTCAGCAAAAGTCTTGTTTTAAATTTAGATGACCAAAAGTGGATACTGCCACAAGTGCTCAAGTGGGCTTTTTGAAGGGGAAACTTTCAGGAGCACTGTTTTAACTCCATTTCAGATAAACATCTCAAAAAAAATCAAAGTACAAATTATGCTTTGTACGGTTTGAAGCTGAGAAGCACAGACTAAATCTGTTTGGGGTTTTTTTTTGTTTTGTTTTTTTTTTTTTTTTTACAAGCTGCTCAAGTAGCATTATGCACTAATATAAATATCTACCATCAAAAAAATCCTGGTTTCTGTCACTTAAGAGTCCTGGTTGATTTGAACAATTGAAGGCTGAAATTTTTTCTGTGTAAGAAGTAAGGTCCCCATCTGATGGAAGGGGGTGGCAAAGAGTGACAAAATGTCTTCAGCCATCTCCTTGTTTTGGAAAAAAAAAAAATCCCCTTTGGTTAGAATTTTGAATTATAACAATTCTACCACTGCACTAAGCAGCAATGGCATTTTCAAGTTTGGCAGTGGAAACAAACATCCAGGAATCCTGGACGAAACATTCTTCTATTGATATTCTCATGGACCTCCAAAAACACGTTAAGATTTCCAAGTAAAACTTCTGTGCCACGCTATGATGCCAAAGCTGCAAGTGCAGGATCCTGGCACAGGAAAGCTGTGTTCATTGTTCTCAAGTTCTTTGATCAGAGCAGAAGGTGAGAGTTTTACTTTAGACGTGGAGGAAATGGGAGGAACAGGTTAGTCTCTTGAGGGTTAAAATGAGCATGAATGTTGCAATTAAGAAATAATTGTAAAATAAAGCATGTTTTCTCGAGGACTATACTAGAGCTTACCAATTTCAGTATTTAACATGAGTTTTTAGCAGGTGAAAAAGCTTTAACTCAGAACAGCCACATGTCATCTTCTCACAGTGAAGACAAAGAGGGACAACATACCTAAGATTGGTACTAGACCCATCAGTTAGGCTCCTAAGCTGCACAAGATGTTAAGTGGTAGGTGTAGGAGTAATTAGGCATTATTTTCTCATGTGTGTTTTCCCTCTTGCAGTTAATTTCTCTCAGCGCAGGTGTTGACTGTGTACTTCCACAAGCCAATCAAACATAGCAACATGGCCCAGAAAAGTGAAACAGAGGAAAACCCACATTTTTTTTCTGATGTGTTAGGGTGTTTAGCTGATGTGCAGAAGTCAGGGAGGGACAGGAGCTCAGGGAGGTGGTGACACAAGGGGAGCAGGGATGCTGGACCTGTCCCCTTGTCCCCTTCAGTGGCATCACTCCACTGCCTTTGTGCTCAGCTTGGCTCCTCCAGCAAACCCTCAGGAACAATCCATCACCTCCATTCCCATTTCCCTTCCCAAAGTGGAGTAGCACTGGAAATGGCAATACCCAAGCAGTAACTGAGGAATGCACCCAGCTGGCGGAGGGACACTGGACTTTGGCCACGCAGCCCCTGTGACTCTCAGGAGGTCACCACACCAAGAAGGTAGGTCACACTGTTCCTCTTTTTTTCTGTCTGTAAAAGTCAAACTCTGGATGTGCTTCCCAGACACCCTGTGACCTCACCAGCTGCATGTGGACGTCCCTCCAACGTGCTGCAAAGCTCTCCAACAAAATGCTACCCTCTTGGGAAAACCAGGCAAAGAGGCATTTCTGCTCGGGCACCCAAAGCAGAATTTCAGCATTGCTGCCTCTAAATTCTGCCAAGTAGAAGCAACACTATTGTGCTACTTTACAAGAGAGCTGTAAACACTAATTCTGTGTAATGAATTTGAATTAATTAATCTATAAAGATAATCTGTGGATGATTCAAAGGTTGCAGGGATATAATTCAAGAGACAAAAGCCTAAATTCAAAGTAGAGTTTGAACAGTAAACAGCATGTAAACATGTCCATGAACATAATAAATATTCAGTTTATTTCCGCAGCTCTGTCTGGCTGTATCTACCTGAACAGGCCAGTGGAGGGAGATTCTCAAAGGACAGAAGCACCATTTTGTCTGGGCCCCTGCACCAAGGCCAGCAGGTTTTACTCCAGATCATTTTCAAGGTAATTTTCTTTTTTTAATATCATCCCTAGAGTAGAGTTTGCTTATAAATTCAATGCCAGCAGAGATCAGCATTCAACCCTGCTCAACAATTACCCATGTAAAAAATTCTTCATCAAAAAAGAGAGAAATCAAACAGTATATACAAACAAAATATACACTATGTATGCTCACTCCCAAACTCACAGTAACAATATTGCTGGTTTTACATAATGGCATCTAGGGAAACTTAAACTGTTTAATCAGATCATGTTTCTAGAACTATTCTGAATCTAGAACTACTTCTGCTAAAGCAAAAATACTGATTAGAAGATGCAGCAATTGGAGATCTTTCTCCTTCTCAGCATTTCAGCCTCCAATGGGAGAAGACTGAGTTTCCTTGGAACCTTCTCCCCTTCTGCTCTGCCAGAAGTGCCCTCTGTTGAATGAACATGACTTGTGTAAGCTGAAATACCTGCAGCTTCTCAAAGCGATTGAACAAGGACCACAGACTACATCTTACAAGTCAAAGCCTGCCTATCCCTGACCAAACCATGTGTCTACAAATTTCCATTACATTTCTCTGTCCTAAGCACTGTTTCTTTGGTTGACTCAAGATGTGACTTAAAATGGGTAAGCATCCTGTATCCTCCCAATTGAGCTCCAAATTATTTATTGCACCTACCACTATGTCCTACCTAATGCATGCATACATCAACCACACAGAGAAAAGTTGATATTTTAATTTTTGCATAACAACCTGAGAATTTATCCTCAATTCCCATTAAATACATGAGAATTAAAAGAGTATACTTGTTTTATTTGTCTGACAACAGGTGGGGTTTTAAAATTACAAGAAATAAACCAGACTGTTAAAAACCATTGGTATTGTGAGACATGATACACAAGTCACTTGTGAAATACACACAAAGATTTGCTAGTAGAGAAATGTACTTTTAGAGAAATGCTGGAAGAGTTGCACTGTTTTTCTAAATGAACTAAGAAACTATGTCTCAGAAGAGAACATTAAAACATACTTTGCTGCTATTCACACAAATAAGAAAAACTATCCTAGAACTAAGAAAATAAGAAGTCAATGAGAGGAAGTTATTCTTGCATTTTTATACTATTTTATTCAAATTTATTAAGAAGCAATATTTAGGCTTCAGCATGCTAATAACCTTTGCTTTCTCTTAGGAGAATTCAAAATATTTTGCAAATAAGTTCTGTAAAGTAAATCAGACATAGCTGTTTTTAAACTAGAGCATTTTGATTTTTAATCATCTGTTCAAAATCAGAAGGGAAAATAATATTACAAATCCAGTGAATCACACACAGTCCACAGACACCTTGCTATGCTGCACTCCCACCCTGAAAAGTTGCAATTTTCATTTGCATTCTGTTACTTCTGTAAGAACTCTGAAAATGAAAGGTGATGTTCTGACGTCATCTGAACGTCAATCAGTAACAACACGCTGCCATGCTGCAACGTAAAATCCCTTACCAGTAAAAAGGAGTAAAAAAGGAACTTGTGGAAAATGAAAACATCTGCAGCCACAAGTGGGTAAGGTTACCCTGTAGAGCAAAACTCCACTACAGGTTTCCCTGCAGGAAACTGGAAATGTTTTAAAACAAATGCAAGGTAAACAAGCTTTATACAAATCTGTAGACCCAGAACCAATAACACGCTATGGATGACACCACCATGAAAATTATGAGCAGCTACTGACCTACACAGGCATAATTCCCATCCAAAGCTTGCTCAAGTATAAGAGAGCTGAACTTGTCAGTGAAAATATTATAAAAGGATTACAAGTATTCTGCAGTATGACATGGCCTGCCAGAAAATAAAGTTGATTGAAAAGGTGAAAACTTACAGTTCTATATTTTTGTTAATGGTAATATATTACATCCAAAAAACTGGGTTTTTTCCTAGCACCTACAAAAAGGAAAAGATCAAATTAAGTGCATAGCAAAGAATTTTGGTTGCAATCAAGCGGTATCTCCTCTCAGTTCTATACAGTACATGTCTTTCACCTACGTAAAAAGCTATCACTTGTAATTTCAAAAAATAAGGACTGATAGGTAAAACATAACTGGACTAATTTTTCTCCACAAATACTTTTTGACAGACTATGAAATGATAAAAAAGTTGTTTACACACCAAGTCTAACAACCTACATCACCAAGAGAATATAAATGAACAGTCGGCATTTTGCAGGAAAACAACCTTCTCAGATCACATATTAAGTACAATATAAAATGATTTTTCAGCATTGGCCTATTCAACAAAGTGCAAGCATCATTTCCCATTTTTCCCATTCATCCCACTGGCATACTAACAGAGGATGCTGCTAGATTATACTAGTGTACAGTTAAATGGCTGTACATCACTAAGCTGGCATATCCAAGAATTTCAGTAACTTGCACCACCAACTATCTCTTCATTTCACAGAGAGGAGGAAAAAAGATTGCTATGAGCACATTTTGCAGCGCCCATCAATCATAACCACTTAATGCCTCAAAAGAATTCCCAATGTATTTGCTTCACAAGGGTTCCATTTTCTGATTACAGCTTAATACAAAACAACATACGAACAGAAGTGAACAGGTTTTGGATGAAAACAAATAAAAATGCATTTTACCTCTGCTCTGCTTTGCACTCTTTACTTATTTTCTAGAGCCCCTTCCCCCTTGCACAAGAGGAAAGAGAAGCAAACAAAAACCACCACCTGCCTCTGCCACCTGCTTTTAGACAGCACTGGCAGACCTTGCCTCACTATGCATTATTTACTTCACTCATTTTCCTAAGAGTAATGTTGTCTGGAATTAGATTTAATGACATTATGACTCAAACACACCATTATTAACATTTCCATAGGAAATTAAAATTTCAGTGTCTGAATGACTTCAGCTAATCATCAGACTTGACAAGAAAAAGCTGACTTCCTCTGCCACCTCAGAAGAAACTTCTTTCCTCAGTTATAACCAAGGAGATATTTAAAGATGCAATGAAAATTTTAAAAAGGCTCAAGTAAAAATCTAATTCTTTATCATTAATGGCTAGCTAACCCCAAAAAAGCCATGGACATGTTTTTGGTAAGCCTTGGCTGCCAGATTCCTACAGCAATTTGACATTAAGTAATACCATTTTGATACAGAGTCAGCCTGAAACAATATCCATTTATTTCAGGGACATTATGAAAACAGAAGAATTTGTCATTTATTAAAACACAGTTATTAGAAAAGTATTTTCCAAAGATGCTGAGCATCAGCAAACATTGTTGGAATGAAGTTAACATGCTCAGAAAGTCTGAGAAAAAGAAAAAATATTTAAAAAAAAAATCAGACCACACCTGTGCATGAACCTTCAGATACCTGTTTAAACAACAAATTTAGTAGCTTAACTTGTTAATCATCTCTTTACCCAGATTCTGTGCAAAACTACTCCCATCAGTATAAAACTCAAAATAAGAAAAAAAAAAAAACCTGCTGATACCTCCCATACTCCACCTGTGATCTTCAATTGCTAGTAATATTCCATGTGACAGCAAAGAAGTCTGCATTTCTGTTTGCAAACTCAAATTCAAATATTTAATAAGAAAGCTTAGCCAAAAGGCTGACTAAAGACACACAGTACTAGATGAGGAGGAAATGAGTAGCTACATATATTAATTATCACCCTTTCTGAGAACACAGGCTCACTCAAGTTAAAATTTAAAGGGCTTAGATTACTTTCTGGTGAATTTTATTAGTTTTCCCCAAGAGGTGCAAAGACTAATGCTGTCACAACAGCAAAGGAGAGCATAGCACAGCGTCATTGCAAGCTGAGTCACCCCAAAGCACTGAATCTTGCTTTATTATAACACAGCATCTTAAACAGCCTCCTGAAGCGCTGCCATTCATTATGTGGTAGAGCAGGAACAGCAAACCAACCCAGCACCACCATCAAACCACATCTGCAGAGCTGCTTGCAGCAGGCAGCCCCTGCTCCCTTGCTGGTCTCTGGATATAGCAGCTGCAGGCTTTCCTTCCTCTACTGCCAAAGAAAGATGCAGAACCAAGCTGGTGAGAAGTCTTCTGCTTGTGGCTGCTGGTAACATTTAGGTGTGCCTCCAGAGAGCCAGCTGGGAAGATGAGGAGGTCAGGCAGATGTGCAAGAACTACAACCTGAACATTCTTTCCTGTGCAGCTGTAGCCATCAACTTATTCTTCCTCTCATCCAAGTATTCTAGTTACTTTCTCTCTGAAGTCCTAATTCTTGAAGGATAAAGAAAAGTAAAATGTGAAGGGACATCTTCAGCATGCCTCATTCATATCCTGCCATCACTCAGATCCAAACCCACGGATATTTTTCTTTTCCTGGTACCACAGATTTATCCCTCAGCAGTACCAGCTTCAAAACAGTTATGCTGTGCTCTGAAATAAGTCACAGAGCTGTTTTCAGTCACCTGTCAATATGGAATTGAAGATCCCTGTACTTTTGGAGGGCCCACTACAGAAGTCAGTAAAACAAGCAGACAACTGAAGAGCGTGACCTTCTCTGCCTCCTCAACTGGCAAGCTGTTCATGAGTATCACTCCTGTCCTGTTCTCTTCCCAGACCCCTTCTGTCCTCTCTCATCTTGGGATGGCACTCACACAGGTGCAGACCGTGTAAAACACATATGACATTTGCTGGCTGTTCAATAACACTCCTTCTCCCTTACCACATTTTATTTCGCCTGCACGTCACAGCAGAGAGCAATTGGTTGTAAGCCAAGGAACTTAAGCAAATGGAGTCTGCTTTTCCAAATGTGCATGTATACACTACCCTTACAAAACCAGACAATATTAGTATTTAAAATCATAATAAATACTTGAAGCAATATCTTTTGCATATCTTAGTCAAAACTATTTTGACTGTGTTTTCCATTTTCATGTACTAACTTCAAATGCTAACTTCACTAAAATCATCCCTCTTAAAGTATGATTTTAGCCAAGTATTTTAAACAGTGCTATCTGATGAGAATCCAGTTAACTAGTTTCCTAGTAGATACATCCAAAAATAAATATACTTTGCATATATATACATTCTATTGCATGGACATTTTGTTACACACTTCCACGCACGGCTGTGATCTGAAGCCTGGCTAGCCTCTTCTGTAAATTTACAATATGGACAGGCAGGACATCAGGCAAGGTAAGAGTAACAAAAAATACACAAGAACTACATGATCAACTGAAACAACTCGCAATATGCCCCAGTAACACCCAAGTACCATGGAAAAAAAGTGTGGTTTGGAATTCCCTGAATATTTTCAGAATTACTCTATGTTAATTTATTGACTCACAAGTTTCTGTATCTTCCTTTTTTACAACAATCACTACAATGCTCACTGTGCTGCTGAGAAAAATTAGCCATAAAATCTACATATGGAAAGATATTTTCAGCATGCTTCCCACAGAAAAAAAAGTTGTTTCTACAATAAAGAACATTATGCAAATTGATTGCTTTATGTCACCTTACTCATTTTACAAGTCCAGTGAAAAACAGGCTAAAACAATAAAAACTTCTACTATGCCCATGTCTGTAGTGCTTTTCCAAAACAAGTATTTCATCATTTACCTCATGATGCAATATTCCCTTCCAGACTTAGTATTTTGGCTGCATTTTACCAAAACACTCATACAACTTGAGAAGTCAGAATTAATTTTTCCAGATTCCTTTTTAATTCCTCTTTACTTTGAGCACCCTGCAAAAAGTTCCATTTTGAGAGCCTCTAGCATAAAAGGGTCATTCCAGTAAGAAATGACTTGCAGATGGCTTTGGGGGTGCTGTGGTAAGAACCCTGGTCACCAGCAGCACCATGTAACTATTTATACACCACAACACTTGGAAAGCTTTGCCACAGAACAGAAGTCCCCTCTGCAGGGTGCTGTACAGAGCAAGGTTATTTTTGCCTTACATTTATACTTGGTACAAGGCAGAAAGGGAATACTGATGTATGGACAAGAATACACAGAAAGTAAGACAACAATTCCAGAACTGACTCTGCTTTCTCCCACCAGCAGTCTCCCTCAGCTTCCTCCAAGTGTCTCCTATTACCTGACTAATTAGCTCTGCAGAAAAGGAGGAAACAACCACGTTCCAGATCAACGTCCAAGAGCAGCAACAGAACCTCCAGGAAGTGAAGCACTGCCTTCAAACCTGAACCCTAGAGCTTGGATGTTGGGATGTGTGAAAATAGTAATTATCCTGAAAACAAAGCAGTATGTACCTGAAAGAGTGAAAGGGGAGCTCATGGCAAAGCTGCATGTTCTCATGAAATACTTGTCTTTAGAAACCAACACATGATTTCCAAGAAAAAGAAACAGTACATGGACATGATTTCCAGGACAAAGAGGATACCTCCTTCTTCAATTAATGCCAAGTAGCAAAACCAATCTGAATAACATCATGGAGAATCAAAGGGGAAATACCCACAGGAAGTCCTGGCTAACTCAAGATGATGTCAGAAGAGATCTCTTTGGGGAAAATTACCTGCCTTCTTTTTTTTATATACAAATAACATCATGAGGTAAAAAGTCATCTACTATTAATGGCTTCTGATAAACCATTTAAACACTGGAGAAAATGGAAAGGTGTCATTCATTATTTCTCACCGCAAGTTTGACCACCTACCATTTAATTCTCAGATACTAAAAAATCCCAGCTTCAAGAACTACCATAAACCAAATAATACTAGCAGAGCTTATAGTATCTTTATTATAGTCACTTCTAGATCATACTCAAACATAGTTAAAATCACTGACATAAAACCAGATGTCATCAGGTTGCAGGCTTCCCCATATAATCTGAGTAGAGCATAGTATTTGCTTCTCTTCTAGCTGGAGTTTAAAGTTTATATATAGAAGGATTTGTTTGTGCTGGAGCACTATCATTTCCTAGAGCTTTGCAACTCAACAACCTTTAAGATTGTCATAAGAACAGCTAAAATTTCAGTTTCATCCTCTGGCATTCATACTAGAACTCACTGCTATTGAAATGATTTTGCTCAACATTATAGCCACAGTACATGAAAAAGATCCACATGTCTAGTTAAAAGAAATGTGAGCATTGCAAAGGAAAAAAATAGGAAAAAGTAGGCTGAAAACTGGGGAAACATACTACTGGCTGTCCAAACATTGATTCAAAATAGGTTTGGTTCTTTAAGAGAACAGAGAATTGTCCAGACAACTGCAAAAACAGTGGTGAGGTATTTGCAAACAACACTCATGGACTAAGAAGATTAAAATGTAATCAATACAGTAAACTTAAAGAGGAAATTACTTATGTGTGGACTTATTGCAACAGACTTTTCATTGAGCAGTGAGGTAGATGGGTAAAATTTAATTGGCAGTCCTTGCTTCAAAGACAGGACTACTACAGGGACTGTGGGAAACAAGGCAATAAAAGAAGATTCAGAGATAAATGGAAATATTATTGCTCCAACTCCTGACAAACAGATTCCCCAAAGGAGACAGTCAACAAGAATACTCAGTGGGAGGGCACTAACATCTTTATTTCAGTGGTGACTCACTCTTAAGTAACATTTCCTTTCGTAAGAACCTCTAGAAGTAAAATGAAAATCCCATTCAGTGACCATAACTATAAGAACATCATCTTTCTAATTAGATTTTTTTTACATTGGTAGCTCCTTGTCTTAAGACACAAGAAGAAATAGAGGCCCAAATCAGCTGTTTTATAACAAAGAACATAACTCTATGAAAGCTGAGCAAAGGAGATCTTGATGTGTGAGGAGAGAATAAAGCAGAAAAAGTGAATTCAAGATCTGAGCACTGCCTTCCCTGCCCACAAAGCAAAGTGTTCATAGACTTACTGTCATGACTACATTCTTAAAAATGTCTATTGATATGACACTCCCAGATGACATGCACGTCAGCACAAACCGATGACCACCACTCGGGTCAGTGAGGAACTGCCTCAACCTCTGTTCATACTTGGACTCACACTAGCAACACTCAGTTGACACACTGCATCCTTTTGCACACTACTTGTTTGTCAAGGCTTCAGAAAGTGCTGTGAATACAAACAGAAAAACAGAAGTGCTGAACAGTTTGCAGCTTTACTCATGCTGAACAGGTTGGGAGTATATTATGAATGCTTTTGTTCGAGGTAAACACACTTGGGCTCTCTTAGAGCAGTCATCAGTGGTTCACTAGCAGCTTAGGAATCTGAAAATCCATGTATACACAGACCTGAAAAAAAACCCCACCCCAATAAGAAGCTATTTTAGCACCGTAAACACTGAAATCAGAAGAAGTCTTCTGGGGCAGTAATAGTTACTCTTCACAGTGCATACCCTTGAATAGCTTCTTTTACAAGTTCTGTTGCCAAGTAAGATTTTGCTACATCAACAAAGAGTCTAATAGACACTGACTTCATCAGGCTCTTCTTATCCAACTAAAAACTTACCCAACTAGAAAAAATATTTCACATAGTGTATCACAGTTTGCATGTTCATTTAATGCATGAAACTGTCATCATAGTTCTAATATCAGAATAAAACTGAACTCCAAGTTCCTTACATATTTCTCTAATTTAGGTATCCTCAACAGTACAACACATGCAATTAGAGCAATTTGTATCCTAATGTGTATCAACAGTATTTGCATTTTCACTGCTTTTTCAAAGACTTAAAATGATACACAACACAACATGATCTGACTTCAAGTTTTTGATCACAGAATCCACGTCAAACTTGCTCTGTCACTTGGCCACAGTTGGATCATGCTGTTCTCAAAAAAAAATAAATGCATACACATACTCCAACCTTTCTACTTGGCCTATTGTTTCAGCCTCTGCAGTAAAAGAACACATTGATGAGCCTAAACTAGTAAGAGTCTATGAAGCTAACATAAGCACTAAAATCACAGATGAAAGTACCTGAAATGTGAACATTATTTAAGAACTTACATGATTCAAAAAATCATTTCAAATTCATACTAAAAACACTATTTCCCTGTGCACCATTTTTTTCAAGGACATGTGTAACCATTTACTACCAGAGACACCAAAGCAAACCCCTCACAGTACCATAACCAAACCAGAAGGCTTGAACCATTCTCCATGCTAATGGAACTAAACAGTTTTTAAAACCTACATACTTACTATCTCTTGTCCAAGAGGAAGAGGGCTCTTCAAAAACTGATGAGATAACCACACATAAGCACTCCCCTCTGAGTCATTAACAATCTTAAGAATACACAAGTGCAACTCAGAAAGACAAGTACAAAAGCAACAGAATAGTCAAATACGACAGTTTTAATAAACACCACCTACCTGGGGATTCAGACACACAGACACCAGAATTGTATTAGTTTGAATACAGAGTTTTAATTTGAACTTCAAAACAACTGAGAACCTTTGAAAGATACAGCTGATTGTTTAAGAGCATCCCTTTATTCCTCTAAACGAAAGTCATCCCTACGCTCCATTTTTCTGCTGCACTGTTAATGGGTCACAAATGCCAATTAGTTGTTTAACTCACCTGACCTGGCTGAGGGGATAAACAATTAACAACCTCCTCCAGCATCACTGGTACATGCAATCTTCCAGAATTACCATTTTCTGTATTTCGAGGCAGCTCTTCAGTTTCACATTTCAGGACAGTTTGTTCCTCTGACTCAGAGTCAGAAAGCTTTTCTGATGAAGAATGGATCCTTCTGGCCAAACCAGCCACACTTACTGAGTTCAGTTTCAAGTTACGCAGAAACAAACATTTGCGAACTTGGCACAGATTTTGAGGTAACATTTTGGAGCTGATCAGCCTAGAAGAGCAGATGTTGGGAATTACTTTCAAACAAGTATCTCAAATAGTGTATTTGTTTAAATAACTTAGGAGAAACACTATAGGCAAAGCTATACACACTCCACACTGGGCAGCTTTATAGATATGTCATGCCAGCAAAATGTTCTCAGAACTTTCAAGATTATCTACAAATCAATTGTGTTCCAGCAGTAAGCAGACTGTTTTCAGTATCAGATTTTAATATAGGCTTGTGTTGAATTTCCCTTGCCAGAGGCTACCAATATTTTGCCTGCATAAGGATATGCTGAGAAAGTTACTCTCCTGATCACTCAGGCTTCAACTGGGCCATAATTCCCCCACGTTAAATCTGACCGTGCCCATCACTCTAACTCTGAGAGGTTGTTTTGCAGCACACCGCGGTGTGCCTGCAGAGAACGCGTGTATTACCGTGGTGTGCTCCACACGTGGAGCTCATTTCCTTCCCAGGGCTGCTTTGGGGTTCCCTGAGCACAGCGGGGAGCGGACACGGCTGGCCCAGGCGACCCAAGGGAGCCCCAGCCCAGAGACATCGCGCTCCAGACGGAAAGGGGGAGAGCACGACTGGGGCGGTGGCACCGGTGTTCCCAAGGGACCATCGATGGTCACCGGGGATGGCTCCTGCTCTCCCGGAGACGGCTGCTCCCACGGGCAGGCATTCCTCGTTTGCTCTGCTCGTGTGCACGGCTCCCGCCTCACCTGCTGAACTCTCTCCATCCCAGCCGGGTTCGTGCCCGTTCTCCCGTGCCCTCCCGTCCCGGCCCCTCAGCCCGGCAGAGCCCCCATCCCTGCCCGGGGCAACGCGCGGGGCTCCGCTCCCGGCCAGCTCCTCCCGCACGCCTGGAGAGCTCCTTCTTCCCAGGGAGCTTACTTGGTGCTTTATTTCATTTCATACCGCGCTGCCTGAAGGGGCAGCGGGCACCGCTGCAGGCTGCCGCCTCCCGAGGGGACCGGCCCCGGCGCCGGAGCAGA
>NW_024496639.1:0-5381 GCF_017590055.1 Onychostruthus taczanowskii
TTCCATTTTCCACCCCAATTCTGCCTGAAAAACCCCGGGAATTTTTCCCCCAAATTCCCACAGGATTTCCCTCCATTCCAACCCCTTTGATCCCGAAATTTTATCCCAAATTTCTTGGGATTTAGCAGGAATCTCGACGCCGTAGACCTGAAATTCTCCCCCAATTTTGCCCTTTTCCCCCCCAATTCTGCCTGAAAAACCCTGGAATTTTCCCCCCAAATTCCCAAATTCCCACAGGATTTCCCCCCCCCATTCCCAACCCCTTTCATTCTGAATTTTATCCCGAATTTTTTTGGGCTTTACCGGGAATCTCGACGCCGTAGACGGCGACGTCGGCCTGGCCCAGGAGGCGGCTCAGCGCGCCCTCGACCTCGGTGCTGGAGACGTTCTCGCCCCGCCAGCGGAACGTGTCCCCGCCCCGGTCCCGAAAGTACAGGTACCCCAAATCGTCCATCACCAGAACGTCCCCTAAAAATGGGGAAATAGTCCCAAAAAAATCCCAAAAAGTTACGCCGAGGAACGGGGGAAATATCGGGAAAAATCCGCAAAAAAATTCCAAAAAGTTGCAGCGGGGAATGGGGAAAAAATGCCGGAAAATGTTCACCCAGAATGGGGAAAAATCCCAAAAAATCTCAGCTGGAAATGGGGAAAATGCCCCAAAAAATTCCCCAGAACTGTCCCATGGGAATGGGGAAAAAATCCCCAAAAATTCCCCGAAATCGTCCCATGGGAATGGGGAAAAAAACCCAAAAAATTCCCTGAAATTGTCCAATGGGAATGGGGAAAAAATCCCCCAAAATTCCCCGAAATCGTCCCATGGGAATGGGGAAAAAATCCCCAAAAATTCTCCCAAATTGTCCCATGGTAATGGGGAAAAAATCCCCCAAAAAAATCCCAGCTGGGAACTGGGGAAGCAGCCCGGAACTGCAGGTACCCCAAATCGTCCATCACCAGAACGTCCCCTAAAAATGGGGAAATAGTCCCAAAAAAATCCCAAAAAGTTACGCTGAGGAATGGCGGAAATATTGGGAAAAATCCGCAAAAAAATTCCAAAAAGTTGCAGCGGGGAATGGGGAAAAAATCCTGGAAAATGTTCCCCCAGAATGGGGAAAAATCCCAAAAAAACCCAGATGGAAATGGGGAAAATGCCCCAAAAAATTCCCCAAAATCGCCCCATGGGAATGGGGGAAAAAATCCCCAAAAATTCTCCGAAATTGTCCCATGGGAATGGGGAAAAAATCCCCCAAAAAAATCCCAGCTGGGAACTGGGGAAGCAGCCCGGAACTGCAGGTACCCCAAATCGTCCATCACCAGAACGTCCCCTAAAAATGGGGAAATAGTCCCAAAAAAATCCCAAAAAGTTACGCTGAGGAATGGCGGAAATATTGGGAAAAATCCGCAAAAAAATTCCAAAAAGTTGCAGCGGGGAATGGGGAAAAAATCCTGGAAAATGTTCCCCCAGAATGGGGAAAAATCCCAAAAAAACCCAGATGGAAATGGGGAAAATGCCCCAAAAAATTCCCCAAAATCGCCCCATGGGAATGGGGGGAACGGGGAAAATACCGGGAAAAATCCGCAAAAAAATTCGGAAAAGTTGCAGCGGGGAATGGGGAAAAAATGCCGGAAAATGTTCACCCAGAATGGGGAAAAATCCCAAAAAAACCCAGATGGAAATGGGGAAAATGCCCCAAAAAATTCCCCAAAATCGCCCCATGGGAATGGGGGAAAAAATCCCCAAAAATTCTCCGAAATTGTCCCATGGGAATGGGGAAAAAATCTCCAAAAATTCCCCAAAATTGTCCCATGGAAGTGGGGAAAAAATCCCCAAAAATTCCCCAAAATTTTCGCACGGAAATGGGAAAAAAATCCCCAAAAATTCCCCAAAATTGTCCCATGGGAATGGGGAAAAAATCCCCCAAAAAAATCCCAGCTGGGAACTGGGGAAGCAGCCCGGAACTGCAGGTACCCCAAATCATCCATCACCAGAACGTCCCCTAAAAATGGGGAAACCCCAAAAAAAATCCCAAAAAGTTACGCTGAGGAACGGGGAAAATATCGGGAAAAATCCGCAAAAAAATTCCAAAAAGTTGCAGCGGGGAATGGGGAAAAAATCCCCCAAAATTCCCCCAAATTGTCCCACGGGAATGGGGAAAAAATCCCCAAAAATTCTCCCAAATTGTCCCATGGTAATGGGGAAAAAATCCCCCAAAAAAATCCCAGCTGGGAACTGGGGAAGCAGCCCGGAACTGCAATCTCACTTGGATATAGGAAAATAACCTCAAAAATTCCTTAAAAATTACACCTGGGAATTGTGAAAAATCCTGAAAAATCTCAACTACGAATTGGGAAAAATTCCAAAAAAAATTCCTGAAAAATCACACCTGGGGCTTGGGGAAAAGTCCTGTAAAAACTCCTAAAAAATCCCCCAAAAATCCTGAAAAGTTACAGTGGGGAATGGGGGGGAAAATCCCCAAAAATGTACCCCAAGAATGGGAAAAAATCCCAAAAAATGTACCCCAAGAATGGAAAAAAATCCCAAAAAATGTACCCCAAGAATGGAAAAAAATCCCAAAAAATGTACCCCAAGAATGGGAAAAAAATCCCCAAAAATGTACCTCAGGAATGGGGGAAAATCCCCAAAAATTTCCCTCAGAAATGAAAAATGTACCCCAAGAATAGGAAAAAATCCCCAAAAATGTGCCCCAAGAATGGGAAAAAAATCCCCAAAAATGTACCTCAGGAATGGGGGAAAATCCCCAAAAATTTCCCTCAGAAATGGGGGGAAAACCCCATAAAATTCCCAATAAATCCCACCTGGGATTGGCAAAAAATCCTGAAAAAATTTCCAAAAAATTATACCATGGAATGGGGGAAAAAAATTCCCCAAAAATTCCACCTGGGAATGAGGAAAATATCCTGAAAAAATTCCCCAAAAAATAGAATGGGAAAAAAATCCCCAAAAATGTACCCCAAGAATAGGAAAAAATCCCCAAAAATGTGCCCCAAGAATGGGAAAAAATCCCAAAAAATTTCCCTCAAAAATGGGGGGAAAACTCCATAAAATTCCCAATAAATCCCACCTGGGATTGGCAAAAAATCCTGAAAAAATTTCCAAAAAATTATACCATGGAATGGGGGAAAAAAATCCCCAAAAATTCCACCTGGGAATGAGGAAAATATCCTGAAAAAATTCCCCAAAAAATGATATCGGGAAATGTGGAAAAAAAATCCCAAAAACTGTCCCTCAAAAATGGGGGAAAAAATCTCCAAAAAATCCCACCTGGGAATGGGGAAAATGGCCCAAAAAATCCCAGGATTTGGGGTGGGAATTCCAGGAATTCCATGAGAAGTGGGAAAAGACCCCAAAAATTCACCTGAGAGTGGCGAGAAGACCCCAAAACCCAACGTGGGACTTTTGGGTCAACGCTCCAGGACTTTTTTTCTGTAGTTTATTCCCAAGACTTTTGGGGTGTCCCAACGGGGAAAATCCTGGGATTTGGGGCCAGAATTCCGGGAATTCCCACAGAAAGTGGGGAAGAACTCAGGATTGTCACCCAAGAACTGGAAGAGGATCCCAAAACCCAACGTGGGATTTTTGGCCGTCGCTCCAAGACAACCCCATTGATTCCCGAGCCCTTTGAGGTGTTCCAATGGAGAAAATCCCGGGATTCGGGGCCGGAATTCCGGGAATTCCCACAGAAAGTGGGAGAAGATCCCAAAAATTCACCTGACAAAGAGGGAGAAGACCCCAAAACCCAGCGTGGGATTTTTGGCCGTCGCTCCAGGAAAACCCCATTGATTCCCGAGCCCTTTGGGGTGTTCCAATGGGGAAAATCACGGGATTTGGGGCCGGAATTCCGGGAATTCCCACAGAAAGTGGGAGAAGATCCCAAAAATTCACCTGACAAAGAGAGAGAAGACCCCAAAACCCAACGTGGGATTTTTGGCCGTCGCTCCAAGAAAACCCCATTGATTCCCGAGCCCTTTGGGGTGTTCCAATGGGGAAAATCACGGGATTTGGGGCCGGAATTCCAGGAATTCCCACAGAAAGTGGGACATGACCCCAAAAATTCACCAGACAAAGTGGGAGACGACCCCAAAAATTCACCTGACAAAGTGGGAATAGACCCCAAAACCCAACGTGGAATTTTTGGCCGTCGCTCCAGGGGATCCCCGTTGATTCCCGAGCCCTTTGGGCTGTTCCAATGGAGAAAATCCTGGGATTTGGGGCCGGAATTCTGGGAATTCCCACAGAAAGTGGGAGACGACCCCAAAAATTCACCTGACAGTGGTGAGAAGACCCCAAAACCCAGCGTGGGATTCTTGGCTGTCCCTCCAGGGGATCCCCGTTGATTCCTGCGCCCTTTGGGCTGTTCCAATGGAGAAAATCCTGGGATTTGGGGCGGGAATTCTGGGAATTCCCACAGAAAGTGGGAGACGACCCCAAAAATTCACCTGACAGTGGTGAGAAGACCCCAAAACCCAGCGTGGGATTCTTGGCTGTCCCTCCAGGGGATCCCCGTTGATTCCTGCGCCCTTTGGGCTGTTCCAATGGAGAAAATCCTGGGATTTGGGGCGGGAATTCTGGGAATTCCCACAGAAAGTGGGAGACGACCCCAAAAATTCACCTGACAGTGGTGAGAAGACCCCAAAACCCAGCGTGGGATTCTTGGCTGTCCCTCCAGGGGATCCCCGTTGATTCCCGAGCCCTTGGGGTGCCCCGGTGGGGAAATTCCCGGGATTCGGGGCGGGAATTCCGGGAATTGCGAAGGGAATTACCTGACAGGTAGGCCTGGTCGCCCTGAGCCCTTTGGGGTGTTCCAACGGAGAAAATCCCGGGATTCGGGGCGGGAATTCCGGGAATTCCCACAGAAAGTGGGAGACGACCCCAAAAATTCACCTGACAAAGTGGGAGAAGACCCCAAAACCCAGCGTGGGATTCTTGGCTGTCGCTCCAGGGGATCCCCGTTGATTCCCGAGCCCTTGGGGTGCCCCGGTGGGGAAATTCCCGGGGTTCGGGGCGGGAATTCCGGGAATTGCGAAGGGAATTACCTGACAGGTAGGCCTGGTCGCCCTTGGCCAGCACGTCGCGGGCGATCTTGCTGCGCGTGGCGCCGGCGCTGACGTAGCCGTCGAAGCGGCGCAGGGGGTCCCGCTGGTCGATGCGGCCCACCAGCACACCCGGCTCCCCTGGGGCGGGAACGGCATCCCAAAGCCCGGGGGAAAGAAACGGGAATGGGATCATGGAATCCAGGGGAAATGGGAATGGGATCCCAAAATCCAGGGGAAAGAAACGGGAATGGCATCCCAAAACCCGGGGGAAAGAAACGGGAATGGCATCCCAAAACCCGGAAGAAAGAAACGGGAATGGGATCCCAAAA
>NW_024496640.1:0-229 GCF_017590055.1 Onychostruthus taczanowskii
CCTCCCGGTGCCCCTCCCGGTGTCCCCCGGTGTCCCTCACCTGCAGCCGCAGTGTCCCTGTCGCCGCGGGGGTGTCCATGCAGCGGGGCCGGGCCGCCAGGCGGCAACACATGCGGCCATAGAGGGGCACCCAGCAGGGGCTCTGCTCTGGGGGGACACGGGGACACGGGGGGGACATGGAGGGACCCCCAAACCCCCCCGACAGGGCTCTGCTCTGGGGGGACACGGG
>NW_024496641.1:0-229 GCF_017590055.1 Onychostruthus taczanowskii
GTTTATCCTGTGTGAGCTCAGAGCCCTTTGGAATGGCTGGGAATGAGCCTGAGTGCAGCCCAACTTGAATTATGATGTTCTTTTCCTTTCCTTTCAGCGTCCCTTGGCCCTGGGTGCTGATATTTGTATGTGTTCTGCAACCAAGTACATCAATGGTGAGTGTGAGAGTTGAGCACATCCTTAGGGCAGGGATGGAGGGAGACTGGGAGGGAATTCCTGGCTGGGAGGG
>NW_024496642.1:0-229 GCF_017590055.1 Onychostruthus taczanowskii
GAGGAGGAGGAGGAGGAGGAAGGTCCCAGGTCCCGGTTTTTGGGGAGAGGGGCAGAAGGAAGAGGAGGAGGAAGAAGGGGAGGAAGATCCCGGTTTTTGGGGGGTGGGAAAGAGAGGAGGAGGAAGGTGCCGGTTTTTGGGGAAGGGGGAGGAAGGACAGGAGGAAGAAGAGGAAGAGGAAGGTCCCGATTTTTGGGGAGGAGAGGAGGAAGAGGAAGGTGCCGGTTTT
>NW_024496643.1:0-229 GCF_017590055.1 Onychostruthus taczanowskii
GGGTAACCTGTTCCAGTGCCTCACCAGTGCCACAAATTAGGATTTGTTCCTAATACCCAAACTAAACTGGATGTTTTTTAGTTTGAAACTGTTACCTCTGGTTTTATACATACAAGTCATGGTATAAAATGCCTTTCCAACTTTGTGGTAGGCCTTCTTCAGGTACCAAAGAGCACAATGAGGAGGTTTCCTCAGAGCCTTATTCAAGCTGAACAATCCCAATTCTCTC
>NW_024496644.1:0-229 GCF_017590055.1 Onychostruthus taczanowskii
GGCTCTTAGGGGTCCCTCAGGGGTCTTGGGGGCTCCCCGTGGGTGTTTGGGTGGATTTTGGGGCTGGGGGCACTCGGGAGGGGAGGGGTGTGTTTTTGGGGGTCTCTGGGGGGTCTCAGCCCCGTTCCCCTCCCCCAGCTGGAACAGGCCTTCGCCCCGCGGCTGCTGCAGACCCTGGGGACCCCCCCGGGACCCCTCGAGCCCCCCCCGGGACCCAGCCCCTTTGGCA
>NW_024496645.1:0-229 GCF_017590055.1 Onychostruthus taczanowskii
GTCCCACCTGGGCCGGAGCCGCCGCCGGGCTCCGGGCGCCGCCGCTCCCGCTCCGCTCCCGGCCGGACACCGCGGGCGCGGCCGCTGCCGCCGCAGGCTGCAGCCGATGTCGGCCTGGGAGGGTTTTGGCTCTGTTGGGCAAACAGCGCAGGGAAGCAGCGAGGGGCGGTGCGGCGAGGAGGCGGCTGGGGGAGCCTGGGCGGGAGCGACTGCACAGAGAGCGCTTTGG
>NW_024496646.1:0-229 GCF_017590055.1 Onychostruthus taczanowskii
AATTGCTGGGGGGAGGGGAGATGGGGTGGAAATAATAATAAGTAATAAATAATAATAAATGATTAAAAGGTTAATTAAGGGATTAATTGACTAAGGGGTTAATTAGCACGAAGGGAAGGATCAACCCCCAATTTTAGGGGGGATAAAACCAAATTTTGGAGGGAGAAAACCTCAGTTTTGGAGGGAGAAAATCCCAGTTTTGGAGGGGTTCAATTCCAGTTTTAAGGAG
>NW_024496647.1:0-229 GCF_017590055.1 Onychostruthus taczanowskii
TGTGTCCCAGCTGTGTCCCCGCAGGACCCCCCGCTGACGCTGCAGCTGCTGTTCCTGGACGGGGAGGAGGCGTTCGGCACCTGGAGCGAGAGCGACTCGCTCTACGGGGCGCGTCACCTGGCGGGGACGATGGCGGCCAGGGGACACCCCGCGGGCTCGGAGCTCAGCGCCATGGTCAGTGACACCGGGGGCACTGGGGACAGGGACAATGGGGACAATGGGGACACTG
>NW_024496648.1:0-229 GCF_017590055.1 Onychostruthus taczanowskii
CGTCCTTGCACTGAAGATGGTGGAGGGTGCAGTTAAAAGAAAAGGAGCAGCTCATCGCTCTGGTCAGCCCAAAAAGAAAATAAAGAAATCTGCACTTGATGAGATCATGGAGCTTGAAGAGGAGAAGAAAAGAATATCTCGAAGAGACTACTGGTTGCAGCCTGAAATCATTGTGAGAATTATAACAAGAAAGCTTGCAGAGAAGTACCACAAGAAGAAGGCAGTTGTT
>NW_024496649.1:0-229 GCF_017590055.1 Onychostruthus taczanowskii
CCACCTCCCTTGTCCATCTTCCCAAAGGTCTGCCCTCTATTCCAGCTCTTTCCATGTCCATCATTGTAACCCTGCCCTTCTCCCTTGCCGCTCAGGATGGCCCCGCCTTTGTTTCCAGCGCCTTCCCTGTCATTTGTGCCTCCCCTGAGACCTCATTGTTTTGGTTAAACTGTTCTCCTCCCCTGTAATCCCCGACTGGTCTGGATATCACCAGGAGACTCCCTGGGCT
>NW_024496650.1:0-526 GCF_017590055.1 Onychostruthus taczanowskii
CAGTCCAAACCAGTCCAAACCAGCACGGACCACTTCACACCAGTCCAGACCAGTCCACACCAGTATACTGACCAGTACAACCCAGTAACAACCCCCCCAGTGCCTCCCAGTACAGACCAGTAACCCCCAAATCCTTTCCCAGTTCCCCCCAGTTCATTCCCAGTCCCTCCCAGTTTATCCCAATCCCCTCCCAGTTTATCCCAATCCCCTCCCAGTCCCCCCCAGTTCCATCCCAGTCCCTCCCAGTTTGTCCCAGTTCCCCCCAGTTCCATCCCAGTCCCCCCAGTTCAATCCCAGCTCTCTCCCAGTCCCTCCCATTTATCCCAATCCCCTCCCAGTTCCCTCCCAGTCCATCCCAGTTTGTCCCAGTAACCCCCAATTCCCTCCCAGTCCATCCCAGTCCCCCCCAGTTCAATCCCAGTTTATCCCAATTCCCTCCCAGTCCCCCCAATCCCCTCCCAGTTCCCTCCCAGTCCATCCCAGTTCCATCCCAGTTCACTCCAAGTTCCATCCCAGTCCCCCCCAG
>NW_024496650.1:2075-5230 GCF_017590055.1 Onychostruthus taczanowskii
GAACTGGTTTGAACCGGTCTGCACTGGGACGCACCGGGGGGGTCGCTGGTATGAACTGGTCTGAACTGGTTTGAACTGGGATGGTGACTGGTCTGCACTGCTCTGAACTGGTCTGAACTGGTTTGAACTGGTCTGCACTGGGACGCACCGGGGGGGTCTCTGGTTTGAACTGGTTTGAACTGGGATGGTGACTGGTCTGCACTGCTCTGAACTGGTTTGAACTGGTCTGCACTGCTCTGAACTGGTTTGAACTGGTCTGCACTGGGACGCACCGGGGGGGTCGCTGGTTTGAACTGGTCCGCACTGGTCTGCGCGGGGCCCTTCCTCCTCCTCCTCCTCCTCCTCCTCGTCCTCGTCCCCGCTCACGTCCTCCCACTGGTCCGAGTCCTCCTGGGAGCCGGGGACCCCCGGGACCCCCGGGGCGGCGCCGGCGCCTTCCGGAACCTTCTCTGGGAGCTGCGGGAGCAACGGCGCGGGGCGTGGGAACCCCGGATCCCAAATACCCAAAATCCCCAAATCCCCGAATTTCCAAAATGCCAAATCCCAAATACCCAAAATCCCCAAATCCCCGAATTTCCCAAATGCCAAAATCCCCAAAATCCCAAAATCCCCAAATTTCCCGAATTTCCCAAATCCCCAAATCCCCACAATCCCCACAACCCAAAATCCCCAAAATGCCAAATCCCCAAATCCCAAAATCCCCAAATTTCCCAAATATCCCAAATCCCAAATGCCAAAATCCCCAAAATCCCCAAAATGCTTTCCTCCCCGAATTTCCCAAATCCCCAAAATCCCCACAATCCCCAAAACCCAAAATCCCCAAAATCCCAAATCCCAAAATCCCCAAATTTCCCAAATTTCCCAAATGCCAAAATCCCCAAAATCCCCAAAATCCCAAATCCCAAATCCCCAAATGCCAAAATCCCAAAATCCCCAAAATCCCAAATCCCAAATCCCCAAATTTCCCAAATACGAAAATCCCCAAAATCCCCAAATTTTACAAAATTTCCAAATCCCAAAATCCCCAAATTTCCCAAATCCCAAAATCCCCAAAATCCCAAATCCCAAATCCCCAAATTTCCCAAATACGAAAATCCCCAAAATCCCCAAATTTTACAAAATTTCCAAATCCCAAAATCCCCAAATTTCCCAAATCCCAAATCCCCAAATTCCCCAAATACCAAAATTCCAGGGAATCCCAAAATCCCAGGAGTCCCAAAATTCCCAAATCCCCAAATCCCCAAATTCCCGGGAATCCCAAAATCCCAAATTCCAAAAATCCCAAACTCCCCGAATCCCAAAATCGCAAATCCCAAATCTTCAGGGAATCCCAAAATTTGCAAATCCCAAACCCAAAATCCTGGGAGTCCCAAAATTCCAAAATTCTGGGGGATCCCAAAATCCCAAATTCCAAAATTCTGGGGAATCCCAAAATCCCAAATTCCAAAAATCCCAAACTCCCCGAATCCCAAAATCGCAAATCCCAAATCTTCAGGGAATCCCAAAATTTGCAAATCCCAAACCCAAAATCCTGGGAGTCCCAAAATTCCAAAATTCTGGGGGATCCCAAAATCCCAAATTCCAAAATTCTGGGGAATCCCAAAATCCCAAATTCCAAAAATTCCAAATCCAAAAATCCCAAATCCCAAAATTCTGGGGAGGTCCCAAAATTTCAGGGGGATCCCAGAATTCTGGGGAGTCCAAAAATCCCAAAATCCCAAAATCTCAAATCCCAAAATCCCAAATCCTAAAATTCCTGGGAATCCCAAAATCCCAAACTTCCCAAACCCCAAAATCCCAAATTGTCAGGGAATCCCAAAATTCTCAAATCCCAAACCCCAAAATCCCAGGAGTCCCAAAATCCCAAAATTCTGGGGGATCCCAAAATCCCAAATCCCAAAATCTCAAATCCCAAATCCCAAAATCTCAAATCCCCAAATCCCGGGGGGATCCCCAAATTTTGGGGTCACCTGGGGGGTCTCAGGGTCGGGGGGCGGCTCCGGCTGCGGCTCCCAGCGATCGTCGTGGAAACTGGGAACGGAATTCGGGGAAAAATTTGGGAATTCGGGGAAAAATTTGGGAATTCGGGGAAAAATTTGGGAATTCGGGGAAAAATTTGGGAAAAAAATTCCAAATCCAAAAATCCCAAATCCCAAAATTCTGGGGAGGTCCCAAAATTTCAGGGGGATCCCAGAATTCTGGGGAGTCCAAAAATCCCAAAATCCCAAATCTCAAAATCCCCAAAATCCCCAAATCCCAAATCCTAAAATTCCTGGGAATCCCAAAATCCCAAACCCCAAAATCCCAAATCGTCAGGGGATCCCAAAATTCGCAAATCCCAAACCCCAAAATCCCAGGAGTCCCAAAATCCCAAATCCCAAAATCTCAAATCCCAAATCCCAAAATCTCAAATCCCCAAATCCCGGGGGGATCCCCAAATTTTGGGGTCACCTGGGGGGTCTCAGGGTCGGGGGGCGGCTCCGGCTGCGGCTCCCAGCGATCGTCGTGGAAACTGGGAACGGAATTCGGGGAAAAATTTGGGAATTCGGGGAAAAATTTGGGAATTCGGGGAAAAATTGGGGGGAAAAATGAGAAATTCCCATTAAAAAAACCCTTGGAAAAATGGGGAATTCAGCCCAAAATTCCCCCCAAAAAAACCCAAAATTCCCAACAAATCCCTCCAAAATTCCCACAAAATTCCCAAAATCTCCCAGCTTCCCCCCAAAACCTCCCCCAAACTCCCAAAAATCTCCCCAAAAAAACCAAAAATCCCCCCAAAATACCAAAATTCCCCCCAAAATGTCCCCAAAATCCCCACAAAAAAACGAAAATCCAAAAAATCCCCTCAAAAATCCTCCCCATATCTACAAAATCCCAAAAATCCCCCCCAGCCCCTCTCAAACTAATAAATTAATTATAAACAGACTGCCCATGGGGCAGTGGCTGTGAACTTACTGATCCCAGTTACTTTAGGAACTTACTGCAACTACTTGATTGCTGTTTCTGTACCCTTTGTATAGTTATTTTTTCATTTGCAGCCCAAAAACTCCCCCCAAAATACCAAAATCCCCCTAAACTCCCTTAATTTCCCCCCAAAATCTACAAAATCTCTCCAAATCCACAAAAAATCCCCAAAAATTCGCCCAAAATCCCCC
>NW_024496651.1:0-229 GCF_017590055.1 Onychostruthus taczanowskii
AGTTTGTAAAAGAAGGCCCTTTTCTAATTCTCTTGCCAGCTCACCTGCAGTTAACTGCATGGAGAGGAGGCTGAGCTCACACCACAGCGCCCGGTGCAGCCGCAGCTGCGGGGAGATCATCGCACCCTGCCTGCCTGTCTGGGAGCCACCAGCGCCCCTGCCAGCCCTTGCCATAACTACACAAAAGGGTGTATCTCTGTGCCTGACAGCACAGAGAAGGCTGTTACTG
>NW_024496652.1:0-229 GCF_017590055.1 Onychostruthus taczanowskii
GGTGTGGGACACTGGGGGACAAAGAGGAGCACACTGAGGGGACAATCAGGGCACAAA
This sequence comes from Onychostruthus taczanowskii, assembly GCF_017590055.1. Classification (NCBI taxonomy): domain Eukaryota; kingdom Metazoa; phylum Chordata; class Aves; order Passeriformes; family Passeridae; genus Onychostruthus; species Onychostruthus taczanowskii. The sequence continues at coordinate 58 of NW_024496652.1, forward strand.
GCAACACTTGGAAAAGTTCCTCCCTGAGGGCCTGAGAAAGGGAACTTCTGCCAGCCATGGGGTGGGGAGATTCGGCTAGAAACATCCTGGGATGATAATCCCAAATCCTGGGGTCACACCGGGACTCCCCTAAAGATACAACCCAACTCCCATGGTCCCATGTCCTCAACCC
>NW_024496653.1:0-229 GCF_017590055.1 Onychostruthus taczanowskii
GGGTCACAGTCTGGCTCCCCACTGTTGAGAATTGGGGCGAGCAAACCGTCCCAGCCAGCGGACGTGGTGATCTGGAACAGGCAGATCATGCTGTTGCCAAACGTTTCAAAGTTGAACATGTCATCAATCCCAGCTTCCCTCTTGACATAGGCAAAGTTGGACATGCCAAATATGGCATAGATGAACATGACCAGGAAGAGCAGCAGCCCAATGTTGAACAAAGCAGGAA
>NW_024496654.1:0-229 GCF_017590055.1 Onychostruthus taczanowskii
AAATGAGTCTCAGGTGTGCCCAGGTGTGCCTAGGTGTCCCCAGGTGTATCCAGGTGTATCTGAGGTACCCCCAGGTGCATCCAGGTACACTCAGGTGCCCCCAGGTGTATCTCAGGTGCCCCCAGGTGTATCCAGGTACACTCAGGTGTATCCAGGTGTATGTAAATGGGTCTCAGGTGTATCTAGCTGTACCCCAGGCACCCCCAGGTGTACTCAGGTGCCCCCAGGT
>NW_024496655.1:0-229 GCF_017590055.1 Onychostruthus taczanowskii
GTCCCCAGTGTCACCCCCAGTGTCACCTCCTGGTGTCACCACTGCCACCCCCCCCCCACCCTGGTGTCACCACTGCCACCTCCTCAGTGTCACCCCCAGTGCCACCCTCTGGTGTCACCAGTGAGCCGCCACTGCCTCGGTGTCCCCTGGGCCACCCCCAGTGCCACCCCCCTGTCACCCTGGGGCCACCTCAGTGTCACCTGGGCCACCCCCAGTGTCACCTGTGTCA
>NW_024496656.1:0-229 GCF_017590055.1 Onychostruthus taczanowskii
CATTGGGGACATCAGGGACATCAGGGATGTTGGGGACACTGGGGATATCGGGGACACTGGGGGTATCGGGGACACTGGGGACATTGGGGACATTGGGTACACAGAGACCCTGGATCCATCTGCCAGGTGGGCACAGCAGGGACACTGGGGACATCACGGGTGTTGGGGATACTGGGGACACTGGGGGCATTGGGGACATTACTGGGTACACAGAGACCCTGGAGTCCAT
>NW_024496657.1:0-229 GCF_017590055.1 Onychostruthus taczanowskii
GGGCACCCGTGAGGGGAAGGGGGGGCGGGGTGTCACGTGGGGGAGGAGCCGGGGGCGGGGCCGGGCGCGCGCCGAACGCACACACCCCCTGCGGGCGGGCTTGGCCACGCCCCCGGGCCTCAGTCCCAAAGCGCTCCGGGATTGGTGACCCCGGTGACCCCCACGTGACCCCAGTGACCCGAGTGACCCCCCAGTGCCATCAATGACCACTACCCATCTCCCAGTCCAG
>NW_024496658.1:0-229 GCF_017590055.1 Onychostruthus taczanowskii
GTTTGGGGGTTCCTGGTGGGGTTTGGGAGTTCCTGGTGGGGTTTGGGGATTCCTGAGGGGGTTTGGGGGTTCCTGGACAGTGGGGTCCCCTGGAGGGGAATTCGGGGTGTTTTCTGGGGGGTTTGGGGGTTCCAGGGTTACTCTGGGAGTCTTGGGGGGCTCTGGGGACCCCCGGGGGCAGTTTGGGGTGTCTCTCCGAGGCTCCCCACCTCCTGGGGACCCCCGTTTT
>NW_024496659.1:0-229 GCF_017590055.1 Onychostruthus taczanowskii
GTGACACCCTGGGGACACACGGAGGGGGAGGGGGGCGGTCCCAGCGTTTGTACCCTAAAAAAATAAACCAACCACGTGACGCCCAGTTAAATTTTTTTTGGGCGGGGGGGGGAACTACAACTCCCGACACGCCCCGCGGCGCGGCGCAGAGGGGGGGTGGAACTACACCTCCCGTGATGCCCCGCGCCCCGCAGGCGCGCGGCGCGGCGGCGGCGCGCGTGCGCAGGCG
>NW_024496660.1:0-5367 GCF_017590055.1 Onychostruthus taczanowskii
AATTCCAGGGACCCCTCCCCAATTTTGAGGACCTCTCCCCAAATTCAGGGACCCCTCCCCAAATTCAGGGACCCCTCCCCAAATCGGGGGGCTCACCCTCGACGCAGTTGGTGGAGAAGAAGGTGATGTTGCGCGTCTCCAGCGGGTTGTCGTGGGTGCAGTCGGGCGAGCGCGTCTGCGGCTCCGACTCGCCCGTCAGCGACGAGTTGTCCACCTGGCCGGGGGCATTTTGGGCTCAATTCCGGCGGTTTTGGGAAAATTCGGCCTTTTGGGGGCAGCTGAGGGGGTCTGGGGGGAAATTCCCGGGGGGTTTTGGGGAAAATTCCCGGGAGATTTGGGGAAATTGGCTGAAAATGTTGGGATTTTTGGAGAAAATTCTGGGGGATTTGGGGCGAATTTTGGGGTGGATTTTTTTGGATTTTGGGAAAATTCCCAGGGGGTTTGGGGTGAAATTTGGGGATTTTGGAAAAATTCACAGTTTTGGGGTGGATTTTGGGGATTTTGGGAAAATTCACAGTTTTGGGGTGAATTTTTGGGGGGATTTTGGGAAAATTCACAGTTTTGGGGTGAATTTTGGGGATTTGGGAAAATTCACCGTTTTGGGGTGAAATTTGGGGATTTTGGGAAAATTCGCGGTTTTGAGGTGATATTTTTTGGGATTTTGGGAAAATTCCTGGGAGTTTTGGGCTCAATTCCGGCGGTTTTGGGAAAATTCGGCCTTTTGGGGGCAGCTGAGGGGGTCTGGGGGGAAATTCCCGGGGGGTTTTGGGGAAAATTCCCGGGAGATTTGGGGAAATTGGCTGAAAATGTTGGGATTTTTGGAGAAAATTCTGGGGGATTTGGGGCGAATTTTGGGGTGGATTTTTTTGGATTTTGGGAAAATTCCCAGGGGGTTTGGGGTGAAATTTGGGGATTTTGGAAAAATTCACGGTTTTGGAGTGATTTTTTTGGGGATTTTGGGAAAATTCACAGTTTTGTGGTGAAATTTGGGGATTTTGGGAAAATTCACGGTCTTGGGGTGAATTTTGGGGGATTTTGGGAAAATTCACAGGATATTTTGGTGGTAATTTCCCAGGATTTTTGACTGATTTTCAGGTATTTTTGGGTCGATTTCTCCGGATATTTTGGGGCGATTTCCAAGGATTTTTGGGAGATTTTTCCCAATATTTTTGGACTGATTTCCCAGGATTTTTGGGGTGATTTCCCTGGATTTTTCAGGTGATCTCCGGGTATTTTTGGGTCCATTTCCCAGGATATTTTGGGGTATATTTTGACTGATTTCCCAGGATTTTTGGGGTGATTTTCTGGTATTTTTCCCAGGATTTTTTGGGGTGATTTCTCGGTATTTTTGGGTCCATTTCCCAGGGTATTTTGGGGTATATTTTGACTGACTTCCCACTATTTTTTGACTGATTTCCCAGGATTTTTGGGGTGATTTTTCTGTATTTTTCCCAGGATTTTTTGGGGTGATTTCTCAGTATTTTTGGGTGGATTTCCCAGGATATTTTGGGGTGATTTCCCAGGATTTTTCTCAGGATTTTTTGGGGTGATTTCTCGGTATTTTTGGGTCCATTTCCCAGGGTATTTTGGGGTATATTTTGACTGACTTCCCACTATTTTTTGACTGATTTCCCAGGATTTTTGGGGTGATTTTCTGGTATTTTTCCCAGGATTTTTTGGGGTGATTTCTCAGTATTTTTGGGTGGATTTCCCAGGATATTTTGGGGTGATTTCCCAGGATTTTTCTCAGGATTTTTTGGGGTGATTTCTCCTTATTTTTGGGTCCATTTCCTAGGATATTTTGGGGTATATTTTGACTGACTTCCCACTATTTTTTGACTGATTTCCCAGGATTTTTTGGGGGGACTTTTCCACACTATTTTTTGAGTGATTTCCCGGTATTTTTGGGGTGATTTCCCGGTATTTTTCCCAGCATTTTTGGGGTGATTTCCCAGCATTTTTCCCAGCATTTTTGGGGTGATTTCCCGGTATTTTTGGGAGATTTTCCCTGGTATCTTTTGAGTGATTTCCCAGGATTTTTGGGGTGATTTCCCGGTATTTTTTGGAGGGATTTTTCCCAGGATTTTTGGGGTGATTTCCCAGCATTTTTGGGGTGATTTCCCAGGATTTTTGGGTCCATTTCCCAGGATATTTTGGGGTATATTTTGACTGATTTCCCAGGATTTTTGGGGTGATTTTCTGGTATTTTTCCCAGGATTTTTTGGGGTGATTTCTCAGTATTTTTGGGTGGATTTCCCAGGATATTTTGGGGTGATTTCCCAGGATTTTTCTCAGGATTTTTTGGGGTGATTTCTCCTTATTTTTGGGTCCATTTCCTAGGATATTTTGGGGTATATTTTGACTGACTTCCCACTATTTTTTGACTGATTTCCCAGGATTTTTTGGGGGGACTTTTCCACACTATTTTTTGAGTGATTTCCCGGTATTTTTGGGGTGATTTCCCGGTATTTTTCCCAGCATTTTTGGGGTGATTTCCCGGTATTTTTTGGAGGGATTTTTCCCAGGATTTTTGGGGTGATTTCCCAGCATTTTTGGGGTGATTTCCCAGGATTTTTGGGCGGATTTCGGGCCCCACCTTGCAGCCGTGGGCCGAGATGATCCTGAGGTCGGCGGGGACGCGGTCGCCGCCCTTGACCTCCACCAGGTCGCCCACCACGACCTCCTCGGCGTTCACCTGCATCTTCTCTCCCTCGCGGATCACCAGGGCTTGCTGGAAATTCGGGAATTTCAGCAATTCCGAGAGTTTCGGAGCTCCCGGGAAAACCCCAAAGTTACCCCCAAAAGAGCCGGTTTTAACTCTGTTTTAAAGGTAAAATGGCAGCAAAACCTTTCTGGGAAAAAAAAAACCGCAAAAAATGAAAATAAATTAAAAAAAAAAAATTTGAATTAAAAAAAAAAAAATTTTAAAACAAAGTTCCCAGCAAGGGGTCAGGAGTTGAACAGCTGTAGCAGTAGAGTTCCTTGTAAGAAAACATAAAACCTTGTGTGTGCACACATTGTGGTTTTAATTAGTGGAAATACTTGAGGCTTCCTACTAACCCAAGTTTACATTCCCAGAATTTGTTTCTGAACTGTGAAATGCAGAGAGATAAGCTGTGCTTTCTTCTGGAGAAACATTAACTGGCTTAGCTGCCCTAAAAAATCTTCAAAAATCACAAAAAGATCCCACAAAAAAATCCCAAAAAATGCAAAAAAAAATCTTAAAAAATCACAAAAAATTCCTCCAAAAATAAACTTAATGGAAAAAAAAACCCCTCAAAAAAATTCCAAAAAATCCTCAAAAAACCCAAAAAAGCAAAAAAAAATTACTTTAAAGAAAAAAAAACCCTCAAAAAAATTCCAAAAAACACCCAAAAAACCCCGAAAAAATCTCAAAAAATCACAAAAAATTCCTCCAAAAAAATCCCAAGGGAAAAAAAACCTCAAAAAAATTCCAAAAAATCCTCAAAAAACCCAAAAAAGCAAAAAAAAATTACTTTAAAAATGCCAAAAAAGTCCTCAAAAAAATCTCAAGAAATTAAAAAAAACTCCAAAAATATCTCAAAAAATAAAAAAAAATCCTCAAAAAAAGCAAAAAAATTACTTTAAAAATGCCAAAAAATTCCTCAAAAAAATCTCAAGAATTTAAAAAAAACCTCCAAAAATATCTCAAAAAATAAAAAAAAACCCCCCCCAAAAACAAAAAAAAAATCCTCAAAAAACCCCAAAAAATGCAAAAAAATTACTTTAAAAATGCCAAAAAATTCCTCAAAAAAATCTCAAGAATTTAAAAAAAACCTCCAAAAATATCCCAAAAAATTCCTCAAAAAAATCCCAAGAAATTAAAAACAATTCCAAAAAATATCTCAAAAAATCAAAAAAAATCCCCCAAAAATCCTAAAAAAAATCCCAAAAAGTGAAAAAAAAACCCCCTCCAAAATTAAAAAAAAAATTTAAACAAAAACCCCCAAGAAATCAAAAAAATATTTCAAAAATATCTCAAAATATCCCCAAAAAATCCCCCAAAAATCCTAAAAAATGCTAACAAAAAAAAAAAAATCTCCAAAAATCCAAAAAAATTCCTCAAAGAAAATCCCACTAAATAAAATAATTCCAAAAATGTCTCAAAAAAATAAAAAATCGCCCCAAAAACCCCCAAAATCCTGAAATATCACCCCAAAAAAATCCACTCAAAAATGCCAAAATCCCTGAAAATCACAAAAAAATCCCAAGAAATTAAAAACAATTCCAAAAAATATCTCAAAAAATCAAAAAAAATCCCCCAAAAATGCAAAAAAACCCCAATTCCAAAAATAAATAAATCTTCAAAAAAATTCCAAGAATTAAAAAAAATCCAAAAATATCTCAAAATATCCCCAAAAAATCCCCCAAAAATCCTAAAAAATGCTAACAAAAAAAAAAAAATCTCCAAAAATCCAAAAAAATTCCTCAAAGAAAATCCCACTAAATAAAATAATTCCAAAAATGTCTCAAAAAAATAAAAAATCCCCCCAAAAAAACCCAAAAAACCCAACTCCAAAAATAAAAAAAAATTTTAAAAATCCCAAGAAATAAAAAAAATCAAAAAAATCACAACAAATCCAAAAAAACCCCAAGAAATAAAAAAAAAAATCCAAAAATATCTCAAAATATCCCAAAAAAAGTTAAAAAAATTAAAAATAAAAAAATTAAAATAAAAAAAATTCAAATAAATCCTGAAAAAAGCCCCAAAAATCCCAAAAATAAAAAAAAATCCCAAAAAAATCACAAAAACTCCCAAAAAATTCCCTCAAAATAAAAAAAACCCTCCCAAAAACCTCCCAAAAAATCCCCAAATTTCTCCCCCAGCCCTTAACCCACCCCCAAAACCCCTCCCCAAACCCCAACTCCCGGAGCCTAAAATTCTCATTTTCCGCCCCGAAACCGCAGCTGCCAACCCCAAAATGCGATTTTTGGAATTTTGGGACCCCCAAAATCGGCCTTTTTGGGCCCAAAACTCGCCTGGGGCACCATGTTCTTGAAGGATTCCATGATTTTGGAGCTCTTGGCCTCCTGGTAGTAGGAGAAGCAGCCGGTGATGATGACGACGGCGGCCAGGACGATGCCCAGGTACAGCTGGGGGACCCCGAAAACGGGGCTGGGGTCACGGCTGGGGTCTTCGGAGCCCCAAAAACCAAAAAAACCACACCGAAAACCCGCAAATCCACCCCAAAAACCCCAAAATACCCCAAAAACCCACCCCAAAAACCCCCAAAAACCCACACCAAAAACCCCAAAAAACCAGCCCAAAAACCCCCAAATCCACCCCAAAAACCCCAAAAAACCACACCGAAAACCCACAAATCCACCCCAAAAAACCCCAAAAAC
>NW_024496661.1:0-229 GCF_017590055.1 Onychostruthus taczanowskii
GAGTGACAGAGGTACATCTTTGCACAAATTTCAAAACCCAGACATTCTACTTTCTCAACAAAATCCTGGCTATACCAGAATTTTGCATGGTGTTGAACCATAGTGTTTGAGAGCTAAGAGGTTATTGAAGGCACCAAAATTTTGTAATTAACCTTTTTGGCCTTTTTAGGATGGTACTAAATCTTCCTCTGCATCATCCAAGCAACCTGGATTTCTTTCAGAAAGATTT
>NW_024496662.1:0-229 GCF_017590055.1 Onychostruthus taczanowskii
TGGTTTGGTGGACTCTGCTAATGCTTGAGGCCTGCTTTCTAGATGCAAGTCTCCTGCATGAGTTTTGGGCAAAGTAGTGGCTCAGAAAAGCAGAGCTTTGAGAATCTGCAGAATGTGCTGGCAGATAGTCACAGAAACGTAGAATTGTTTCGGTTGGAAAGACCTTCTAAGATAATGAAGTCCAACCATTAATGCAGTGCTGCCAAGTCCACCACTAAATTGTGTCCCC
>NW_024496663.1:0-229 GCF_017590055.1 Onychostruthus taczanowskii
CAGAGGTGTTCCAGAAAAGAGCTCTGTCAGATCCAGGGGCTGGATTTCCACATTAGGGAAGCAACTCAGCAAGGAGAAAGCCCAGTGCTTGGGCAAGGAGGCGTTACCTTTGGCCACGCCTTTCATGAGCACCATGACCCTTGATGTGGGGTGTGTCCTGGCCGCTGACTCCACAGAGCACGAGAACAGGTAACTTGGGGCAGTTTGCTCCGAGGTCTCCACAAAAAAC
>NW_024496664.1:0-229 GCF_017590055.1 Onychostruthus taczanowskii
CCAGGTGACCCCAGGTGACCCCAAACCAACCCCCAGGTGAGTCCTGGTGTCCCCAACCCACCCCCCAAAAATGTCCCAATCCCTCCCCAGGTGTCCCCACCCCCTCAGGTGACCCCAACCTCCCCCAGGTGTGCCTAGGTAACCCCAAAATCCCCCAAATCCACCCCAGGTGACCCCAAAATCCCCCCCAGGTGATTCCAGGTGACCCCAAATCCCCGGGAATTCACCC
>NW_024496665.1:0-228 GCF_017590055.1 Onychostruthus taczanowskii
TCAGTGCTTTAGGGGAATCCTGGGACCTCAACCCCTGATCTCTCTCTCCAGAGGGACCCTGATCCTCTCCTCGGTGCTTTAGGGGAAATCCAGGACCCCAATCCCTGTGCTCAGGGGAATCCCAGGACCCCAATCCCTGTGCTCAGGGGAAATCCAGGACCCCAATCCCTGTGCTCAGGGGAAATCCAGGACCCCAATCCCTGTGCTCAGGGGAAATTCAGGACCCCA
>NW_024496666.1:0-228 GCF_017590055.1 Onychostruthus taczanowskii
AGCCGCGCGATGACGTGAGCGGCGGGAGCGCCGCCCAGCCGGAGGCAGCGGCAAGAGCGCGGGTCGGCGCGGAGCTGCCGGCCGCGTCCCCCGGCTAGCGCCGTCGTGCATGGGGAGGGAGCGGGCGGGACGCTGCCTGCGCGCCGCGCTGCACAGCCGCCGCTGCCGCCGCGGTGAGTGGGGCCGGCAGCACTCGCCCGCCGGCGGGGCCCAGGGGGTGGCCGGGGT
>NW_024496667.1:0-228 GCF_017590055.1 Onychostruthus taczanowskii
TTTTATTTTCGCTCATTTCTGGGGTGCCCCCGCTGACCCCCCGCGCCCCCCAGGCCCGCGCTGGCGCCAGTTCGGGGGGGCGGCGGTGGGGGCGGGGCTGGCGCTGCTCACCTGCGGCCCCCACGCGCTGCACTCGCTGGGCACCGTGCTGGGCACCTGCGCCATCCTCCGCTGCCTGCCCCGGTGAGCCCGCCGCCCGTCGGGGGTCCCGAGTCCATCTGGGGGGTC
>NW_024496668.1:0-228 GCF_017590055.1 Onychostruthus taczanowskii
GTTCCCGGCCGTTCCCCCATCCCGTTCTCCGTTCCCCATCCCGGCCGGTCCCCGTTCTTCCATCCCGGTTCCCGTTCCCTCATCCCGTTTTCCGTTCCCCATCCCGGTCCGTCTCTGATCCCCCGTTCCCGGCCGGTTCTCCATCGTTCCCGGCCGTTCCCCCATCCCGTTCCCGGTTATCCCGGCTACCCCATTACCCCAGTTATCCCCGTTATCCCGGTTATCCCC
>NW_024496669.1:0-228 GCF_017590055.1 Onychostruthus taczanowskii
TGCTGGACAAGGAGGACGGTAGGTGGGATCGGGGCGCGGGGCCCGCCGCTCCTGCCCGGGCGCCCCGGCGGCGGGCGGGGAGGCACGGACGGGGGAACGGGGGAAGGCAGCGGGGTCGGGGGAGCTGCCCCGCGCCGCGGCACGGCGCTGCCGCCCGGCCTGTCCCGCTCCGCTCCGCTCACAAAGCGGGGCCGGGACGCCCGGGACGGCGGCCCCGCCGCGGCCGAG
>NW_024496670.1:0-228 GCF_017590055.1 Onychostruthus taczanowskii
CCCCAGGTCCTTCCCCGACGAGGAGGGGCCCAAGCACTGGAGCCCCGCGCGCTACGAGCACGTGATGCGGCTGCGCCAGGAGGCGCTGGAGGCCGCCCGCGCCATGTGGGCCGATTACCTGCTGGTACGGGGGGGCCTCAGTTTGGGGAGGGGGCTCCCAGTTCGGGCAGGGGTCCCCGAGGGTCCCCAGGGGTCCCTGAGCCCCGGGCTGGGGGGAAGAGTCCCCCC